>NW_020664482.1:848120-860299 GCF_002925995.2 Terrapene triunguis | reverse complement strand
CTCTGCGCTGGTCCCCCCGCTGCCCTGCCCCTCCACAGAACTGAGCCGGGGGGATGCAAGTACAGAGCCTAGTGCAGCCCCAGCCGGTGCCCCTATTTCCTGAAGGGGGCTCAGCCTAGAGCCATGAGTCTGAGCCTGCCTCTGCCACTTTCCCCGGCCCTCCCTGGTGGTTAATCTGGCGGGAGCGTGGGCTGCTTGCAAACTCCTGAGTGCTGGGGCTTGTCCCGCTCCCCCTGGGGCCCCTTGGCCGGCAGCCCTGGGAGTGAGTGACAGGCCCAGAGATGGGACAAAGGCATTCTCCCCAGCCCTGCTGCCCCCTCAACCCCGAGTCCTAGCTGCACCACTGCTTCCCCTCCCCCTCCTCCCCCAGGCAGCCTGGCTGCTTGCCCTGCCTGTGAGTCAGCTGGGAGCAGCCCTGGAGGTGGCACCGGCTCTCGGCTGGGAGAGCCACACACCTTGGTACAGGCGAGAGGAGGCAGGGATCCCAGGGCTCCGGAGCGGGGAGAACGAGGGACAGGCCTGAGCCCCAGCTTGCCCCACCTCAAGCAGGGAGAGCGAAGACCGGAGCAGGTATTCCCCCACGCCGAGAGGAGGGGGAGCACCGTCCTGCTGGGAGGGGGGGGCATGAGCAATAAGAAGGGGCTGCCCCTGTGGTGGGGGTAGGTTCCTAGGGAGTGGGGAGGACCAGGACTGGGGCTGGGGTGTGGATTTGGGGCGGGCAAGCACCACCTTCACTCGGCGTGGGCAGGTGACAGCAGGGCACTGGCTGAGCGCCAGAGCTGTGCTGTACCAGCCGGGCAGGGAGCTCAGGGCACTGGCAGGTGGGTGGGGACCTGCAGGCAGTGCCTGGCATCAGCCCCAGCCCACACGAGGGGTGACAGGAGCAGCCTGCGTGAGCCCCCCACAGTAATGGCTTCCTGGGGGGCTCTGAGCAGCACAGACTGCACATGTATCCAGCCTGTCCTTGGCACCATGCATGGCCCCGGCATCCTCTCCAGGGAGTGTGGCAGCCGGGGGCTGTGGCTTCCCAGCCCTGTGATGGGCCTGGGGCTACTCGCAGGAGCCAGGCACTAGGGGGCTTCAACCCCCTTCACACCCTCCATCCACATGTGGCCCCAGACCCAGATCCCTGCCAGCCAGCGTGGACCATGTCCCAGTATGGCCAGCTCCAGCGCGTCCCCGGGTCAGGGACTGTGTTAGCCCTGCTGGCGGGCGCTAGCAGCCCCTTGGCTGCTGGGGCTTGGATTCAGGGCTCTTACCCTGGTGCCTCTGCACAGCAGGGGTGACGCATCCCAGCTCGGTCTGGGGCATCCAGGAGGGGCCCGTTGGGCTGTGACTAACCCCACAGTGCGCCTTGTGCTCCTGAGCCGTGGTGCCGGAGCAGGGACTCCTGTGTGCTCTGCCCCGCTCTGGCGCACGTCCTTCGGGCCGTGCTGGGAAGTGCGTGCAGGGCACGGCTGAGATCCCTGATCTCCATGAAAGTGGCCGGGGGCTCAGAGAGCGTTTTCCTGCTGCTGCCTGGGCTGCAGAGGACAGAGAAATGCCATCTTGGCTAATGACCCTTGGAGCATTCCTGACACCAGGGCCTAGCTCCCCTGCTGCGCAGCGCCTCTGCCGAGCCCTCAAGCAGGGGCACTGGGTGGGGTGGCAGCGCCACGCGGTCCCTTTTCCCTGGCCTCGGTGGGTTTGGCACTGCCCCGGGGATGCAGGCACCTGTCCCCAGTGAGCACACTGCAGCCAGGCAGGCCTGTCGTCCAGCTGCGCTCACTACCCTTTGGCCTGTGGGGAAGGGCTGAGCCGCTGGTGGGGTCGAGGATGCCCCAGCGTGAAGCAGCGCTTGGTACTCGTAGGCTGCAGCGCGGCTCTGGGCCGGGTCGCTGCATGGAGCTCACTGCTGCTCCCAGCATGGAGCCTGGAGGTCCAGCCAGAGCAGCTGCAATTTAACAAGGTGGGAGAGAGTCCTCAGTGAGGGCCCAGCCAGCCTCTGCAGCGCCCCCACCCCTGCTACTGCCCCTTGCCCTGAGCATCCAGCCCTCTTGTGACAGTCTCTTGGAGATGAGGCTGGGCGTTTCAGGGCTCTGGGCTATACAGCAGCCTGCAGAACTGGGGCTTGAGCGGCGGGAGGGCACATGGGACTGGCCAAGGCAGAGGCTGCTCAGGGCTGTGGCTACCTGGCACAAGGTCCCTGGTCAGCCCTAGGCCTTTAGGTTGCTACTGGCTGAATGAGCCCTGGGCATGGGAGCTGGGGGTGCAGAGCAGCAGGGCTGGGTCAGTGGCAGGGCAGCAGCAGGGACAGGGGGAGGAGTAGGGAGCGCCCAGCCCTGAGCCTCCCAGAGTACCTCTTGGGCTAATGCACGTGGCAGCGGCCCTGCTTTGGGGCAGCCTGTGTCCTCAGCCCCTGCTCCTGGAGCAGTCTGCTGGCAGGGGCAGTGCTGGAGGCCCGTGGGTCTGTCTCACCTGGGCAGGGGGATGGGGTCAGGACTCCTGGGTTCTAGTCTCTGCTCTGGCTGGGGTCTAGAGGGTAGAGTGGGGAGGAATGGGAGTCCAGCTCTGCCCCCAAGTCCCTCAGTGACCAGTGGTGAGTCACTCGAAGCCTCTGTGCCTCAGTTTCCTTCCTGCACACGGGGGTAGCCCTGCAGAGGGGGCTGTGAGGGGCCATCTGGGAATGCCGGAAGGGCTGGGGAGACACTCTGAGCACAGGTCCTGCAGGTGGGTTAGCTCTGCAGCAAGCCAGCAGCTGGGATTTCCCGGACTGCTTCCTCCAGCTGGGATCCCTGCTCCCATGGCAGTGCTGATGGGCTGGGGAGGGCCTCCCACCCTGTGACCACCACCATGCCCTATGGCTCAGGCTGTGCACTTCCACCAGCAACCTCCCCTCCCCTGCCTTGTGGCCAGAGCAATCCTCCTGTTGCCGGACAAGGGCGATTTCCCCCTGCCCTGGGGCATGGCCTATTGGCCAGGCATAGCCTGGCAGCTGCCCCTGGGGATCCTCCTCCCTATGGCTCCAGCTGCTCGCCAGCCCCCCAGGCTCCCTCGCCACCCTACCCCCTTCCTGTCCTTCATTAACAAAGGGGTGGGTGGCAGGGGCTTGGCCGGGGCTTGGCCCAGCACAGCCCCACAGCTTCCCTGCCGCTGTCCCTGAGCTCAGACGCCTGCAGCACCCACCTCCTGGTGCGGGGAGCCCCACGGGTCCATGGGGCACCCTGGCGGCTGGGTGGCACGTGGCTGTATCCTGCAGAGCTGGGGAAGGAGGAGCAGGCTTTGGGGCCTGAGGGGATCCCAGCTCCCTTCACTTGCACGGCATTAACGGCCAAGGCAGAAATGCCAGGCCCTCCCAGGCAGCTCTGCCCTGGTGCTCAGGGCAGCTGGGAGTGGGACGTTGGGGCCGCTGTGAGTGTCCCCCTTGGGGGGGGGGGGGGGCTTGGTGAGCATGCGGGATGGCTGCCAGAGCCCCCTAGTGACACGCGGCAATCTGTGGCTGTTGTGGGAGAGCCGAGGGGAACGGCAGGGGCCTTGGCGTGCCCAAGGGCCAGGGCACGTAGGCATGTGCCCTGTGCATGCACTGAGCCCAAAGCAGCGCAGGCCGGGGCCCTGCAGACAGGACCCTGCAGGGGGTGGCTCAGTCACCCCCCAGGAAGACCAGGCCTGGGCCAGGCAGGGGTGCTCCGAACGAAGCAGCTGCCCAGGACAAACCTGGTGAGGGGCCCCCGCCCAGCCCGTGGCTGACGCATGAAGCTCTCCGCTCGCCCCGGGCATGGGGTGGGCACGGCTCCATGCTGTGCAGCTGGCTTGGGCTTGCCCGGGCTTGCTGAGCTGGTTAGGCTGCACCGGGTATGTTCCTGTTTGCCTCTTGGCCTGGCGCCCGTCCTCTGCGTCTCCGCCATGCACCTGGGGCAGCTGGCTGGCTGAGCCCTCCGGCGATGCCCAGTCACCGGGGCCACGCAGGCCCCCGAGCCCAGGCTGCCCGGTCCCACCCTCCCACGTGCTCTCTTCCCCTGCAGGAGGCCTGACCCCCCAGTGCGGTGCTGGGGACGCAGACCCGCCGCATGGCGAAGGGCCCCAGCTGCTGCCACGGCTGCTGCCACGGCTGTGCCACCTGCCTGCTCGGCCTGTACAGCTGCCGCTGGGCCAAGAACAAGAGGAAAGGCCTGAGAACCACCAAGGTGAGTGGGTGGGAGCAGAGCAGAGCTTGGGCCCTTGGCCTGCCCCTCCCGCCGGGCCGCACGGAGAGAGCCTGGGCCTCCTGCTCATGGGGGGGCTGGAGACGGCATCTCCCTGTCCACTGCAGTGCGGCAGGTGGGGGGGCCCTTGTGGCCCAGGCTGTGGGTGCTGGGCAGCAAGCGCACCTGTCCTCATGCCCGCGGGCAGCTCTCCGTGGGGCACAGGGCAGCAGGTGCTGGGTCACGGCAGCGCTGCCCTGAGGGGGGCGCTCAGACATTCCCCTCTGCTCGAGGCACAGAGCCCTGCCGGGGCTGGGAGCATCGCCAAACACTGGGCCGGGGGCGCATGGCCCATCCCGTGCTTTGGGGGCATGACCATGGTGGGGGCAGGGGGGCAAGTCTCCTCTGGCACGGTTGCATTTCCTGGGAGCAGTGGTGACGTCAGACTCGCTCCCAGCCCTGCTGGGCTCCTGCACCCATCCCGCACCGCAGACAGCCCACAGCCTCCTGCGCGTGCCAGGGTCCCCAAGGCCCTGCAGTGCTGGGGGGCCGGGAGATCCCAGGGGCTCTGCAGGGCTGGGGCTGTTGGGGGATCCCAGGGGCTCTGCAGGCTCGGGGGCGGGGGGCCCTGGGAGCCTGAGGCCTCTAGCTCCCATGGGTGGGGCTGAGTAGCAGCTTGTCCCATCTTGTTGGGAATTTGAGAGCAAACTCTGATTAGAAACGTGCCCCGCTTGGCGGCAGCAGCAGCTCCCTGGGTGTGGGGCCGGCCTGAGGGCAGAGGACACCGTCTCTGGGTCGGTCCCTGCTTACGCTGCTTGGCTAGGGCACCCGGGCTGCCAGCACGCCCACATGTACTTAGTAACAGCACTGGAGGCTCTGTGCTTCCACCCAGGGTGTAATGTACCTGGCAGCCGCACAGGCAGGGCTTAATTTGTACCGAGCTGGGGTGGTACCGAGCGGCCGGGGGCATCCGTTATGAATGTCAAGTACGTTTTTTTTTTTTATCCCCAGCCCCTCTTCCATTGCACAGGGCGCTGAGGCCATGGGGAGGGGAAAGATGGGCCCAAGGTCACACAGCAAGTCGGGGAGGGGCTGAGAATAGAACCCAGGAGTCCTGGCCCCTGCTGTAAGGACTATTCCAACCCTAAGCTGTTTGAACCCCCACTCGTTCTTATGGGACTCCTGTGTCTGTGCCTGCCCCATTCGGGGCTGTGGCTCCATCCCGGCCTGCTCCCGAGGTGGGTAAAGCAGCACCCCCTGGGTGGTGATCACCACCCTCTTTCAGGGCTTGGGGGAGGTCCTGGTGCCTCTTCCCACTGTAGCGTGGAGGCAGGGGCGGGCAGAGCACAGAGCCAGGGAAGCAGCCGTGATGGCCTCTGGCACACAGCTGACACCCTGGCAGACAGGCGTGGGGCCAGGCTGCCCTGGGCTCTCCTGCGGACGCTCTGCATGCCCAGGTGGCTGATAGCTGCGCTGGAGGGGCCAGGGCGTGGCCGGTAGGAGCCTTGCAGTCTCTTACGTGTCCGCTTTGGTTTTCAGTGCGACTGTAGCTGGTTCTTCTTCCTCTTCTGCGTCTGCCTCTTCGCACTCGTATGGCTCTACCATGCCCTCATCCTCCTCAATGACTTCCACAACTTCAATGAGTGAGTACCCGTCTGGACCCTCCCTGCCCCCCCCCGCCTGTCTCCCCCCCCCCCCCCCCCCCCCCCATTGCTCCCTCCCCCCACCGTCTGCCTCCCCCAGCACCTGGCCCCTCCCTTCCCCACCCCCAGTGTCTGGCGCCTCCCTTCCCCACCCAGCGCAAAGCACCTCCCTTCCCCACCGTCTGTGCCTGCCCCTGGTGCCCCCAGCACCCAGCCTCGTCTGACTGTCCCCTCTGCTTGGCAGGTTCCTCTTCAGACAGACGCAGTGGTGGGTAGACTGGTCCCTGCCCCTGCTCGGAGTCACGGTGCTGCTGGTCACCTATTCGGCCCTGCTGCTGGTAGGTCCTGTTCTCTGGGGCCCTTGCTGCATCCTACCTGCTGGAGACACTGCTCCAGATCTGCTGTGCTGAGCTTGCTCAGGTCCTCTGCTCTTTGGAAGCTTCTGAACGACGCTGATTGGCCCGGGGGGGGCAGGGGCCAGGGCCCAAGGGGTTGGGCTGGCCCGGGGGGGGCTGGGGCCAGGGCCCAAGGGGTTGGGCTGGCCCGGGGGCCCTGGCTGTCTGAGCAGGGCCCTGCTCTCTGAGATCAGAGTGTCCCAGGAGGGCTGCTGGGCGGGGGCTCAGGAGCTGTCCTTGCAGGAAGCTGGAGAGGGTATCCTAGAATCATAGGAGTGGAAGGGACCTCGAGAGGTCATCTAGCCCAGTCCCCTGCGCTCATGGCAGGACTAATTATTATCTAGACCATCCCTGACAGGTGTTTGTCTAGCCTGCTCTTAAACATCTCCAGTGATGGAGATTCCACCACATCCCTAGGCAATTTATTCCAGTGCTTAACCACCCTGATAGGTAGGAAGTTTTTCCTAATGTCCAACCTAAACCTCCCTCGCTGCAATTTAAGCCCCTTGCTTCTTGTCCTAGCCTCAGAGGTTAAGAACAATAATTCTTCTTCCTCCTCCTTGTAACAACCTTTTATGTACTTGAAAACTGTGATCATGTCCCCTCTCAGTCTTCTCTTTTCCAGACTAAACAAGCTCAGTTATTTCAATCTTCCCTCATGGGTCATATTTTCTAGGCCTTTAATCATTTGTGTTGCTCTTCTCTGGACTTTCTCCAATTTGTCTACATCTTTCCTGAAATGTGGCGCCCAGAACTGGACACAATACTCCAGTTGAGGCCTAATCAGCACAGAGTAGAGTGGAAGAATTACTTCTCGTGGCTTGCTCACAACACTCCTGCTAATACGTCCCAGAATGATGTTTGCTTTTTTTGCAACAGCGTTACACTGTTGACTTATATTTAGCTTGTGGTCCACTATGACCCCCAGATCCCTTTCCGCAGTACTCCTTCCTAGGCATTCATTTCCCATTTTGTATGTGTGCAATTGATTGTTCCTTCCTAAATGGAGTACTTTGCATTTGTCCTTATTGAATTTCATCCTATTTACTTTAGACCATTTCTCCAGTTTGTCTAGATCATTTTGAATTTTAATCCTGTCCTCCAAAGCACTTGCAACCCCTCCCAGCTTGGTATCGTCCGCAAACTTTATAAGTGTACTCTCTATGCCATTATCTAAATCACTTATGAAGCTATTGAACAGAATCAGACCCAGACCCAGACCCAGAACTGATCCCTGCGGGACCCCACTCATTATGCCCTTCCAGCATGACTGTGAACCACTAATAGCTACTGTCTAGGAATGATTTTCCAACCAGTTATGCACCCACCTTATAGTAGCTCCATCTAGGTTGTATTTCCCTAGTTTGTTTGAGACAGTCATGCAAGATAGTATCAAAAGCCTTACTAAAGTCAAGATATACCACATCTACCGCTTCTCCCCACCCCCCACATCTACAAGGCTTGTTACCTTGTCAAAGAAAGCTATCAGGTTGGTTTGACACAGTTTGTTCTTGACAAATCCATGCTGACTGTTACTTATCACCTTATCTTCTAAGTGTTTGCAAATTGCTTGCTTATTTATTTGCTCCATTATCTTTCCGGGTACAGAGGTTAAGCTGGTCTGTAATTCCCCGGGTTGTTCTTTGCCCTTTTTCCAGTCAGCTGGAATCTCTCCCTCTTCTATAACTTTTCAAAGATAATTGCTAATGGCTCCAATCTCTCCTCAGTCAACTCCTTGAGTATTCTAGGATGCATTTCATCAGGCCTTGGTGACTTGAAACATCTAACTTGTAATTTTTAACTTGTTTTCCTATTTTAGCCTCTGATCCTATCTCATTCACTACGTTAGACATCCAATCGCCACCAACCTGCTTGGTGAAAACCGAAACAAAGAAGTCATTAAGTACCTCTGCCACTTCCACATTTTCTGTTCTTTCCCTCCCTGCCCCCTCATTGAGTAACAGGCCTACCCTGTCCTTGCTCTTCCTCTTCCTTCTAATGTATCTGTAGAAGGTTTTCTTGTTACCCTTTATGTCTCTAGATAGTTTGACTTGCTTCCCTGGGATCTTACCTACCAACTCCGAGTTTGCTAAAGTCTGCTTTCTTGAAATCCGTTGTCTTTATTGTGCTGTTGTCCCTCCTACCATTCCTTAGAATCATGAACGCCACCATTTCATGATCACTTTCAAATTCTCAACCAGTTCCTCCCTATTTGTCAACATCAAATCTAGAACAACCTCCCCCCAGTAGCTTTCTTCACCTTCTGAAATAAAAAATTGTCTCCAATACATTCCAAGAACTTGTTGGATAATCTGTGCCCTGCTGTGTTATTTTTCCCAACAGATGTCTGGGTAGTTGAAGTCCCTCATCACCACCAAGTCCTGAGCTTTGGATGTTTTTGTTAGCTGTTTTTTTTTTTTTTTTTTTTTTTTTTTTTTAAAGCCTCATCCACTTCTTCTTCTTCCTGGTTTGGTGGTCTGTAGTAGACCCTTACCATGACATCACCCTTGTTTTTTACCCCTTTTATCCTTACCCAGAGACTTTCAACAAGTGTCTCCTATTTCCATCACAACCTCAGTCCAAGAGTATACTTTTTTTAATATATAAGGCAACACCTCCTCCCTTTTTTCTGTGCCTGTCCTTCCTGAGCAAGTTGTACCCATCTATACCAGTATTCCAGTCATGTGTATTGTCCTACCAAGTCTCTGTGATGCCAGCTATGTCATAGTTGTCTTTATTTACTAGCATTTCGAGTTCTTCCTGCTTATTCCCCATACGTCTCGTATTAGTATACAGACATCTCAGATACCGATTTGATTTTCCCCCCGCCCCAGTTCTGTCTTCTCTCTCTCCTTTATCCCTGCTCTAACAACTCATGCTCCCCACAAATTCCAACCCTTCTCCCAGGTCTCCATGTATTCCAGCTCCAGCATCTCCCTTGTTCCTCTTGCAGGTTCTCGCTCTGTGCCTGCAGCTCTGTGGCCAGCCCTTGAAGTTGCATTGTCTGCACAAGGTAAGGGCCAGCTGGATCCTGACACTCGGTGCATCCTGCACAGCCCATCCCCACCCGAACTAGCATCCAAGCCCTGCCCCAGCCCCCGGCGCCTCCGCACCTATAAGGACAGGGTTTGTTTCGCCTCTCGGGGGGCAATAGCTGCTCCGGGGGACAGCACCTGGCATGGTCAGCCCTGGGAGGCCCCCTGCAGTGGACCAGACACCACCACCACCCCCCCCCGAGGTCTCACTTTTCCTCCAGGGTGAGCCATGAGGCTTCACTGCCCCCTTAGGCCCAACCCCTATGGCTCCAGCCCTCCTGCTTCCCACTGTGAGATCTGGTCAGCCAGTGCCGCTGGGAGAGACTGGAACCTAGTGCGGGGATCAACGCACTCAGCCAGTATCCGTAGTGATGCTCCAAGTGGGGCCAGCTGGAGCACGTGGGCAGGGTCAGCGCAGAGCTGAGGGCTAAAGCCCAGCCCAGCTAACTCAGCCACGCTGGCATGAGCGGGCTGCAAAGCCCCGACTCGCTCTTCTCCCCCAGGCCTTCTGCCCCGAGCTGGGGGATGGCGCGGAGAGGTGGGGAAATCCTGTCCCTTTGGGTCGCTACACGTCCATGTCCCGGTGACGGGGTTCGCTGTCCTCTTCTCGGACTCCCCACTGATGCAGGGTTGGCCTTGGCCAGTCTTTCCACTGAGGCATCCCGGGTCGGACAGCCAGGTGATATTCATCCCGATGTCTCTTAGCCTGCCCTGAGAGCAGAGTCCTGCCCCCCGACCCCTCTGCACTGGGTAACCATATGAAATAGGGGAACCCTGAGGCACACATCGTATTCACAATAACATTACAGACCATTTCCCCCTTTGCCACGGGGAGTCGAGCTCCGCGTTTAACCCGGGGCAGCAGGGCTCCAAGAGGGGAGGGACCCAGCATATGCAGGGTGAGGGCAGGAGCAGGGACCCCAGCTGCAGGGGTCGGCTCACCCTGCCCAGGGGAGGGTAGGCCCCGGCAGGGTCCCCGGCTGCTCTGTGGTGTCCAAAATGCATCTGGTCCTAACTGCCCCGTGCCCTGCCCCCCCCCCCCAGTGCCTGCTGATCCTCACTGCCCTGGTCGTGGCCGCAGCCTTCGTCGCACTCGATGTGAAGTGGACTGAGCAGTGGCAGAGCGCGCGCATCTCTCTGCAGGTGAGAGCAGAGGCAGAGCCCTTCCCATGGCCCAAGGGCTCTCCCTATGGCAAGGGGGAGGGGATCCTGTGGTTAGCCCCAGCCCCAGCGAGGTTTGGCTGATTCTCCCGCCAGGCCTGTCTGACTCCTGCAGCTCCCCCCTGCAACAGGCCCTGTGTCGCTCCAGGCTAGGGCCCTCCGGGGGCTCACACTGAGCGCCAGGTGCTGCACGGCCCCGATGAGAATAAATAGCCCCTCCCAGAGCCCTGGGGCAAAGCCGCCTGGCTCCCAGAACCTGTCCCTCCTCCATTCACTCCTCTTGGTATGGTCACTTCAAACCCAGCGATGCCAGCTGCTGGGCAGCCCAGCGGGCCGGGCCCAGCCCAGCAAGGGGGAGCCCTGGGGGGCTGGCTGTTCCTGGCAGGTGCAGGGAAGCCTGGCATGAGGGGTGGGCTGCTGGGAGCTCTGGGTCGGTGTGTCTGAGAGCATGGAACCGGAGTTCATAGCTGGGCACTGAGTGGTGCTGGTGTGTCTGCCCCACAGGCAACAGGCCCCTTCCTGCACATCGGAGCCGTGGCAGGCGTGACACTGCTCGCCTGGCCTGTGGCCGACTGCTTCTATCGTACTCGCCGTGCAGGTATTCCTGGGTCCCGGGGTGCTGAGCAGGGGTGGGGCCATGGGGACTCGGCTTTTGGGTCAGTTCACCCTCCCACACCTCCCCTCTGGTGCTGAGCAAAGGCCTGTCTGCATCCTGCCGCCGGCATGCAGCTGCCCTGATGCCATAGCCCTGCTGCGCTGTGGTGCCTGCTCCCCAGGGCTGCACCCAGAGATGGGCCATAAACACTGTCCCAGCAGGACCCCAGAGCTGTCCCTGCACCGCCTCACCTGAGGATGGACTAGTGCCCAGCATTTGCCCTGAAAGCGTAGGCTGGGAGGCAGCTCTCCCTTTGTTCTCAGCCATGCAGGGTCTAGGACATGCGGCAGGGGGTTCCCCTTCCCTCCATGCACACGCGTCCTAGCCAGCACCCCCATGGCTCAGTCCTTTCCTGGACTGGGAGCTCTGCAGGGCTGGGGCAGCTGCCGCATGACAGCCGGGAGCCCCAAACGCCAGCGACCTGGGCAGGGGCTATGTGGGCAGTGCCCTGGCGGGAAGGGTCTGTGCAGGCCCAGCCACACAGCGCTGCTTGGTGCCCAGAGCCCATCCGGGCTGGGGCTGCCCACACACCTAAGCAGGCGGCTTGGCACAGTGCAGGGTGGCCAGAGGCACCTCCGAGCCCCTGGCTAAGGGCTGCTCTGCAGGGGGCACCTATCTCCATGGCTGGGGAGCAGAGGGGGGACCTGTTGCTCCCTATTCTCAGGCAGGGGTGGGGAGCCTCCCTGCCCCCCCCCCCCCACACACACACTGCAGGGGGAGCAGCCCTGGCTAATCCCTTCCCACCTCCAAGTGCCTGCGGTGAGGCTGTCCCTGACCAAGCTCTGCTGTGTCCGTGTGTCTGTCTGCAGCCCCCAAGGTGCTGCTCCTGCTGGTGTATTTTGGTGTGACAGCTGCGCTGTACCTGGCTCCCCTGATGATCTCCTCGCCCTGCCTCATGGAGGAGAACAAGCTGCCCCCCAAACCAGCGCTGGCCGGGCACCGTGGGGCCCCCATGGTGAGTAACCTGTGCCCAAGGGCAGCTGCCCTCCCCGCCTGCAGTGGGCATGAGCCCTCCCTGCTCAGCCTGGGACGCACCAGCTGCCCGCAAGCGCTGTGCTTGGGAGCAGGCAGGAGCTGCTCCCACCACCGAGGGACAGCTTGGAGGCAAAGGCAGGTTACAGCCCTCAGCG
>NW_020664482.1:823260-848110 GCF_002925995.2 Terrapene triunguis | reverse complement strand
TGCTGGGGGAGGTGTCTCCAGGCCCCAGCCTGGCCTTTGTGAGAGTCCCTCCTCTCCTAACCCCTCGCCCATCCCTCCCCCACCCCCCAAGGGAAGCTGAGCCCAGCCCAGCTGTCTGGTGCTCTGGCCTGGTGCCCCAGCCTGCTCGGTCCCCATTTCTTGGAGAGAGACACAGGGCTCCCCTCCCTGGCCTGCAGGGCCGGATTAACCTTTTGTGGGCCCCCATGTAGTCGTTGTGGGCTCCGAGTGTGGGCCTGGTGTGGCAGTGCCATTGGTGCCATAGTATACCCGGTACTGAATCTGAGACCTTCATTTTGATCACACACCTCTACAGGACTATCTGCATTGCCACACACAGCTCCCTCAGCCCCCAGTTCTTTTCACTCAGCTGTACCCATGTGGGCAGAACTTTCATAGTGATCAGGGAAACTCCCCACAGATTTATCTCCTTCTCTAGCCATGTCCCAGTACCCCCCCATGGCACCAGTCACTGGATGTGGCTCTGGTCTCAGCTCAGAGTTTCACAGCCAGCGGATACCTGATCAATTCCGACAAATCCCTCGCTCAGCCCCCATCCTGCCATGTGAGCAAGCCACCTGCAAACACCATTTCCCCAATGTGAGGACCTAGCCCGTGGGAATGGAAGACACCAGCCTTTCTCCCTCTGCTCCCAGCGACATGCTAGTCTACTACCTGGTCACCACCACCTCTCCCCAGGCTTGTTTCCTCTCTACCTTGGACATGCTCCCCCACCAGCTGGGGCTATTCTCCCCTCCAAGCCTGACCTGCTCCCTCTTTCCCTGCTCCCCTTGACATTCCTCTCCTACGGTGACCTCTGTTCCTTGAGGTTAACCCCAGTTTCTTTATCTGCTCTAGCTTAATGGCCCCAGTAGTCACAGAGCCACCTGCAGCTTCTCTGGCTACAGCCATGGGGCCAATTGCCAGAGGCCAGCCTTAGATAGCTGCAGCTCCTAGTCAAGGGAGGGGTGGCAATTCCCAGGCTGAGCATGCTTGAACCTTGCAATGGCGGCACTAAGGACTCTAAATCCTCAGCGCTGGCCCTAGGCAGCTGCAGGCTCTGCAGTTCGGCACTTCCCTCCTCTAGGCCATGGCTTTAAGTACCTGAGATGCCCATCACCTGCAGCAGAGGCCACCAATTCCCACGCACCCCTCAGCTAGCACATAGTTGAGCAGAAAGTGCAGCCTGGATGATTTTGGAGGCTGGGGTGCCAGGCGGTTCCTATCTCTGAGCAGCAGCTCTGCCACAAGCTCACATGCCCCCCCCCCCCCCTGCTGTGGGACCAGGATGCTATGAAGACAGTGGAGTTACCCCGTGTATAACCAGTTCTGTCCAAAGCCCGTTGAAGACAGTGGGAGTCTTTTCATTGTCTTTAATTGGCTGTGTATAGAAGCAAAGGACCCCATTCTAGACTCGAGGAGCAAAGTGCATTCTATGCTGCACTGATTTACTATTGTAACAGGAACGTCTCACATTACCTAGTGAATAAGCAACACCTCCTACAGCACCTAACTTTTTCTGAGAGGCTTCCCACCCAATTACTAAATGTAAACCTGCTTAGCTTACAAGGGCTGAAAATATCCGGTGGTATGGTCACAAAAGCAAGGCACTTCTGAATTCAGGAGGAATTTTGGATGTGCACAGAACACAGACAGGACTGGTTCCTGCATGGTTACAGAACTGCAGTAAAGTGGAACAATTTTCAGCTTGTGTGATTGGAGGATATCTGGATCCATATTATAAGACTGTCCTACATAAATGAAGAAAAGTTGAGGTGCCTTTATTATTCTTTTGTTCCACTCTTCGTTTCTATGGGGAATTTGCCAATGCAATATCACGGTCTTCCTTTTAAAGAAACAAAACTTAAAAAAAGGTAATGGCTGTTGAAAATAACAATTCCAGTCCTAGTTAGCACTGGGAAGACCCCAGCATTTGTTGCTCAATTTTATCCTACTTTTTCTACAGCAAGTTACAGTGGATCCGCATATTTGATTTGGGAGAAATGAAGTAACAGCTGCCCAAATTGAGCTTGAGCACTCCTGAATTTTTGAGGGGTTCAAATCTGGAAGGCAGGTGCTAGATTCCCTTTCTGAATATTGGATAAATCTGGAAAGGAAAAGTCAATTTCTGCTTCCATGGCTCAGAAGTGGAAATCCTCCTGCGTGCCTGGTACTGTACCTAAAGCTGCCCAGGTGCTCTAGTAGAGCCTCCCCTCCCTTACTTTTCATTTTAACTTCTCCTAGTGGGGTCCACGTACCTCCCCTGCTAGGCTTCAGATAGAGGTGCAGTGTCCATTCATTCCACCTAATTCCTTCTTTGGGGGCTGCCAGGCGAAGTCACACCAGCATCCCTAATCCAGTCTGGGGAAGTCTTCTGAGGGTGATATCTTCTACTTAAGGTGACCAGATATCCTGATTTTTTTTATAGGGACAGTCCCGATTTTTTAGGTCTTTCTTATACAGGCTCCTATTACCCCCACCCCCGTCCCGATTTTTCACACTTGCTGTCTGGTCACCCTACTTCTACTCCTAGGGCACATTTGTTCCCCACTCACACTGCCATCCCCTTCTAGCAGCCAGCTCCCCATCCACAGCAAGCACATGGGGTCTCCGCTTCCCCACTCCCTCCCCCTCCCTTTCCTGTGGATAGCTGCCAAGGGAATGCTGGGAAATGTAGTTCCTTCCCTGCTCCAGGGCCTGCTCTCTAGGCAGGGAGCTGGCCAAGGAACTACAGCTCCCAGTGCCCCGGGGGGTCTCAGCTCCCATGCTGGATCCCTGCCGCTGCTCCGGGAAGCGTGTTATGGGCCCCTTTGGCGCTGGGCCCGGTGCCATGGTGAATCTGATACTGCTGGCCTGTGAATGGGGTGAGGGTGGGACTTGGGACAGGCCGGGTGTGGGGGGAAGGGCCGATAAGTGACCAGCTGCTACCATTGCAGCACCCAGCACTGACTCGGGTGCAACAGAGGGTCCTGTGGCACCTTTAAGACTAACAGAAGTATTGGAGCATAAGCTTTCGTGGGTGAATGCCCACTTCATCAGACGCTTATGCTCCAGTACTTCTGTTAGTCTTAAAGGTGCCACAGGACCCTCTGTTGCTTTTTACAGATTCAGACGAACACAGCTACCCCTCTGATCCTTGACTCTGGTGCGTCTGTCCATGGCTCTCAGCCCCACTCCCCTATGGCCCCACATTCTGGGACACACATGGCAGGGTGGGGGGGCTACTGGGCTGATCCCTGGCAGAGGTGCCAGGGCGATCAGGTTGCGGGGAGGGGTGCAAACAGCCCATGATGCTGCATTGGGCAAGGTCCTAACTACCCCACCCCTCTGCCCC
Organism: Terrapene triunguis; assembly: GCF_002925995.2. Taxonomy (NCBI): domain Eukaryota; kingdom Metazoa; phylum Chordata; order Testudines; family Emydidae; genus Terrapene; species Terrapene triunguis. Next base: position 844,758 of record NW_020664482.1, on the reverse strand, counting down.
TTGCCAGTGCTGATAGGATCCCCTTCCTCATGCACGACGAGACGCTCACCCGGACCACCAACGTGCAAAAGGTGTTCAATGCCCAGGCCACCATGAGCGGCACAACCTTCAACTGGACTGATCTCCAGCAGCTCGACGCCGGCAGCTGGTTCCTGGAGGTCAGGCCCCCCTCCTCGGGGCGTGGTAGGGTTTCTGCATGGCCTGGCCCTGCCCTGCAGAGGGCTCTGCCTGCTGCACTGATCCAGGCTGCTCTTGGCAGAGCCCTGGGGCTCAGCCCTCCGGGGTTCCCAGGCCCTGGAGAGTTTTGCCTCTGCCATGAGGTGGGGGTGGGGGGCTACCTTCCAAGCCTCACTGCTAGAGCTGGGAGTTGCTGTGACCTTCCGGAGGCGTGGGGAAGGCTGGCTGGGAGGGGTGAGCCGTTCCCTGGCTGTGCTGTTTGGCTGGGCTCGGTGCCTGCCTACACAGTGATGCTTTGGTTAGCACCCAACTGCTGAGCTGCTCTGGTCTCCGGCAGGTGGCAGGGCGACCTGTCCTCCCTCTGTGCCCTCGCCCTGGGGTCTGAGCGGCTGCTCTGCCGTGCTAGTGAGGGGCAGTGAGCACTGGGGGGCGCTGTGGGCGTGAGGGAGAGCACCCTGTGCCTTTGGCGCTGGGAGATGGTGTTGAGGGGGCAGTGTGGGAGGCCAGGGCCCTGGGGCCAGCTGTGAGCGCTGCCCCCCCCCCCCAGGTGGGGTAGCTGCTGACTCTGGCCTGTCCCTTCCAGAGGAATCCGTTCCGCTCGGTGCAGGGCCTCTCCAGCGAGGCGCAAGGCCAGGCGCGGGCACAGAAGATCCCGTCTCTGGAGCAGGTGCTGCAGGAGGCCAAGCAGCACAACATCTCCATCATGTTCGACCTCCGGCCCGAGAACCACACGGACTACCAGAGCTTCGTTAACGTCACCGTGGCAACCATCCTCGAGTCGGGCATCCCGCCGCAGCTGGTGAGCCTGGCGCTGCCCCTGGAGTCTGACGCCTGATGGGCAGCCGGAGGAGGGAATGGCTGAGCATCAGGACCAGACGTCCTCCCCCAGGGGTCCCTGAGCCTGCCCTTTACCAGCGGTGAGCTCCCCTCCCCATGGGGCGGGTCAGACCCACCTGGTGCTCTAGAGTCTCCCTGAGCGTGCTCAGAATCTGCCCTTGCCATGATCCCAGGTACCCTGAGTGCCACAGCACCCACACGTCACACACGAGATGCTCGGGCGGGTCCTCGCCTATTGCAGGTCCGGCCCTGGCCCATGTCCGCGATAGGCTGCCGGACAAGCTGCTGCCCTGTGCCTGTTCCTAGTGGCCTGGGGTGCTTTGTAGTACGGTTAATGGGCAGGGAGAGGTGTAAACTTACTTGGAACTCCCTGCTCAAGTGCCACTCCCTCCCCACGTGTAAACAGGGACTCAGGAGAGCCCTGGCAGCGAGCCAAGTTGGTGAGGAAGCAGGAAAATCAACTAACAAGCTGCCACCTTCGTACTCCCTGCTGCTACCACACCCTGCAGGTCCATGGCTCCCTGACGCTACAGCCTCGCTTTCATTCCCTCCGCCCCAGCCTTTGGGCGCTGGATGCACATGGCCCTGCTGAGACCAGCCTGGCGGCTGGCTTCGCTGCCCCTTCCTGCTCCTGCTCACCGGTTAGGGGAGGAATTGTTTACTTTGCAGACAGAACATGCCCTGGAGTAAAGGGCCTGTGGGCTCTCTGCCCAGTGGGTGCCCTCTGCCCATGACCAGGGCACTGGGACAATGTGTACAGTGGGGGGGCTGAGAGCCATTGAACCAAACTGTAAACCCCGCATATGGTGGAAAGCACGTCAAGCCAGGGGGTGCTGCACCCCTGCACCCCTAGTTCCAGCACCTGTGCCCAGGACTCACTGGGTGCAGGGGCTCTGAAGGGGTTGTTGGGGCTCTGAGCCAGCCCAAAGTCCCGGGCACATCTTGGCGGGTCCTAGCTGGCCCCCATCATGCCTCGTCCAGGTCTGTCACTCCCAGACCTGCTGGGGGAGACTCCCATGGCAGGTGGCCTGATGGGGACTCTGCTGGGGCCAAGCACCGGATGGGCGCACAGAGAGGGGGCTGGGTAACCACTTCCACTATCCACTTGGATGTGCACATCAGTGCGGCTGGCCCTGCAGCCTGGGTCCCAGAGCACAGCGAGTGCCCCCTGGTCTCCCAGCTCACACCAGGCCTGATTTCCCCCCCCCCCCCCCCCCCCACACCCCCCCGCCCCCCCCCGCGGGCTCAGGGACCAGGTCCGACAGCAGGCACCAGGATTTCAGCAAATCTACGGTCTGAAGAGCAGCTGGAATGAAACAGAGTCTCCACTGCGACTGAATCTGCCGTACCAGGACGTCAGCACAGAGCAGATTGGGTGAGAGCCCCTTGTCAGGGTGCGGAGCACAGAGCAATGGCGCCTCAGCCCCGCAGAGGCGAGTCTAGCTCCCCACTGTGGCCACGTACACACCCTGATGCCACAGCTGGCAGTAGGGCTCGAACCCCGAGCATGGGGAGCGCTGGGTGGGAGCCAGGCTTTCCCAGTTCCTGCTGGCCTGTGCCACGCTAACGAGGCTCCATCCCCTCCGCAGCCGGTATCGCCAGGACAACATCTCCGTCAATCTGTACGTGGTCAATGAGCCCTGGCTCTTCTCCGTGCTGTGGTGCGCGGGGGCCGGCTCTGTCACCACCAACGCCTGCCAGGTGCTGAAGGAGATGAAGCGCCCCCTCTGGCTGCTCGTAAGTGAACCTACCCTGGGTGGCGCTGGCAGAGGCTGCATGCCCTGAGCCCGCCTGGCCCGTCTGCACTGCCACACCCCAGCGAGGGGGCCAGGGGGTGCTGCCAGGGCCTGTTCTGCCGGGGTCCCCATTGAGCTATTCGTCCTGTCTTGTTGCCTTGCAGCCCCGCAACACCTATCTGATGGTTTGGATTGTGATCGACTGCGTCTCCTTCCTCCTGCTCCTCTCGGCCTTCCTCCTGCTGCAGTAAGTTCAGCCTCTTCTGGGCTCCCGTAGCTGTCCATGGCATAGGAGGCCCCATGTCTGCTGCCCTCTGGGTGACCTGTAGGTAGGGCAGGGTCTGCTGCCATCACCCATCCACCCTCTTGATCTGGGAGAACTGCTCTGCAGCGCTGGGAGCCCACTTCTCCCGCCTTGCACTGCGCTAACCTGGGACACAGCAGGCTTAGAGGGAGCTTTCCTCCCTGGCCTCTGCCGTGAGCCTGGCCCTGAGCTGCTCCATCCCACTGTTGTGGGACTTGGTCATGGCTTATTGGCCCCCACCTATAAGCTGAGCAAGGTGGGCCTGGCATGGGAGCCCTCCAAGGGGACTCGCGTGACTCCATTGCCCTGGGACCCTCCATGGCTTGTTATGGTTTGCAGGCACTCCCGTCCCGTTCCAGCCATGGCAGAAAGGCCTCTACCAACTCTGAGTTCAAACCACAGTGGCCAAGTGGTGGGGCAGAGCCCTGGGGGAGTGGCCCTGGCCCTGGGTTTGGGCTGATCTCTCTGCGGAAGGGCCTGAATGCTGACTCGCTCTCCTGAGTGAATTTCAATCCTGTTTGCTTTCCAGGAAATGCTCCAGGAGAAAAGAACCGGCAGGTAATGGGCCCCTGCTCCCCACACCGCTACCCCCTTAAGTCCCTCTCCTCACCACGCCCTCTTGCTCCTGGTCTTCCCCTCCCCCTTCCTCTCAGATCACTGTCTCTCTGCTCACCTGCAGGGCCAGGCCCTTGCCACAGCTTAGCTCCCAGGGGCTCTCCCCACCCCAGGCTGGGGAGCTTTCAGGGGGCTCTGCCAGGCTCTGGGCCCAGGCTGTCCTCCTAACTCTCCTGACAGAGAGAGGGGGCCGCACCCCCCCCCCCCCCCCCCCCCCCCACAGCCCTGTGGGGAAAAGGGGAGGGAGCCCAGCCAAGGGAGCTCCCATCCTGCCTGCTTCCCTAGCAAGTGCTACTCCCTGAGATGATGAGGGTGTAGGGGGGCCAGGCAGCGCCTCCTGCAGCAGCAGCTGCCTTCCACCCCACGATTGTTGCTGGGCTGGGGCAGCCCTGGGGAGGGCAGAGGCTCCTGGAATGACCCTTTCTCCCATTTGGTTCCCCAGAGTCCAAGTCAGACGTGCTGCTAACGAAGATCAACAGTCTCATGCAGGAATGACGCCCAGCCCCCGCGGTGCCTGGTGGTGGAGGGGTTTGAGCTGGGCACAGGTGGTGGTTAGCAGGGAGCGCCCAGACTTGCTCCTGCCAGCCTTGAATACCCTTTCCTCTGCAGGGCCCTTTCCAGGCTGTGGGCTCCCCACAAACCCTCAGTCTCCCCCCTGCAGAACAGGGCACTGGGGCTGGGTTTATCGTGCCCCCATGGGCACCTCTCCCCTGCAGGTCAGGGGCCTGTGTCCTAGAGTAGACAGGCGTGTGTTCCCCTGCCCACGGGGACAGAGCTGGGGGTGGACACCAAGATCTTGGCCTTGCAGCCTCCTGGGGCTGTGGGAACAGATACTGTCTTGGAGGCTCCTCGGTTGTAACCTGCTGTGCAGGGGCACTTGTACCACAGCAGGGACTGGTGCAGCTGCTGCTGTGAACTGGCTTTTCCTGTCTCCTGACGCGTGAGAGGCCTGAAGGGTTTCGTTTACAGGGAGCCAGGTTTAAAGCACTCCTGGCCTTGTGCCATAGGGGAGCCTAGGACTAGATTGCTTTGAGCTGTGTCTGGGGAAAGGTGAAAGGGCAGGAGCGCATCGTGGGCCCGGGCAGCTGGGCTGCAGCGTGGGGATCCTAGTGCAGCAGGATGGAAACGAAGGGTCCCTCACTGAGCGGAGGAAGCCCATTATCCTCCTCGAGACTCTGACGCTGGCCGCCAGCCATGCGTGCGGGATGCAACAGTAGGCCCAGCCCCATGAGACCCTGACCCTGCTTGTCTAGTGGAAGAGATGGGGTTTGGCTTTGGATGGAGGGGATCGTGGGGGGGGGGGCTGTCTTTCCATATAGAACACAGGTGCTGGGTGAAGGCCCTCAAAGCACCATCCCTGGACTGGGTGTGACGCTATCCTGCTGGTGAGGGGGTGTGCTGGGGCATGAAGTGGCCTCTCTTTGCTGCAGGGGTCTCAGCAGCATGTGTCTATTTTACTTGTTCTTAATTATGTATGTTAATAAACTGACCCAATTGGATAAAAAAACCAAACAATTAGCATCTCTGAGCTGATTCTGAACTCCCCCAAAGGGACCCCTGGGTCTAGGAGCTGGCATCCGTCAGCAATTCGGGGGCAGACCCTGTCTCTCGTCTGTCTGGAAAGCCCCTGGCCCAGCAGGGGCGCTCTACCAATTAGATGAGGAATCCCTGCTTATACTAGTGAGGTCAGTGTCAAGCAACAGCTCCGAGCCAGGGCCTCACCACACTGAGAGCGTGATTAGGGGAGATCCTAGCTCTGCGCTGGGCCGGCTGGGGGCCTGGGCTCCTCCCATCTCTGCTCCATGCTCTGCTTTCCCCATCTGTAAGAGCCGGAAGCTGCAGCAGGCTGGAAGGATTAGTTCATGGTGGCTGGTCAAGTGCTGCCTCTGCTGGGATGTGCAGAGTCATTAATGGCAGCCCTGAGCAGTTTGCTCAGCAGGGACAGAGTGCCCACAACAGCGCCAACAGTAGGGTTACCATATTTGAACTTTCAAAAAAGAGGACACTCCGGGGGTGTGTGTGTGTGTGTGTGTGTGTGTGTAGCCCTGCCCCCTAGCCACTCCCTTCCAATTGCCGCCCCCCTGACTGCCCCCCACAGAACCTCCAACCCTCCATGCTCCTTGTCCCCTGATCACCCCTTCCTGGGACCCCTGCCCCTAATCACCCCCCGGGACCCCACCCCTTATCTAAGCCTCCCTTATCTTTGTCCCCAACTGCCCCCTCCTGAGACCCCCCCCCACCCTACCTGTCCCCTGACTGTTCTGACTCCTATCCACACCCCTGCCCCCACCAGATCCCCGGGACTCCCACGCCTATCCAACCGCTGCCTGTTCCCTGACTGCCCCCCCCACACACCCCCGAACCTCCAACCCATCTAACCGTCCCTGTCCCCTGACTGCCCCAATCCCTCTCCACACCCCTGCCCCCTGACAGGTCCCCCCAGAACCCCTGACCCATCCAACCCTCCTGCTCCCTGTCCCTTGACTCGCCGCGCTCCCTGCCCTGCCCCACCCCAGCTCACCTCCGCTCTGGCTCTGCCTGCTCCCCTGAGCGCGCAGCCACCCCGCTTCTCCGCCTCGCCCCCGGCTTGCCTCGAATCAGCTGTTCGGCGGCAAGCCTGGGAGGGAGGGGGCGAGGAGTGGAGCAGAGTGGGGCGCTCAAGGCAGCAGGCGGAGCGGAGGTGAGTGGTTCCCCTGTGCCCCCCGTTACCTGCTGCGGGCAGCCCTCCCCGCGCCCCCCTGCCCCAGCTCACCTCCCCTGAGCGCTCCGCTTCTTCCCCCTCCCTCCCAGGCTTGCCACGCAAAAGTCTGGGAGGGAGGGGGGTGGAGGGAAAAAGCGGCGCGCCCGGGGGAGGAGACGGGGCCTGGGATTTGGGAAAGGGGTTGGGATGGGGGCGGAGAAGGGGCAAGCCGGGAGCGGGGGTGGGGGCGCGAGCCCCCACTGGCGCCGGCTACAGTCGGTCCCTATGCCCCACGCAGCGCTGCCGGCGTGCTGAAGCTGCGGGGGAGGGGCTTTTGCTGCCGGAGCGGCCCCAAGTGAGCGGCTCAATCCGGCGCGGCTGCCCTGTCAGCCGCTTTTGGGTCTTTAGATAGCCGTCCGGGGGGAAATCCCGGACATTTTTAGCTTTTTACAAATTCCCCCCGGACGGCTATCTAAAGACCCAAAAGCCAGACATGTCCGGGGAAACCCGGACGGATGGTAACCCTAGCCAACAGACACGTGCTCTCACTGAGCAGTGCCCCTGACTTTGGGTACCCACCTCGGGCCTGATTCCCAGGGGCCCATCAGGATCTGTAGGAGCTTGGCACGTCTGCGCATCAGGCCCGAGGTGGGCATCAGCGTTAGGAACTACTTTTGGAAAACTGGCCCTTTCTGAGGGGAAGGATGGGAGAAGCAAACACGTGAGCTGTGCTATCTGTGGTCTGTCACCACCACCTAGTGCCGAAACGAGGAACTGGCACCTCTTGTTACTGCAGCGTTGTAGCCGGGTCGGCCCAGTGCCTCGCCCACCTTGTCTCTAGCTATCCTATGTTATTGGACCAACCTCTGTCAGTGAGAGACAAGCTTAGGTCAGATACAGAGGGATCTCCAATCTGTCCTCATCCTCGAAAGAAACCTGTACACGACCTTCAACAGACGAGCCGGGGAGCTTAAATTCATAACTGGACTGAACACAGACACTGGAGTTATGGCTCATTACAATGATCTTTAACCCACTAACTCCTCTCTTGGTCCCGTGACTGTGGGATGTTAACAGGCCACTGTACCTTGACTGGTGCCTTAGAATATGTGCCAGCTTCGCATAAGTCATTATCTGTTCCCCTTTGTACTGAGCTGGGACACGGAATTCCTTTCCCAGGCCTGGACAAGAGCTCGCTGGAGCTCCAAAGTTTTGTCTCTCACCAACAGAAGTTGGTCCAATAAAAGAGATTCCCTCACCCCACTAGAGTTAAAACACTCCAAGCTGGGGGGAGGGAGAATGGAGTGGGAACAGGCCCAGCAGTGACAAGTGTCAGTTTTAAAGTTGTTTCCAGTACAAGCTGTGACTGCAGCGGGTCTAAGCATGCAGGGTTGGGGCTGGAGCTGGGCCGTGGGCCTCTGCCTGAATCAACTGGCCTTTGCGGGAGTGTGAGCACAAGGAGGGAAAGGAGGAGTCCCCTGACAGCAAAATCTCTAGGACCCCTGTCGACCTGCCTGGGAGTCTGTGTGACTAGTAAGAGCCCAGCTCCAGAGAAAATAGGTCTGAATTTAGCAGCGTGCAGAGGTACTGAGTGTGCACCTCAGAAGCTGAAGTTGTGAATGGTCTGGGCCCCAGAACACTTTCCAACCTATATAGGCAACTTTCCAAATACTCTGGGTTCCTGCTGTACTCCCTGTAAAATGCTCTCTGCACTGGGGAGGGTGCACAGGCCGAGGAGCTGGCTCTCCTCCATCTCTTCTCGAGTGTATGAAGTTCTGATGCCTTCTGTTTTCTACGTACTGCACCTTTCAATGGCTAAGCCCCTCTCTCTGTCGGAAGGTTCAGCAACCATCTTGTTCTCAGTTGCTGCAGCTTGGTACAGAGGAGAGGTGAACACTGTGAGGGACAGTTTGCAGACAGGGCCAGCTTCAGGCACCTGGGAGGGAAGCAGGTGCCTGGGGCGGCGCCAATAGAAAGGGGCGGCACATCTGGGTCTTTGGCGGCAATTTGGCAGCAGGTCCTTCACGCCCTCTCTTCCTTTCCAGTGGCATTTCGGGCAGCTCAATCAGGGTTGTTGTTTTTTCTTTGCCACTTGGGGCAGCAAAAAAGCTAGAGCCGGCCCTGATTGCAGAGGCAGTAGTGGGGGGGGGGGGAACCACCCCTCCTTGCTGGATCCATCCTAGGCTCTCCCTGTACCCCTAGGCCACTGCCCAGCATGCTTAGGAACCCTGGGAAGCTACGTTGCTCTGCTGAACTCTAAGCTGCAGCTCTCGATCCTAGTCCAGTCCGACTGCTGCCCTCCATAGCAGTGGTGTCCTGCTACCTCAGCCTAGCTTATGGGGTCTTATTGTCCTAGACTGCAACACTGCACTTTGGCAGCCCGCTCTCCCTGCGTGCCTCCTGCTGGGGCCTCCAGCTAAAAGCTGTGATGATGGCACCCTTGAGTCTTCATCCCTGGCTTCCTGCTGCGCTACTTTTGAGTTCGTTCTCTCTCTCTCCCTCTCCATACCCTTGAACTGAGTGTTAACCAGGCTTGTTGTAGGAAAAGGAGCTGCCGCTCAGTCAACACACTATCCATCTTCCCCTCCCAGTTCTGCCCCTAGGGGCTGGAACTAGGGGTGCTGAGGGAGCTGCCGCACCCCCTGGCTTGAAGTGGTTTCTATCATATGCAGGGTTTACAGCTTGGTTCAATAGCTCTCAGCCCCCCCACTGTACACGCTGTTCCAGAGCCCCTGGTTCTGCCTCCCTTTCACCCCTCGATCCTGACCTTCAGCCCTGGACTCCCCTGTCCAGAGCTCTGCCAGTGCCCCTCAGGTCTGACCCATAACACCCCCCCCCATTATCCCAGCCGTAGGCTTCCCCCGGCTCTCCTAATGGCCCTCAGCACGTGCGTACCCCCCCCACACACACCCCTTACCCTTAATTCCCAGACCAGCTTGCACTAGTTGTGGTGAGGTCAAATTATGTGAAGTGATTTTGGTGAAGTCCTATTAGTGCAGAGGCCCCTAACCCGTGGGGCATGCTCCCCTGGAGGGCACAGTGGAATGTTCGGGGGGGAGCAGCTGGGGCCTTGGCCAGCCCCTACAGGGTGATTGGGGGGGGGGGTGCCACCCAGCCCTGCTCCCAGCCCTGCCCCCAGCTGTGGCCCCAGCCTCTTACCCCTGCCTGCGTCCCTTCCCCCCCCCCCCCGAGCTGCAGCCCCACTCCCAGCCCTGGCTTGGGGGGAGGGGCATGGACAGGGGTAATGGGGGGGCACGAGGTAAAAAGTTTGGGGACCACAGCATGAAGGTGACCAGTGGGCAAGTGTGAAAAATTGGGACACTTTTTTTTTTTCTGCGGGAGGGTGTGACGGGTGTCAATGTATGCAAAGCCCCTAATATTGGGGTGCCTGGTCCCCCAAAGTCCCACCCCACTGGCTGCAGGGCCTGGCTTCCCTCTCCTCTGGCAGTGCCGGGGTTAATGTCCGGCCCGGCCCAGCCCAGCCCAGCCCCACCTTCAGAGCCAAGCCCTGAAGTGCTGACAAAGGCGGCAGGGCTGGGCCAGGCCCGGGTCCAAGGGGCTGTGCGGGGCCAGGCCCCCCTTCCCCGGCAGCACAGGGCCCTGCTGCCAGCACTGCAGGCCAGCCCTCCTCCATGGCTGGGCCCGCCCCTGAGCCCAGCCCGGCCCCCTCCACTCCACACAGCCCAGGGCGACAGCAGGGAGCCTCGGCTCACCACTTCCCTGGCCAGGCCGAGTTGGCTGTGCCCGCCCGAGGGGCTCGCCTGGGGCTGCCCCGGGGCACGGTCCCAGCACCGCCAGGCTGGGCAGTAGCCGGGGGGAGAGGCCCAGTGTCCAGACTGCAGGAGCTGTTGCAGCTGGAGCTGGGGAAGGAGGCAGCCAGCTCCGTGTATCGCTTTCCCGGGGCAGGGCCAGGCCGGGGGGGTCCCAGCCGCTTGCTGCCTCCAGGGTCCGGCCTGCGGGGCTGACATGAGGGCAGGCGCCTGGAGGAAACGGCTGCGAAGGGACCCGCAGCCCTGCCGAGCGGAGAGATGATCAGTCGGCAAGGTAAGGACTGGAGCCCGAGCCCTGGCCAGGCGGCCGGGGCGAGGGCAGGAGACACTGGCACTGGGGGCAGCCGGGGAGGCGTAGAGCCGCAAACTGCCCCGCCCAGAGCTGCCTTGGCAGGGCCCCACACCCAGAGAGCAGGAGCTTCGATTAGACACCTGCCTTCGGCTGTGAGACATCGGGGCCAGGTGCAAGGAAAGCCGTTTTCCCAGCTCCCCCAGGTTGGGCAGAGCCGGCTCCTTGTCCCCAGGGCCGAAGAGCCGGGCTGGGGCCCAGCGACACCTGGGAGTGAGGATGGGCTCTGGCTGCAAAGCGGCTCTGCCCGGTGCCAACCCCACTGGGCTCCCAGAGCGCGGGCGAGTTTGGGGCACTGGCGGGTCAGAAACCTGAGGAGCTGCCCTGGGCTGCTTTGCCCAGAGGTGCCTCTGCAATTCCTCCTGCACTGGCTGCAGCAGCGACCCCCTGCCCCTCCTGCTGGCCCCGCAGTTCCCAGCTCTGCCCAGCACCAGCGCGGGCCCCTGCGTGGGGCTAACGCCCAGGTGCCCGCCAGGCCGTGCCTGACTGGAAAAAGCCCAGCGGCTCCCCTAGGCATGTCCGCCAGGGCACCTCCGTCAGCCATCTCCAGGAGACGCTGCAGCCTCAGCGCGAGCGAGGCCCAGAGACCCTGGGCACGGACTGGGCCACGGGTGCTGGCACCGGCAGGGTCCTGCTGGTCTCAGTGTGCTGAGGGCCTGAGCTGGCAGCTGTGCCTGGGGGTCAGCTGTGTGCTCACCCGCCGGTGCTGGTCCCTCGGGCCTTTAGCCCTTCGCTAGCGGGCGGGAGGCACCTGGGCTCAGGCTCTCTCCCGTCACTGCTGCATCCACCAGGCCTCATGGGGCTGTCGTGTGACATGTTTCCCTGGAGTCCAGTTTTGTCTGTGGTCGTAGGCCAGGGGTAAAGTAAGGGGGAACACCCTCTTCTTCCTCCCCTCTGGGGACACGGCCCTCCCCTCCTCCTGGTCTGGTGTGGTGAGAGCCCACCCCCCCAGCTTCAAGCTGCGTTCCCTTCTGATTGTACGGGACCACATGGGAGCGAGGCCAAAGTGGGACCCCGTTGTCACAGAAGGAGGAGATTCTGGAGCACTTGCAGAGGTTTGGTTTTGTGAGATGCAGATTGGGCAGACCCCTCCCCCCAGCACCTGCGGGGTGGGCCTGTGTGGGGTTCAGTGCACTGTATCTGTCACACTCAGACAGTACCAGACCCCCTCTCTGCAACCTCGCAGGGGAGGGGTGTGTCTCGCGCTCCCCTGGGCTCATACGCTTTCCACAGCCAAAGCAGCGTGAGTTTTGGTTCTCTGTCCGTTTAGGGGGCAGACAGCCTCCTCACACTGGCCCTTGCTGGCTCCGCTGTGTTAGTCTCAGGAGCCAGGCCACGGAGTGAACAGGCTACAAAGACTGACCCTCTGGCCGGGGAAGGGTGAGCTGGGCAGCGTGTGTGCGAAGCCGGGTCAGCCGCTGCCTGGGCTGAACTGGTTTTGTAGGCAGAGGGGTTTTAGGTTCCAGGGCTGGCAGGAGCCTGGAACCCCCGCAAACCCAATCAATCCAGCTGGCATCCCAGGAGATCCCAGCCTCTCACCCGCTCAGGGTGGGGAGGGACTCTGTTTGCATTAAGGCTTATTCATGCTTCACCCGCTTCCTCTTTCCCTTCTGGGGCCTGCAATACACCAGCGTGGGAAGGTGACACAGACAAAACCACCTTCCTCTTCCAGCCAAGAGGAGATTTTTGGGGGGGGGTTTTCTCCCCACCGGGACCACGTCCCTGCAGAAATCCCCAGGCCCAGAGAATGGGAGCAGGGACCCCAGGTGGCCTGAGTCTAGGCTCTGACGGACACAGATCCCCTTGTTCTGTGCTCTGTCCCCTGCTGTGAGCGCTGGATGCTGCAGGACTAGCAAGGCAGCTCAACCCTTTCGCATGAGTTCCTAGGTCCAGAAATGTGCCCCGACCTCCCTCCTCACCTCCTCCCCCACACAGAAGTCCTTTGTTTTTCCTGCTGCCTCCATAACAAAGGGAAACGTTTGCTGACAGGGATGGGACCAGCCCAAGGTCTGTGCAAAACCTTCTTGTTTGTGTGAGATCCGTCGCTCTGCTAGGCCCAGGGGCTGCTGCTGGACTACAGGAGCTGGCCTGCGTCGGGCTATAGAGCTGGGCTGATGGCGCAAGGAACTCGTCCAGAGACACCTTCAGCTCTCCAGATGGAAACGGATCAGGCCCCTGCTATCCCAGCCCTTGGCTCCCACGCCCACCTCTGCCTGTGTGCTTCAATCCCAGCCCCCAGCCTAGACCCAAGCCCCACCTTGCCATTACAGCCCTCTTTTTCTTTTGGTGAAGGCAGCATGTCCATAATGTGAGGTAGCCGTCAGGCAGCTCCGAGCAGGCTTGGCTCCTGTCGCCCAAAGACCAGCTTGGGGACCAGGGGGATGTCCAAACCCAGCCCCGCTGAGAGCCAGCCCTGGCCCGGAGGGAGCCAGTGGGCAACACCCATTGTGCGTAACTGCCCTAGCTTATGGCTGCTCTCCCCTGCCGGAGCGTGGCCTCACATGGAGACCATAATTCCCAGGATGCAATGCAGCCAGAAACCTCTCCCCTCCCTCCAGTGGAGCTAACAGCCCTGCTCCTGTGGAGACGTGGGATCCCAGCATGCCGTGCAGCTGGGCGCACCCCCGGGCTTGGCCTGTCTGCCTTAGGGCCAGATGCTGAGGGTTGGGGTTGCAGTGTAATTCCGGCGTGTTTGGGGTAGGTGGGTACAGTCTGTCCGGTCTCTTGCCTTCAGGCTCAAAGGAATCGGATCCACAGAACCACTAGTTCCATAATTTGTGCCTGGCTTCAGCGGTGACCCTTCATCTTTCACTGCCCAGTAAATCAGCGGTGCAGGGTCTGGTCCACTTTCACTGGTGTGCCTGAGGGGTCCCTGATGGCAGGGATTGATCTGGTGGGTGGCAGACCCCTTCCTGGGGTGGGTACGGAGAAGTGCCACGGGGCAGTGATGGGTGGTGACATGTTGTGTTGTTGTGGGTGATGCGATGTGTTACGTGATGCTCTGATGCTGTCTGAGGGCTCTCTTGTGCTGTTTCTCCAGACACTCAACGGGCAGTGGCAATTCTGACCAGGTACCAAACCACGCTGAGGGCTCCAGAGGAGCAGCAGTTGAAGGCCTCTATCGGAAAGGTCTCGCACATCTTCCGAAGTGACCTCTTTCAGGCCCTGCTGGGTAAGTGCCTTCCGCCTAGTGAGCTGACTGCTGGCTTCGCACTGAACAGCCACCCTGTGGCTGACACACGCGCGTAACCCTCCCCTCTCAGGGTGCGGATGCTGGGGACCCGGGCTCTGATCTCCTAATGTCTGCGGCAGGAGCCCAGCTTCTCGAGGGAGTGAGTTCTAAGGAACTTTCTGCAGCCCATGTTTTCTACACTCTGGCTGGGGCCAGGGAAGAGCCCTAGAACCCCCTTTGTCTGCGGGAGTCAGCGACCTGAGCTCAAAACCCAGCTCCTAGTGTGGCTGTACAGTGGCACAGAACGATTCCATTCAAAGCATGTGAAAGAGCTCAAAGCTTCAGGACAGCTGGAGCTGTTAAATGGCTTAACCTGCGAGACAGTAACTGTAATAGTGAAAGGCAAAGCAGGTCATGCATAGGTCCTGTGGACTACGATTCCCAGAATGCTCCTCTCACTGCCTGGTCTTAACCTTCTAATTGACGCCTCAGTCTTTCTTTTTCACTGCAGATTTGTGGGGCAATGTGGATTTTTTCACCCCTAGGATGCCCAGGCCAGTGCACGTTAAGGGGCCTTAAAGTTTTATAAAGCACTCCTTGCAGTGTTCAAACATGATGGTGTTTATGGCCCGTCAGCTATGGATCATGTGATGGAGCTTTATGCACCTTCCCCTCGCGGCCCTGCCACACAAAGCTTGCTTGTGTCGGGCATTGCTTCTCTCTATTCTTATTACCATCTCTTGGGGAGAAGTAGGTTTTTCTCCACTTGCTTCCTGTTGCAGATAATATTTCACAGGTTTGGGAAAGCAGCTCCCAGTGCAGCCCTGTCTTTCAGGAACTCCGAACCTGGAGTATTTGCAAGGAATACGATGTGTTGAGGGAAAAGAACTATACACAAGAAATGGCCGTAATAGGCAGCCCCATCTTGCAGGTCAGAGGACTGAAAATGCCTTAGATCACAGCGCAGCAACTCCCTGGAATTACATCAGCGCAGTTGGAGTCTTATTAGAAACTAGACAAATACAGTGAGAGAAACTCCCACACTATCCTGTTGAATTTTTACACACACCGACTTCCTACTTTCATGCCCCTTTCCTGTTCTTCCCATGAATTTTTCTAGCAAACAAATTAATGGCCAGGACTGTTCCTGGAAGCAGCAAATTTTAAGCGATTACTACAGACTATTCACACAAACGAAATCCTGAGTCCAGGACTGGCAGAATTCCCGGCAGAAACCCGCTTTTAACAGTAACCCTTGAGGGGCACAAACCCAATCATGTGACTTATGTGTCCAATCAACATTAACACAACTCCAATTCTGAATGCTCCAACAAGCCAGAGACAAAAAGGTATCTGCAGGAATTAGTCTGCTAATAAGTTAAAATAATGAATACATGTGTGAGAACCACCGTCTGTTTGTGGGCATCTAAATGAAATTAACTTGGCCTCTCCCTAAGGTACTTGTATGGCCCCTATCACCCTAGTACCTGAGCTCCTCACAATCTTTAATGCACGTCCCCTCAGACACCTGGCAAGGCAGGGACGTGCTAGCCTCCCCATGGTACGCAGGAGAATGGAGGCACAGAGAAGCCAAGTGATTTGCCTAAGCCTAGGTCATATATGAAGTCTGTGGGAGAGCAGGGAATTGAACTAGGGTTTCTTGAGACACAACCTTACACTCCAACTCCTGCCTTGCTAAATGAATGACTATGAATGGTTAATGACGGCGCATTTGAAGCTGGCGAGGCAGGATGGGTATTTCTAGGATGCTGGCTCCCACCTCCTTTCCTGCTGTTTTACATGGAGATGGATGGATGGATGCTCTGTTGGCAGGCTCAGGGCCACACTGCTGCCTCACTCGCTCCCGCTCCATGTGACTGCTTGGGCCCTGCAGGCACAGCATAGTCAGAAGCTTGTCAGCGCCCAGGTGCGATGGCTCCTGGGCTGCTGGGTGGTGGGGGTGTGGCTCCATTTGCTGAATCATGTGGGCTCAGGCTATGCAGAAGAACAGGTGTTTTGAACAGAGAGAGAGAACCCAGTGGCCAGTAATGTCTTTCCACCTCCCATTTCCAGGCCTGAGTAGTACAATTTGTTTGGATGGCATCTCTAACCGTATCCCACCAGACTGAAATCCAACCTGCCTATACGTCTGGGGTTCTCAAACTTCACTGCACTGTGACCCCCTTCTGACAACAAAAATTACTCCACGACCCCAGGACGGGGGACTGAAGCCTGAGCCCCCCCAAGCCCCGCCGCCAGGGGCAGGGGGGCCAAAGCCGGGCAGGGGACCTATAACCTGAAGCCCTCAGGCTTTGGCCCTGGGCGGTGGGGCTTGGGCTGCAGCTTCGTCCTCAGCCCCAGGCCCAAGCAAGGCTAACGCCTGCCCTGGTGACCCCATTAAAACAGGGTCATGACCGTTTGAGAACCGCTGCTATAGATGATTCTCCTTCAGAATGGGCTAGGGAAATCACTCCCTGCGCTGTCTTTTCCTCTGATCAACTGATCGGGCAGGGATCTCTGCTAAAACTATTGTGGCTTGCTCAGTGGGGACACACGTTAGTTTTCTGGGCATTAAAAAGAAGAGTTAGCTGTTTGATACCAAATGTATAACCATCTAAGAAGAGTGTTTTGTTTTCATAGACTGCTAGATTCCAAGGCCAAAAGGGACCATTGTGATCATCTAGTCTGACCTCCTGCATAACGTGGGTCACAGAACTGTCCCATAATAATTCCTAGAGCAGAGCTTTGAGAAAAATATCCAATCTCGAGGTAAAAATGGTCAGTAATGGACACTCCACCATGACCCTTGGTAAATTGTTCCAATAGTTAATTACTCTCACTGTTAAAAATTTGCACCTGATTTCCAGTCTGAATTTGTCTAGCTTCAACTTCCAGGCGTTGGCTCATGTTAGATCTTTCTCTGCTAGACTGAAGAGCCCATTTATTAAATATTTTTTTCCAAGTAGGTACTTACAGACTGTAATCAAGTCACCCCTTAACCTTCTGTTTGTTAAGCTAAATAGATTGAGATCCTTGAGTATAGACTATACTATAAGGCATGTTTTCTAATTCTTTACTCATCCTTATGGCTCTTCTCTGAACTGTGGCCGATTTATCAACATCGTTTTGAATTGTGGTCACCACAGCTGGACACAGTATTCCAGCAGCGGTCGCACCAATGCCAAATACAGAGGTAAAATAACCTCTCTACTCCTACTCAATATCGCCCTGTTTATGCATCCCAGGATTGCATTACTCTTTTGGGCACAGCGTCACATGTTCAGGTGATTATCTACCACGACCCCAACATCTTTTTCAATCACTGCTTCCCAAGGTAGAGTCCCTCATCCTGTAAGTATGGTCCACATCCTTTGTTCCTAGTTGTATACATTTATATTTGCTTATGCTAAACAGTCTGTTCCACCTTGTATTTATCTGTGACACTCTGAGTACCTTTCCCAGACCTAAAGAAGAGCTTTGTGTAGCTCGAAAGCTTATCCCTCTCACCAACAGAAGTTGGTCCACACATCTTGTCCCCGTAATATCCTGGGACTAACACGGGTACAACACTGCATACAACAATATGGTAATTTTATATCATTCTAGTTGGGCAATCAAAATGTCGTGTGGTACCAAGTCAAATGCCTTAGAGAAGTCTAAGGACATTACATCAACACTATTACTTTTATCTACCAAACTAGTAATCTCATCAAAAAAAGATACCAGGTTAGTTTGACAGGATCTGTTTTCCATAAACTCATGTTGATTTGCATTAACTACATCACCCTCCCCTTTAATTCTTTATTCAGCGAGTCCCATATCAGCTACTCCATTATCTTGCCCGGGATTGATGTCAGGCTGGTAGGCCTATAATTGCCTGGGTCATCCAATTTGGCACCACATTAGCTCTCTTCCAGTCTTCTGGAACTTCCCCAATGCTCCAAGACCTATTGAAAATCACCTTTACCGGTCCAGCAAGCTCCTTAGCCAGCTCTTTTAAACTCTTGGCTGCCAGTTATCTGGACCTGCTGATTTAAAAATATCTAACTTTTTAGTAGCTTCTGTTTAACATCCTCCAGAGATACTAGTGGCATGGAAGGAGTGTTATCATCACCTTGTGATGAGACTATATCCTCTGTTTTTCCCTAAAATACAGAAAAGAAATATTTGTTGAACACTTCTGCCTTTTCTGGATATTATTGATAATTTTACTATTTCCATCTAGAAATAGACCAACACCATTGTCAGGATTCTTTTTGTTCGTAATACATTTTTAAAAACTTCTTCTTAGTGTCCTTACCTATGCTGGCCATAGATTTCTCTGTGTCCCTTTTGCTTTCCTTATTAATTTTCTACCATTCCTAACTTCTCATTTATATTCATTGCTATCAACTTCCCCTTTCTTTCGTTTTGTTACATTTTTGTGTGTGTATTTTTTATAGCTGCATTCACTTCCCCTCTAAAACAGGTCTTTTTTTGAACCAGAACAGCCTTCTGCTTGATTGTGGGATTGTGGCTTTTGGGGCATCTCGTAAGGTGTCCTTAAATTATTTCCAATTATCTTTCAGATTTTTCTGAACAAATTCTTCCTCACGGCCAATTATTTTCAGCTTTGTGAAATTGGACCTGTTAATCTGCCAAGTGTATATCTTACTTGTCTTAATTTTATACTGTTGGCACATTATAGATGCGATCAAGTCACGATCACTTGTACCCAAGCTACCATTAATTTCAGTTCTGTGTGGAGCCAGCAGGGGGAACAACAAATCTATAATAATTTTGTGGGTTACATAAAAACGAGGCCATTAAAAAATGTAACCCCTTGGTGAAGGATTTTTTTTTTAAAAGCAGAAATAATTTGACATCTAGAACCCAGAGGCTGCTCTGTTTTGTGCTGTACCAGGTCAGGATAAATTCTGGGCAGGACCTAGTTACGAGTGTCTCTTAAGATACAAAAATATAAAGACAATACCAGGGAACAATTTACAGCAGAAATAATCTTCAATGAGACAGAGCAGCTCCCTATCTGAACTCTTCTCCTTGGATTCCACCTGCCAGATGCCTAGAGACTCCAGACCTCAAGGGAAATGTGCAGCAATTCCAAAGTGTCTTCAGAGGTCTCTTAAAGGGATATCTGATTCCCCAGTCCCTTGGAAAGAGAAGAAATGCCCCAGCTCTGCTGTTCCCCCCAGACCTCAGAGATGTGTCTCAGGCTCATATGAAATCTTCTCAGTAAACGGTAGCTCAAGTGAGAGCTCAGTAGCATCTGGTTAGCTCTGGCCAGGTGGTGAGAGCCTGGAGGATCCATCTGTCCATTCTCAGTACACCCTATCATGGTAATTAATGCCAACCAGTTCTCTTTCAGGCATTTCTGAGGTTCATGTCACCATATGACCTAGGCAGTTTGCATCTTTACCACACGTAGCTGCACCCAGAACCTGTTTCCCGCACAGCCATCCAACAGAGGGTGTTCTCCTTAGTCTCTCCTCTCCTGCCCCACTGTATCCTTGCATTCTGCCCCTTCTTCCCTTTTCTGCCGGGTTCCAGGAGCTCTGTCTTCCCTCCCCGAGAGATCGTCCTGGGAACAATGACAGAGCTGTTCCATGGCTTTGGAGAGGAATGCAGAGCCCTCGTCCTTGGCAGAACATGCTGCAGCTGGTCAGGGGGCACCGTGGTGTCAGCAGGAGGCGTAAAGATAAACTGGCTGGTGGTGTTTTGTTAGCGCAGGAGTGGAGTTCAGTCTGGCTCAAAGCAGGCTAATCTGGGGGAGAGTCTGAGTCCAGCAGGGAGGCCCTGGCCAATTAGCTGGAATTTCCATATCAAATACATTTGAAATCCACAATATTTGTTCCCGAGCCAGGTTTCCAGAGTCCTCTCTGAGGGTGTAGTTGGTTTGGAATAAACAAAATCCAGTGACGGGTCAGTGAGTTCCTGTGAGCCCGAGTGCAGCTCCTACTGTCCACACCACAGACAAACCATGTGACACGCAGGGGTATGTGTGCAGATGCTGCTAACCCAGGGCAGCTTTGCTGGGTACCTTCTCCTCACTCCATGTATTTGTTCTATCCACCAGCTGTTGTCTCATCACATGCATAGATTATAGGCTCTTCCCGTCTGGGACTGTCTTCCTACTCTAGGTGTGGACAGCGCCTAGCATCACTGGGTCACCGAGGGGCTAGCACAGTAGAAAGGGACTCTGGCGAGGGCTCATGATAACATTAACCTGTGAAAATGGGGCTCCGCCTGGGTGGAATCCCCTTGTTGCGTGTGGCTTTATTGCCCGTGGTGGTGGTGGCAGCCAGTGGGGCTGGGTAGCTCTGGGAGAGACGAGGCCGTTTCAGTCCCAGTTGGTTTGCCGTCTCTCTGGTCACTTTCCCACTGGGGTGGTGTTTCTCCAGTTTGGAGCCCAACGTGTGCGTAAATCCCTGGGGTTGGCGGGGAGCTATCCCAAGGGAGGAGTGGCATTATTCTTTGTTTGGTTAGTGCCCAGGCAGCTTGGCAGCCCCGCTTGCCTGGGCTCTGTGCAGCCTCACAGAAGGGCACCTGTTGTGGCTCAGACAGTGCTGGGCTGAGGAGGAGGTCTGTCACTTTGTGTGCTTTCAGGAATGTGGTGGCTGCTTTCTTTAGGCCTCTGTGTGTGCCCTGGGGGGACCCAAAAGCATGTGTCTGTCTTCAGAACTGGGGCACTCACAGTCCTGCAGGACCTGGGCAGCACCTGCCTTCCTCTGCTAGTGCATCCCAGCGAACAGGGCCGCCCGGGGGGCAAGTGGGGCAATTTGCCCCGGGCCCCACAGGGGCCCCCACGAGAATATAGTATTATGTAGTATTGCAACTTTTTTTTATGGAAGGGGCCCCCGAAATTGCTTTGCCCCAGGCCCCCTGAATCCTCTGGGCGGCCCTGCCAGCGAACAGGCCTTCTCCTCAGGGATTGTGTGTCGTTACCGGGCTAGGGCTAGGACGGGGTTGCTTGCTTTGGGGAGCGACTGGTGGGGGCGGAGTTGTGTCCGGCTCTGCGCCGGGAACAGGCCGTGCTTGGCTTAGAGACGCTGTAGGAGAGGGTGATTATTTCCGGACAGAGTGCTGCTGCTGCTGCTCAGGAATGCATGAGCACTGGGCTCAGGCACAAAAGAAATTATCTGGTCATGAGCAGCGAAAACAGGATTTGCTGCCTCTTGCCTCCTGGCCTTTTTCTTAATGTGTTTGAGGCCTTGAGCCAAGTTTGTGATTTGTCGTGAAACTGCCCAGGGAACAGTTCAGGCACTCGGGCCTAGGGGACCCTGGGAACAGCCAGCTCTTACAAACATGCTTCAGGAGCCTCCTGATGATTCAAAAACGGCAACCTGTATGTGATTTTGTGTGTGAAGGAAGGGACTGCCCCATAGTACCCTGGGGTATAGGGGAAGGTGCACTAAACTGCTATCCCAGAGACCCTACGTTCTAGACCTAGCTCTTCTCCTAGCTACTGTTCGTACGGCGGTGACCATCACAACCCTTAGTACGAGGCAGGGTTTCAGTCCGTGGGGGATCACTATTATTCACCAGCTTTACAAAGAAGGTAGTTGTACTTGCACTTTAGGCAGAACTGGGAACAGAAATCAGGTTTCTAACATACCAGATGCCACCTTGCCATATAGCCTTTCAGAAGGATCCTGCTCAATTAGGTGCTTGTGTAATCTACGCTACAAGAGTGGCTCTGTGTCACTCTAGACTATTGTGGTTTATGACTCTGTTAGTGCTTGTAGACTAAGGGTACCTCTACACTGCAGTTATACACCCGCGGCTGGCCTGTGCCACCTGACTCGGGCTTGGGGGTGACAACCCCGCAGACTGAACGTGAGGGCGAGGAAGTGTGGGCTGG
>NW_020664482.1:817558-823250 GCF_002925995.2 Terrapene triunguis | reverse complement strand
GTGACAACCCCGCAGACTGAACGTGAGGGCGAGGAAGTGTGGGCTGGGCGGTGAAAGTGAGCGAGGGGCAGAGAGCCATGGAGCGGAGGTGCTAGCGAATAGGGGTATGGAATGAAGGAGGGTGAGTCAGTCTGTGGTGGAGAAGGAGAGGTGGCGTGTGACCGTCAAGTGGGATTAGCAAGGGCCCAGTAACGGGGGCAAGGCTTGGCTCGTTAGTTTCCAACTCAAGTCATTTGTGCTACACCCAGGGAAGAAGCTGGAGGGAGCTTCAGTCTTAGGGCATCAGGCACCAGCGAAGGGCCAGCCTGGGAGAGTTGCCTGATGTGGGGCCAGAGGAAACCACATCCTCCATTAGAATGTGCCCTGGCCATTTCGCTCCCTGAAAACAGGCCTGTGGCTGAAAGGAGCTGTTGTGTCTTCTGTGAAGGCTGGAAAATCTAAGCGGGGGGAGCAGGGCCAGAGCTGCTGCAGGCACTCCCTGCACTAATCCACCCGAGGCAGCACCCCGACGAGCAGGCAGCCACATAATGGACAAAGCCCCTTTCACCCTCCAGGGCTGGAGCCTGTTGGAAACACCCGTGAGCTGTCACGGCAGCAAACTGGCTGGGGTGGCGAGGCAGCCAAAGGTCCTGTGCTAAGAGCAGGAGCTGATCCAGCTCCCTGCCGCTCCTCCAGGTGAGGCTGCCGCCTAGCCAATTAACTCCCTTCTGACCCCTACCCCATCCCCTTCCAATTCATGCAGCAAACCTCCTGCCACTGAGAGTCCCTGCAGTCCCCCAAGGAGAGCAGGGACATGGGCCTGCTGTGCTGAAAGGGATCTTTGTATTGCCCCCAAATGTTCCCAGGCCATGGGGAGGGGATAGTGCACCTAGCATCCGTGTCCATTTCCCTAGGGATGAGAGCATCTGCTCTATAGTGTCACTTTCTTAGCAGGCTGGTGGCCTTATACTGCTGATCCGAGGATTCCAAAGCCCTTCCCAGGCTCATGGAACAGTGCTTCTCCTACCACAGCCACCTCTGGGGTGGAACATGCCAGAGCATAACAGCTTCCCAAAATGGCCTGATATGATAATGAATGTAGCATCGGTGCTGCAGGCAAGAATCCCCAGTTATTTCCAAGTGCTGCACCTGCGTAATCTGAGGGGATGGGAAAGATGTCTATTCTGAGCAAGTCTCTCATCATGTAATTAAAAACTGGATGCTTTCTGGGGCATGGATTGTCATTTTCTATATGTTTGTACAGCATCTGGCATGCTGGGCGCTCAGCCTCTTGGCCTCTAGACACTACTGCAGTATAGCTGTTAAATAATAATATTCACATGATGTTTCTGCCCTGGGGGAAAGATTATGGCCAAATTCTGATCTCTATTATCCCGTGTAAATCCCTAGTGACTCTTAGTAACTTCAGTGGAGTTACTCTCGATTTACACCAATGTCACGGTACAGAATTTGGCCCTTAAAGTTGAACATGCAACCTGAACCATGGTATTTCCTGTCTTGTGCAGCTGTAACATTCTCTTACTGTTGTTTTTGTGTAATAATTCTGTGTAACCAAATGTATGGGAGAAACAAATGTGCATTTCCTGATGCCCATGAGAAATTAGTGAATTAAACGACGAAACTGTGCACATCCCCGAACCGAGACACTTGTGATGCTGCTGTAACCTGCCTTCTTCTCTGTCCTTGCCCTTCCCTACTGTTTCTTACTTCTATCTACTGCATCCTGTCTAAAATGAGTCCCTGATCCTGCAAATGGCCTACATGGGCTCAAGGGTTCTCTTGCACAGATCCACTGCTTTGGGGCAGGAACCTTTGTATTTGCTTTGGGAAGTGCCTCACGTACTTGTGAGTGCTGAAAAATCGTAATCCCAGGCTCCATACCACTGGTATGCTATGAGAGCTCAGCTGTACTTACCTAAATCCAGAGACTGGATTGTTTGGTGACACACTGGGGAGAAGGTTTTTTATTTTTAATCCTATTTTCATAAAGTTTAGCGCATTCCAGGCAGTTGCTGAGACTAACTGAACAGGGAGGAGCCAATGCTCCTCAGTTACATAATGATTATTTTTATAACAGGACTAGATGTTTTCTCACTAAAACAAAGTCCTGTTTGTGTTGCTTAGTAGTGACTGGTTACTATGATCTCATGTCTGAGCTAACTGGGCTCCTTGGGTGGTTGATGGCTTTCTGGGCCCTTCTAGGATATGTGGCATATATACCGGTGGTGCTGCTGGGGTCCAGGCAGGATGAGTCCCAGGTTCCCCTTACACCCTGTATTGTTAGCTGCCCCACTTTCTCTTCTGGATGCTTACAGCCAGATTCTGTACTGCACTTTTCAGGAGATAACGCACATATGCCATGGCCCAGGAAGGGGCAGTGGGGTTCAGGGAGGGAAGGTGGCTTTAAGAACATAAGAGCGGCCATACTGGGTCAGACCAAAGGTCCATCCAGTCCAGTATCCTGTCTTCCGACAGTGGCCAATGCCAGGTGCTTCAGAGGGAATGAACAGAACAGGTAATCATCAAGTGATCCATCCCCTGTCGCCCATTTCCCAGCTTCTGGCAAACCCCATTCCTGCCCATCCTGGCTAATAGCCATTGATGGACCTGTCCTCCATGAATTTATCTAATTCTTTTTTGAACCCTGTTATAGTCTTGGCCTTCACAACATCCTTTGGCAGGGAGTTCCACAGGTTGACTGTGCATTGTGTGAAAAAATACTTCCTTTTTTTGGTTTTAAACCTGCTGCTTATTAATTTCATTTGGTGGCCCCTAGTTCTTGTGTTATGAGAAGGAGTAAATAACACTTCCTTATTTACTTTCTCCACACCAGTCATGATTTTATAGACGTCTATCATATCCCCCCTTAGTCATCTCTTTTCCAAGCTGAAAAGTCCCAGTTTTATTAATCTCTCCTCATACAGCAGTCATTCCATACCCCTAATCATTTTTGTTGCTCTTCTTGAATATTTTCCAAGTCCAATATAACTTTTTTGAGATGGGGCGACCCCATCTGCACACAGTATTCAAGATGTGGGCATACCATGGATTTATATAGAGGCAATTTACATAGAGGCCACTTCTGTACCTTGTAGATGCTGGGCTGCTCCGAGGGCTGATGTGGGTCCCAGCATACATTACAGCCGCCCTGCAGGCTGCGTGAATTCATGGCATCTCCCAGGCCAGTGGGCTGCCACCGGAGCAGGAGATCAGAGCATGCCCCACCCACACCATCCTCTGATCCTGAAGGATGCACAGGAGAATGGAGTACAGCAGCCTTCAGCAGCCCTGCACTGGGAGAACTCTGCTGCTCTAGTACAAAAGGGCTTATTCCTGCTTCTTAAAAACTTCCCTAATGAGCAGCTCCCAGAGCCACGCAGGGTGGCCATATGGGGGCCGCAGTGAAAGCATGTCCCAGTGGCTGTCTGATGCTGCAGAGCAGAGCCTGGGGGAAACCCCTGTCTGTGTAATTCCTAATGCCTGTTCCCTGGGAGGGGGAGACTTGCCACATGGGTCTGCAGCATGGGAGGGAGCTTTGATATTTCCAGCTGTCATTAACTGGGAAGGACGGAAAACACCTCTTTCCTGGTGCCTTATGTGGGTGTTTCTTTGGCTCCTGTGCAATCTGTGTCTCACTACAGCTTCTACAAGTTCCTGGATGGTTCCAGCCCCTTGCTGGCCACCTCTCCCACTCATTCCCTTTTATTGGACACGCTGATGTGACTAAAAGACATCTCCGTCCCCAGATTCACAACCTGAAGGCAGAGGTGAAAGTAAGATGGTCCGGTCTGGCGTACCAGTAAGAAAGCCAGTACGCAGCCAACCATATCGGCAGGGCCGCTGATATGGGGGGGGGGGGGGGCGGGGGCAAAAGGGGCAGCTGCCCCAGGGCCCGTCGATTTAAATGGCCCAGGGCTCCCAGCCGTGGTCGGAGCCGTGGGTGGTGTGGGCCAGACAGCGCTGAAGGGCTAGCTGGAGGAGTCTGCCCCTTTTGCCCAAGGCCCCTCCCCTTCTGGGGGCCCAGAGATGCCCCCCCATCTTGCCCAGGACCCTTAAGTCCATTAAGTTACTTTCACCCCTGCCTGAAGGGCTCATGTCAGCCCTGCACAGCTATGACTGATCTCTCCTCTACTCCTGGGGGAATTCTGCATCATTGCTCATGCGCAAAATTCATGTCCCCCATGGATTTCTTTGCTTCCCCGCAGAAAAATGACTTCTGACGGGGAAGCAAAGGGAAGCCGCAAGAGCAGTCAGGCCAGAGCTCTTGACCCAGTTGACCCAGGTGGAGGAGGCCGCCGAGTAAAGGGCCTGGCCTGATGGTCAGGGACGGGTGGCAGGCGAGCTCCCTCCCACCCGCACTTCAAGCCATGCGGTGGAACGCAAGTCCACTGCTCTATCTTGGCGTCTACCTTTCCGCCATGCATCCTTTTCCGCCAGAGAACTGGCAAAGGTTGGAGGGCAGGGTGTCGGAGCGGCTGCGGAGGTGGACGGGACTACTCCAGTGCCTCTCCCTGCCGGGGAGGTCACTGGTGCGCAACCAGCTAGTCCTGTCCATGCTCTGGCAGCAGCTCAACACCCTGGTCCCGGCCCCGGGTTTCCTGGCTAATATCCAGAAGCTGGTTCTGGAGTTCTTTTGGAGAGGACTGCACTGGGTCTCTGCGGGGGTTTTACATCTTCCCCTGGAGGGGGGAGGACAGGGCCTGAAGTGCTTACGCACTCAGGTCCATATCTTCTGCCTCCAGGCCCTGCAGAGACTCCTTTATTGTGCAGGTAGCTCGATGTGGAGCACGCTGGCGCACGCCTTCCTCCGCCACCTCCGAGGGCTCCGATACGACCACCAGCTCTTTTATCTCCATCTAAGAGGTCTTCTGCGAGACCTCTCTGAGCTGACCTCCTCCAGACCTGGACTCTAGTCTCAGCGACCAGGTCCGTGGCGGCCACCGAGGGGGTAGATCTCCTGCACAATCTTCATTTTTGTGTGCATGTGGCAGAGTCCCCCTTGGTGTGCCAGAAGTTGATCCTGGCAGAAGCCACCGGGATCGGGGACCTCCTGGACTGTGACCGGGGGCACTGGGTGGATCCCCTGGTGCTAGATTGGCACGTGGGGTTCTCCACCCTTCGGATTCCCCGGCGCGTACTTCAGGAGATGGAGGCCGCCTTACTGCCTGTTTCTCGGGTCGACCTCGAGTGGGTCCTGCGAGAGGGCGATCCCTGCCCACCCCTCACCCTGGGCCCTCCGGATAGTGTGCGCAGAATTTTCAAATTTTTGACGCAGAATTCCCCCAGGAGTATCTCCTTGAAACCCACTGTTGCTGTCCATTGCTGACTCCCTGGCCTCAGCCATTCTTCTCTCCTGTCTGTCCAGCAGCTGTTGGGAGGGAAAGGCGTGTTTCTAGGCTGGGCTTGGGTTCGCCTCCTGGGTGCACCAAAGGGCTGTCGAAATAATGGAAGAGAGTGAAACACGGCTTGCGGCTTGCCCTTGGCTCACATAAGCACTGTAGATGCTTCACCTGCTAGATTGCATGGCCCCTGGTGCATACCAGAGCCCTATCAATGCCTCCTACTGCCACGCCCCCTTAGGTCCCCAGAACACCTCGCTGTGCACCCACCCCCAGCTGCCCTGGAATCCCGCCTACTGGTAACCGAGATCTCAGAGGGGCTTGTGGGCTATTCTCCTCCTACCGTCCCATGC
>NW_020664482.1:799326-817548 GCF_002925995.2 Terrapene triunguis | reverse complement strand
GAGCGCGTTCCCGTCCCCCCGGCCTGCAGCCAGAGTCGTTCCTGAGCATGTTGCTCCCCCGCAGGTGGTGCGGGCGCCTGAGCCTGGAGCAGTGCCTCCCCCACTCGCAGTGAAGCAGCTTCCTGAGGTGTCTTTGCCTGTGAGCGACTGTTGGAACAGGTGTATTGGCTGTAATGGAGGGGACTGACTAGCCTGGCCTCTCACCTGCTCAGCTCTGTGCTCCCGCAGCCAGTGGCTGGGGGTAGCTGCAGCGGGTGGGGGAGCAGTAGCCCTGGGGTGCCTGGCCAGGGATGGGCACACACTGCCTCATTCCGAAAGGGGCTCAGTGCAGGCGCGACCTGCTCCTGTCCCACCGAGCAGGCTGTCCCTGTGCAGGCGGCACGGTGCCCTCTCCCTCCGCTGGGAGCTAGCCTGGCCCAAACTCCTTCCCAATGGGGTGAATTTCGCCCCTGGCTGTCTTGTTTTCCTTTGGCTGGGAGTCAGCATCTTGCTCTGGGGACCGCACTGTAGAGGAGAGGGGTTGAATGCAGATGTCGTCTCATTAAAAAGCAAAGCAGCATTAAACTAGAACTGGGAGGAAACCTGTGCCTCCGGCGACTGCCCTCTCTGCTGTCCAGCATGTGGTTCTGGCTTTCCTTCCTCCGGACAGAGCCGGTGAGGCCCTGACCACGCCCGGCCTCTGTCGCTCCGGAAGGGAGTGGGTAGCTCTGGGAGTAGAAGGTGTGGCCTGTATAATAATTACAGATGGATTAGCCAGCCTCCAGGGGAAACTGTCGCAGGGACCATCCCTGCACTGCCTCCAGCGGGGGAGAAGGCCTGGGTAGAGGTGACCTAACGCTGAACCTCGCGTGAAGTCCTTTATTGCTTGATGCCGGTGAGACAGTTGGGACAAACCCAGCGATGGAAACATCCCTGTTTATTACGCTTGGGTTTGTAACTTGGTTTATTTTTAGCAGTTGACTCAGATCTCCTGGAACCCAGGAGCTGGGTGTCTGCGCTGTGCCTGCTGTGTGTGTTGACAGGCAATTGATCATGTGCTTACACCCCTTCCACCTCTGGGGCAGCCAGCGTTTGATATCAAAATAAGGGTTAAATGGCACGAGGGCCTCTGGACACCGCTTTGCTGTGCACCGGCAGCACAATTCCATGGGGGAGGCGGGAACTGGCAATGATCCAGGAGCAGCTGCTGGATGTCTAACTCCGATGGAACGTGCTTTCCCACACCCCTTGACCTGCACTGGGTTAGCCAGCTCGGCAGCTAGCCAGTGCCGACTCCGGCCCGAGAGGGACCAGGGCAGTAGCCAGCTCAGCAGCTAGCCAGTGCCGACTCCGGCCCGACAGGGGTTAGGGAAGGGCAGTAGCCAGCTCAGCAGCTAGCCAGTGCCGACTCCGGCCCGAGAGGGGCTAGGGAAGGGCAGTAGCCAGCTCGGCAGCTAGCCAGTGCCGACTCTGGCCCGAGAGGGGCTAGGGAAGGGCAGTAGAACCCTGCGGGCACCAGGCGCAGGAGGGAGCCGGCGGCTGCCTGCGAAGGGAGCAGCAGGCTGGACTAGCCTGGACACTGGCGGTGGAAGGAAGGCCACGCAGCCGGCAGCCGAGAGCCAGGCTTGGAAGCGACACGTTGCCTCTCGGTGGCTGGGGGCTCCGGAGCAGCAGCAGGAGGATGCCGGGCAGCAGCCAGCAAGCAGGACGTGGGGGTGGTGGGTGGATGGGCCCCAATGGGACACGGTGGTTACCCTGACACAGCTCTACTGCAGTGCCCCTCGGGGCTGAGTTCAGAACGACCAGTGCTGTTTGCATTGGAACTGGGATATTCGCACCTTCTGATTTCCTGCCAGTCCCAGGAAATGAATCATCTGTTACTAGAGATGCTTAAGTGTTTGTAGGGACCCTCCAGGGGCTAGCACCTGAAGAGCCTAGTGCAGGGTGTGGGCGGGGGAACCAGGTCCAGCATGTGCCGCTGAGCTCATAGTACACGTTAGTTCCGTGCAGACGTCTGGTAGCCTGCAGAAGCACTGCATTCACAGCGACAGCCTGCTGTGGAGTGAGTGTGTAGAGCATAGGATGGCTGTCCTGTGAGAGGCAGAGGAATCCCGTACCAGTTATCAAGGCAGAAGTTTATCTGCACCAGGTCTCACAGCCATTAAACGTGACGGGAAGGCAGAGAGAGTGGAGGTCTGTCTGTGGTTCACTAGGCAGGGCGCTCTCAATTGTTCAGTTTGGATTCCCCACTTCTATGGATGTTTCTCATACTGTTTTGCAGATATTCAGGAGTTCTATAAGCTGAGCTTACTTTCTGCACACCCGCAGCATCAGATCCCAGATCCAGCCCCCCGTATATCTGAGAATCAGCATGAGGCCAGAGAGCTGGGCTCACCTGATAGCCCTGGAGATCCCCAACGTACTCTGGAGGTAAGAAAGGTGACTCCCCCTTTCTGTGCCAAGCTGCATGAAAACCCAGATCCTCCCCACTTTGTTCCACTTCAGTTACATAGATACAAGTCACGTGAGGGGGAAAAAAAAGATTCTCTGGGCAAACTAACCAATCTGTAACTGTGCAGCGAATGGGTTTGTCCCCCCTATACAAACAGATAAGCTATTTTCAACACAGGCATCGGGTAGCCGATGCTGACACTTTAAAGAATGTATCTTGAACAGAATAAATCATCCTCGCTGCAGTATCTGAGCACCTTCCAGTAACGCATCAAGTGATGTGAGTAGCATCTGTTGTGTGTGGCTTGTCCTCTCTCCCGTCCGCTCCTCACCTTGCACTTGACATGGAAGGTTTGGGATGGTAGGAGTTCATTTCATAATCTGGGGTCAGCTCACGAGGAAGTTCTGTCTGCACAGACGACGTTTATCCTGACAGTAGAAAGTTCCATTGTGCCAGGGGTGTGCAGCTGTGGGCCACAGGCCTCATCCAGGTGCATCAGGCAATCTTTTAGATATGCTTCTGGGCCCTGGCCAGTGAGCACATTGAAGATGAGGACCGGGACCTTTGAACTCAACTCTGTATTCATTGAGAAGCGAGTACAGGGAGCAGAGGACAGGTGTGATGTGCTCAGGATAGCCCATGTCGCTGAGGAGTCATGCTGTGCCATTCTGTACTAGTCTGACTTTCTCCGGGGTTGAGGGCCTCGTGCCCAAGTATATTGCATTGCTGTAATCCAGACTGGAGGTGACTAAGATGCCTCTAACAGAGGCCAGGTGGTTGTTCACCAGGATGGAATGGAACCTCCTAGCCAGCTGGAGATGGCAGAAAGCATTACTTGCAGATGCTGCTATGCGAGCCAATGGGGGTAGTGGTGTGGTCAGATGGGTGAACGACAGATAAAGCTGTGTCTCACCTTTATATGCTGGCAGCTGAGTCCAGTTCACCTGCCATCTCCATGTAGGTGTTGACTAGGATCAGAGAGAACTTACCCTGTTGGGACTCCAGGGTCTAACTGTTAGCAGTGGACCTCTTTCCTAGCATAGATGGAAGGATAGTTTCAAGGGCCTTTCCCTTCAATACATCCCCTAAAGCCTAAAATTACTGGATGGTAATTCCCGCTACTGTCTTGGCAAGAACAAGTGCTCAGGGCAGAAAGAGCGAAGATGGGAGGCTTTTCTGGTCCCTGGGTTATGAGTGCTTGATTTCCTCACCCCCTCAGCAATCTGGTCACATGCAGGGATACTGAACCGATAGGTTCAACATCAAGTGCCAATATAACGAGTTCCCAAGCTAGCCTCTTGTCTGTCAGTTCGTCTTGCCTCGCAGGCAATATCTAAATACAAGTACAAAAATGAAAATCATTGGCCACAAACCCAGCCCTTGCACTCACCACCCACGGGTATTTACCCCACTGTTGGCTAAAAAGGTGGACAGAACAGATGTCCTAAAAAGCTGCCTAACTTTAGATTCAGAAGGCTGCAAGTGGGAAATAAATACCTAGATTCATAGAGTTTTTAAGCCTAGATGGGATCATTAAACCTGCTAGTCTGACCTCCTGTATATCACAGGCTGTTAAATTTCACCCAGTAACCCCTGTGATGAGCCCAGTAACTTGCTGGCTAAAGCATAACATCCCAAAAGGTATCCAGTATTTATCTGAAGACGTCTGAGGCATCACTTCCCTTAACAGTTTGTTCAAATGGTTAATCACCATCACGGTTAAAAATTTGTCCTGTATTTCTAATTTGAACTTGTCTGGCTTCAGCTTCCCAACTTTGGTTCTTCTCTCTTTCTCCGCTAGATTAGAGAGCCCCTTAGCACCCCCTATTTGCTCCCGATCACAGCTTGCCTGAGCCAGCAGGGCATCTTGCAAAGAGAGCTCACCTTAACTTTATAACAATAAATTCATACTTAACTCAAGATGGCCACCTGGGCTTCACATTGCATAATATAAAACAGGTTCAGTGAACAAGGTGCAGCCAGAGTTAGGCCCTTGATCAATTTGGGTTCATAGATTCATAGATTCTAGGACTGGAAGGGACCTCGAGAGGTCATCGAGTCCAGTCCCCTGCCCGCATGGCAGGACCAAATACTGTCTAGACCATCCCTGATAGACATTTATCTAACCTACTCTTAAATATCTCCAGAGATGGAGATTCCACAACCTCCCTAGGGTTGCTTGGGTTAAGACTCAGGAAACCATTGCTGTCCTTCCCAGCTGCAGCCAGGCCTTTTGATTTTGTCTGCTGGGCCCTGATTGGCTTCTGCCAGCTCCAGCAGCTGGGTGGCCTCTCCAGGCAGTTCTTTGAAGTCTAAACTTGCTGCTCTTGTTCTCCAAAAGGGACACCTTCTTAGGCTGGGGTGTGCCAAGCCTGGGGCCTCCAATGTGGGAAAAATGCCTGGAACACCCAGTCACACTCCCCACTGTAAGCAAGTCATCTCTCTGTTTTCTTTTCGATGGGCTTGTTAAATCTCATTGTCGGGCATTTTCTCCAGCCCTTGAATCATTTTTGTGGATCTTTTCTGCACCCTCTCTAGGAAGTGTGGACAGCAGAAATGTACACAGTATTCTAGTAGTGGTCTCACCAGTACCATGTACAGAGGTAAAATCTCCTCCCCCTTTTCCAGATTCAAACTCGGGAGCCCAGGACTCTGAGCAAGAGAACCCGGCCACCCATCCATGCATTCCCAAGAGTTCAGCACTGTGGATTATGCTTCTCAACCTGCCATGGCCTAAATATGGGACACAATGTGTGACAGACACAAAATTAGGGACACAAAAAATTTAATCATACTGGAAACATAAAATGCTGCAGGAATCCTCCCTTTAATTAAATAACTCTTTCGATGACTTTAATAATTTAAGGATTAAAATCTTTTAGTTTAATGATTCTGCATTTCAGATTTACATAATTTTCAATTATGCCAGTGCGGGAACTCCAGATCAGTATGGAGTATAGAGAACTTTGGAGCTGAAAGAAGTGATGTCCCTTTAAATGAAATTCACTTGAGAGGTAGAAAAGGATAGATAGCAATGCAAAGAAACCTGTAGTGGACACAGGAATGCTTTGACTCTCTGAGGGGTATTTTCTAGAGAGCGTTTCTCTTTTCAGGTTGGCAACCCCTTATTTTAAATCAAAAATTTCTGTAGCCCCTCTATTTTCTCTGTAAGTAAGGGTAGAACATGTATCAATGCTAAGCCTAAATCATTGATTTGTGTATGTGTTTCAAGAGACTGACAGAGAATATATAATCTTGAAACATAAGGGTGTGCAAAATTTCCCCTGCTTTGGTTTGTAAAAAAGTCAATGCCTCACACACAGGAGCGGCTCTATGTTTTTTGCCGCCCCAAGCACGGCAGGCAGGCGGCTTTCGGCGGCGCGCCTGCGGGCGGTCCACTGGTCACGCGGATTCGGCAGCATGCCTGTGGGAGGTCCGCCGGTGCTGTGCTATCGGCATCCCCGCCGCCGAATTGCTGCCGAAGCCGTGGGACCGGTGGACCTCCCGCAGGCATACCGCCGAAAGCCACCTGCCTGCCGCCCTCACAGCAACTGGCAGGCCGCCCCCCGCGGCTTGCCACCCCAGGCATGCGCTTGCTGCGCTCGTGCCTGGAGCCGCCCCTGCTCACACGCTCACCCTTCCCACCTGCCTTTAGTGACATCTGTTAGGGTTGGGACTAAAACAGCGAAGCATGGATTTTTTGGTTTGAGAGCTGAACTGAAAAATGTGGAAAAAAAAAAATGTGGTTCGGTTCAAACCAAAACTGAAGTTTGTTGGGCTTTTTTTCACCAAAACAAACCTCTCCCTCTGCCACAAAAATATTTTGGGTAAAAAATTTTCAGGTGTGTTTCACCTGTTTTTTTAAATTAACTAAATTTTAAAATGAAACACTGTTTTGAAACACAAAGTTGACAAATTTCATTCTGAAATCATGAAATGATTTTCAGGTTTTTTTAATCTGAAACTATTTGCTGAATTCTACCTGAAGTTATGAATAATTTTGGTGCCATTCGCTGACACTTTTTTGCCCAGGTCTAGTTGTGACCCTGTGATTGAGAAACGCTGCTCCAGAGAACCTTTAGACCTTAGTAGCCTTCACTTGGTCAGCAGCTGGACTGTGTGGGGTACGGCAGCTGGGAATGCGCCAATGCACCTAGCTCTGAGGAGGAGCTCTGATCATCAGTAAAGGCATGTGGAAACAAATGGGAAACCCAAACCAGGCCCGGAACAGTAGAGTGGGAGGAATGTTTACAATAGCATCTTAGCTGGCAGCGAGCGCTTGCTCCAGTGATAAGACCACAAGCCCTGTTACACCCCTGGGCCCCACTGAGTTGGCCTTCCTCAGATAGGCAGGATTTTAAACATTCTCGGTTGAGTGTTCAAAGGGAAGGGACGGCTGCATGTACTTTCTTTAATTAGTTGTTGTACGAGTAGCAGGGCTGGGGAACGGGATAGCAGAGATCTCTGGGCCTCCCCAGCCCTGAATTCTCTCCCATCCTGCTCTGCTTCCCATTGTCCAAAAGCTTAAGATCTCTCCTGCAATTCATGCTTTGTGTCCTCAAACATACGTTTGCTTTACATTCAAGGCCAGCTCCAGGCACCAGCGCAGCATGCTGGTGCTTGGGGCGGCCGATGGAAGGGGGCGGCACGTCCGGGTCTTCGGCGGCGGGTCCCTCAGTCCCTCTCGGAGGGAAGGACCGGCCGCCGAATTGCCGCCGAAGAACTAAGCGGCGCGGTAGAGCGGCCGCCGAAGTGCCGCCGATCGCTGCTTTTTTTCTTTTTTCCTCTTCACTGCTTGGGGCCGGCCCTGTTTACATTTGAAGTATTCCTAGTATTGAAGAGTTACGTGCTGGCAAACAGACCCAAACCAGGGCTCCTGCCCAGCCTAGCAGAGAGTAGGGGGATATCCTGTAGCCCCTCCCTCTTCCCCCTGAGGAGCGCCCCCTTCCCATGGAGCCTGTGACCACTGTTCTGCACTGAAGACTCTGGTAGAGAGTAAAGAGTTAATCCTTGCTACGGTCTGAATCTCACCAGGGTGGATTATGACCTCCCAAGGGACCTTCCCGCCCTGCATTTCCGAGTCTATAAATGCACGAGATCGTTCATCTGTCCTTGAGGAAAGTTAATTTTTAACCTGTTCAAAACGTGGCCACCAGGGGGCAGAAAAGGCGCCTTCCTCTTCAGCAGAGCTTGGAGGCCAGACCGTGTGTTTTCCGGGGAGCGAGAAGCTGTGGTGCCAGCAGGCTGTGCCAGGCTGGTCCGCCTGCCCTGTTATATGGCCCCGAGCTGGGACAAGGTGTCGGAAGCCGGTTCCCCGTGTCATTCTCTTTGGGAAGGAGGAAGGCTGGCCTTTTGGCTACAGTTACTGCGTGTGCGTACAGCACCTGTCACAGCGGGGCCGTAGAATCCAAGTCACAGAGAGCAGTAATCCCTCCCCCAAGAGCTGTGCTCTGCTCTGCCAGTCAGGAGCCCCAGGTGTCCCCCCAGACTGGCTAGGTTTGTTTGTGGGAGGGTGGCGCAGCCAGTCAGAGCTGCTTTTCCTCACTTGATAGTAGGTACATTAGCTTCACTCCTGCCTGCAGGCTCCTGCGTCACTCTTTCCTCCACTCAGGGAGCATGGGTCTCTCATGCTGGTGGAGACAGGCTGAGTTTCCAGTCGTCCTTTTCCCAAGTGAAACCGCCTGTTCTCGTGTGAGCTGTGCTTCCTGGCCCCCCTCCATGCCTTCCTGTTCCC
The DNA here is from genome assembly GCF_002925995.2 of Terrapene triunguis. Lineage (NCBI taxonomy): Eukaryota > Metazoa > Chordata > Testudines > Emydidae > Terrapene > Terrapene triunguis. Next base: position 809,383 of record NW_020664482.1, on the reverse strand, counting down.
CATCTCTCTGGCTTGCAGAGGCAGCTATGCTGAGCACATGGCCTGCACAGCAAACACAGGAGTGGCCGTAGCCACCTGAGCTTATCGAGGGAGTCCTGGGGTTTTGGCTCAGTGGTGAGGTGTGTGGAAGAGATACTGAGTGAGTCTTTAGCAATCTGAGTGTGTCACTGAACTCAGTGGAGAATAGTCTGGGTTTCAGGGGCCTATGGCACAATCTCTGGCACTTGCTTGGATGGGCAATTTCTCCCTTTCCGTGCCGATGAGACTCTGCCTAACACCAGTTCCCGAAGTTCAGGATAGCAGTAACCTGGGTATTTGTGTATTGGCAGCGGGCAGAACCCCAGGGATCCCTGTGCAGCGTCTCTCACTGAGAACTCTTAGTCCCGGGCTGCTGGCACTGGACTGTCAGTGTCGGGGGGACGGGTCTTTAGGAATGCAGTGGCATCAGAAGGAAGTGTCTGAAACTGAACAGTGCCAAAGCCACAAGCTTCTACTCTGGTGAGCGGCATAGAATTGCATTCTCTCAGCCAGAGGGGTACACTGGTTTGTGGTGCACTACTCAACCATCCAGCAGGGGGCAATAGTGCACAGACGTGATCCAGCCAGCCCCGGCACTGGGAACAGAAGGGAGCCTAGGAAGGATTCTCTTACATGCCTGCACGGGACCCGTGATATTCTCACCAGCAGCATGGGCACAACCACGGGGGGGGGTGGGGGACAGGGGCGTGTCCCCTTCTAGGAACCTCACCCTCAGTGTGGCTGTGGGATCAATGCACCCCACCCTGGTTCCTCTCTCGGCTCACTTCCATCGGCAAGGCTCCCTCAGCCGGCTTGTCTGATGTCCCCCCGCTGGGGGATCCAGGCTCCTCCACAGCCACCTCTCGGTCTCTCCTGTGTTTTCCTTCGCTTCCATTGGCTCTGTCCCACCCACCTCGGTGTTCAATTGCAGGACGTTCCTCTGGATACTGAGCAGAGACCGGCTCAAGGGGCCCAGGGAAGCAGCGTGCTGGGGCAGCAGCCACAGCTGGTGAGAGTGACTGTGAGCAGCCTGGAGTCGCCAGCCAGTGTTTGCAGCCTGGTGGTTCGTGCCCACAGCACCCTACCCAAGGTGAGTCTCCAGGCTGGATCTGGCCTTTGATGCTCAGGGCTTCACAGGGACTTTTCATTGGTGTAACTGGGTGTGGGCGCGAGGCCTTTAACCAGGTAGAGTTAAAGCAGCAAAACAAAAAGTGTAGACACGCTCTAAGAAAAGGGGGAGCCTGGACTGCAGCGTAAAGCCCCTTTCAGCTGGTTTAGGACTGCACCAGACACAGCAGAGCCACAATGCAGGAGTGTGTAGAAATCCTGTTCCAATTCTCTGCTTCCCAGGGCTGCAGCCAGATCCCATTCCAAACAGACATAAAAACCCAGTTCTGGTTCTTCTCTTCCTGGTCTCCGGTGCTGGATAGTTTGTCTGGTCTTATGTGCTGCTTGCCTTCCCCTCCTGGCTGCGATGCTTGTCACTGGACCAGCACATCTGGTTCTCGTATGCAGTCTTGTGGGCACAAGGGGTAGAATGACATAATGGTGGGGGGCATGAGAGGGTGCTGGCTCCCTACGTCTTCTTTTCCTGTTGAATTGATGTTTACAGACTCTCACCACGAAACGATGCTGACTCCAGAATTTTACTGGGAAAACTAAGACTGCTGTTTCTCTCGTGCGATTCAGCCGAGCCTGAGTCCATCCCAGGGTCCCTACAGACTCCAGCTCTCGAAGGCAACTTCCTGGGAGTCTGCCCAAGAGCTGAGAGTGTGAGTTCAGTGCTGCTTTAGTGTCTCCATAGCAAATTGTGTGTAAGGGCTGGGAAGGCACTTCCATTCTTGATCTCTTTTCAAACGAATTAGCCTCTGGGCTGAGAGCGATTCTTTGGCAAAGTTCGGTACGTTTCCATATGGGTGTTTTGGAGGCATCTGGGAATGGGGAGGAGTAGGTATAAGAAATGTAGCAGATGCTTTTCTTGTGCCTGGGTAACACCAAAACCCAGGTTGTTTTAAAAACTCCAGCCTTATCGTGGTGTCCATCCTCTGGGACATAGAGAAATATGAAGTAGAAATAAAGAAGCTGAAAATCCTTCCCCACACATATGCAGTATTCCCGTTTTCCACTGAACTTTAAAAACAGTGAAGTCCAGAGTTTGGGTCACCAGATGTTTGACTCTTGCATCTTTCATAGCTGTGCACACTCCTAGGTTTCACATTGCACACTGAGTAAATGGTTTGGTTTGGTTTCCTCAGTCGCTACTCTAATATAACATGATGGCTGAGAATGTAACCTAGTTTTAGGCATTACTAAGAGAAAACATGTGATGCCTTTTTCCATGGGTTAGAGTGAGTGAGGTGAGTAGAGCCGGTCAAAAACATGGAGAAACAAAACGCAGCCAGTCTGCACATGTGCATTAGCTATTGGCTGCTGTTTCACCTCATGTTGCACTGCTGTAACTGTACTGGTTTCAAACCAGTATTATAGTTAAACCTGTGTGTAGACAAGTCTCTAGATTCATGTATCTGCCTTCACAAGTTTATTGTAGTATTGTAGTCATGTTGGTCGCAGGACATTAGAGAGACAAGGTGGATGAGGTAATATCTTTTACTGGACCAACTTCTGTTGGTGAGTGAGGCACATTTTTGAGATCTGAAGAAGAACTCTATGGAAGCTCAAAAGCTTGTCTCTTTCACCAAAACAAGTTGGTCCAATGAAAGATATTACCTCACCCACCTTGTCTCTCTTCAAAAGTTCACAGCCGGTAAACTGAGGATGTGTCTTTCCAAGTCCATTTCTGCGGGCAGCTTGTTACCTCATAATCTACAGTGTGATCTCCTGGCATCTGGTTACCTCCTGAGTGGTTGCTTTATAAACATCTAGGCATGTAGGTAGATCACCCGTCTCTACGTGCGCAGTTGTGTCCCCGAGAAGACTGAGAGAGTCAATATGTAGATCCGAGGAAGGAACAGAGGGTAATGAGTCCATTACAGATGGGAACAGAAATCCAGTTCAGGTTCTGCTCCTTCCAGAGATTTTACTCTCAGTTCACTCTATATGGACACAGAATCTGCATCAGTTTTCTCTTCTTATAGTCTTCACTATAGGCAGAGCCAATCAAAGCAAAGGAAAACATGCAGTCGTCACTAGGAAAATTATCCACTGAACCATGAATCTCCTGGCCTCTCTAATTTAGGTTAGTCAAGTCCAAAGAGGATGGTAGAGATCTTCAGAGGGACCCATCCAGGCTAGGTGAATGGGTAACCCTATGGCAGATGGAGTTCGTTGTCGATAAATACAAAGTAATGCACATTGGAGGGAAATTTTAAAACTATTCTTACACCTTACAGGCAGCTAAGTTAACTGTATCCACTAAGGAAAGGGACCTCGGCATCACTGTAGACAGCTCAGTGAAGATCTCTGCTCAGTGTGGAGCGGTGGTCAAAGAAAGCAAACAAGACGTCAAGATGCCTAGGGAATAATATGGAAAATATTATAATGCCTTTATATCCATCAATAGTACGGCCTCACCTAGAACACAGTGGGCAGTACTGGTCACCCCCTCTCAAAAGGATTTTGCCAAATTAGAGGAGAATTCAGAGCAGGAAGACAAGAATGACGAGGAGCCTAGTAAAGCTCTTGTGTGAGGAGAGATTGAAAAGACTGGGATTGTTTACTTAGAAGGGAGACAGATAAGAGGGGACATGATAAACGTATCTGAAATGACTGGTCCGGAGAAGATAGACTGGGAGCTTCTGATCTCCCTGTCTTATAAGAAAAGAACAAGGGAACATTCAGTGAAATTTTAAGGTGGCAAATTCAAAACAAATCAAAGGGAATACTTTTCCACACAACATGTAATTAAACTGTGGAACTCATTGTCACAGGATGTCATTGAGGCCAAGAATTTAACAAGATTCAGAGGGGATTGGACATTAATATGGATCTCCAGAATAGCCAGAATTGTTGTTGTTAATACTAACACATTTTGGAAGAGCTGTTCAACCTCATGGTTCCGGGTATAAACCAGTCTCTAATTGTAAGGGATTAGGAGATGTAATGTGGGAGTCAGATCATCTTGTATCTGTTATTGTGGGTTTCTTGCATCTGTGTCTGAAGCATCTGGTGCTGGTCACTGTCAGACAAGATACTGGACTAGATGGATCCTGGGTGAGACCCAAAATGGCTATTATTATGTTCTCTCCACTGGGATTGAAAATTGTTTGGGTGCCAGCATAGGCAGCACCAAACTGTCTCCAATATCTATTACAAAACAGTAGCTAGACCCCTGGGGAGTGAGAGGGAATAAGGGGAACTATATCTGTCATTTCTTGTCAACAGCTGGTGTGTCCTAGGAGTCTTCTGTGTATGACTAGTGTACAATCTGTCAGCAAACCATGCTGTCTGGGATTCTCACATGGACTGTGCTTGCAAGTGTCAGTCTGGTTTATACTTTATTGTGGGGGAGCCCAAACCAGGCCTTTCATGGGTACTTCAGCGGGAGAGGTAATGTCCATGCCCTTGGGCGATGGAGGCATGGGGTTAGCACTGGAGCAGAATGCTGGCCGGGGGCACCGGGATGGGGGGAGGAGGAAGGGAACTGGTGCTAGGCTGGAAGTCTTGCAGCACAGGAATATGGCCTTTCTATTTGTAAAGTACCACAAGTCCCTCTCGAGCCTGAGCAATAACAGAATTTCTCCTGCTGGAAACGTCGGAGAGTCTCTGTTCTGGCTCAGTCAGTGTTTGTGGCTGAAGTTGCAGCGTGAGGAGCGGAGGAGGTCCTGGCAGTGCTGTAGAGTTGTTTTCCACTCCCCTTGCAGCCTGGATTTTCTGATCCCCTCTTTTTGAATCCCCCATTTTACATCCTGTCAGCCACTGTTCTATTCTGGTTCCTCTGGTCCCCTTCCCAACAGTTCTGTGTCACTTCCCCTTCTGAGCCTGTCTGCTATGAATGATCCAGTGTAATCCCTGCAGATGGCTCATTAATAGCACACCTCAGGCAGCGGATGAGGATGCTGGCGAAGGAGCCTGCACAGAGGAGAGCAGTAGCTCTCCCTGGATCTTCTCCTGGCAATTGACTGATTCACTCTTGTTTTCCATCAGTTTAAAATATCAATTAGACAAAGAAATCTTTGGGGGGGCAAAGTCCTGCCAGCTGCTGACTGACGAGGAATCCGTTAGAGATTCATAGTACACAAGGTCAGGAGGGACCAGGAGTCTGATCTCCTGCATTGCACAAGCTGGAGAATTTCACCAAGTGATTCCTGCATCAAGCTCATAACTTCTGGCTGAGCTAGAGCGGATCTTTCAAACGAGACAGTGATCCTAATTTAAATACTTCAATCCACCCCTCCCTCGGGAAGTTGTTCCAAGAGTTAATTACCTCACTGTTTAAAAACGTGCTCCAGCCATTGGATCTTGTTCTGCCTTTGTTGGTGCGATTAAAGAGCCCTCAGAAATCTTCTCCCCATGTCGATACTTATAGACTGACCAAGCCCTTTCTTAGCTCTTTCTCTGTTAAACGAAATGGACTGTGCTTCTTTAGTCTCTCACTCCAAGGCAGGTTTTCCAGCCCTGATCTCTTTCTTGTCGTTTTTTTCTGACCTTTCCAGTTTTTCAACATCATTTTGACGTGTAGACACCAGAGCTGGGCACAGTATGCACTAATGGCCTCACTAATGCCATCTGCAGTGGTAATACCACCTCCCCGCTGGTACGCAGTATTTGCTTCTTCTACATCTGAGGCTCACAGTAGCTCTCATTGCAATGGGGGCTCATGTTCCGTTCATTACCCACTATGCCCCAAGTCCTTATCAGAGTCGCTGCTTTCCAGGCTAACCGGCGGTCCCTTCTCAGTAGAAAAGAACCATGTGATGGGCCAGGGTGTTGGATTGGGACTGGTGTGTAATATAGGAATCTGCTTTACGTTTACATTTTAGTTTTCGATTGCCAGTCCTGGAGTCTGAAGCCCTGAATTTATTCCCCCAGGACATTTGCCACAGGCTTTCCTCAGCCTGTATTCCTCACTCCTACTCCAGGGGAGATGGAATTCAGTCTGCCTGGGGCTCTGCTGAGGCTACCGATACACGGGCAAGCTCTGATGTGGAACATCTTGTTCCACCTGGAAGAAGAGACCTACCAGCTCACTGCATGCAGGAGCCCCTTGCTGGATAGTAAAAAACAAACCAACCCTTTGGTGGCTGCAGACTGTAGCTGAATGTGAAGCAGGGACCTAGAGGTGAAAATCTCCATCTGCTTTGGGCTCATTCTGGATGATTCTTGCATTCCCAGTGCCTGAGCCACGCGGCCGCCTCCTCTACTGCAGAGGTGGAAGGGACAGGGAGCAAGGGAAACTGCTCCTGTTAGTAAGAGTGAAGAGGAGTGATGACTCACTCCAGCTGGATCTCAGTCTGTGGAGGGACTGGGCAGCAGGAGGACGAGGGAGTGAAATTCACCCTGGGGGAGAGAGCTGGTTGTGAGACTTGCTGGAGCTGGTCAGATGCTGAGAGCTCCCTCATCAGCAACTGGGGACCCTGCTGGGATCCCAGACCTCAGGATCTCCTGCTGCCTTTCACAGAAGCCCACTGAGAGTGGGGAGGAGGAAGTCCGAGCTAGATGGTTGGTTCGCTCTGTCCTAAAATGAGGGGGCCACTGAAAGAGCCGCTGCGGCTTCTGAAGGGGGGAGTGGCTGGGGCCTAGCAGGGTTTATATCTGCATCCACCTGAGGGAGCAGCATGCCCCACGAGAGCAGAGGGCAGTGTCATGAAGAGGATGCCGCAGTCCTGGGAGTGACGTGGGTCCCGGAGCAGAGGTGACGGCGGGCGAGACACCACCAGACGAGGGCGCAGAGCTAATTCCCAAGACAGCCAGTAGGAGGCGCCGCAGTGGTGAGTCTCCTCGGTTTACAGGAATAAGGGATGGTGGGATAAACATTTGTATCCTGATGTAAGCACATGCACACGGGGGGCTGTACTGCTGTAAGCATATTGGCTCCCCAGGCTCCATTCCTACTCATGCCCATTTTTGCTCTGATTTGGGCCTGCACTGATGTTTCATCCCTTCCTAAAAGCTGCTCTTTTCCCCCCTCCCGTCCAGGGAGCAGAGTGCAGGCAGCTGTGGAGATAAAATTAAACAGGAACAATAACGCTGATGAGCAGACGCGCGGCACCACCAGGCAAACGGTGCTCTCCCCCCGCCATACATCTCTGTTTCCCACGTGACTCTGAACCGACTCAGACCTCATCTCTGTGGGCCTGCCACTGTGGTCCAGCCCCTCCCACAGTCCTCTGCTCTGAGCACATGGTCAGTGAGGTGTTGGCTCCAGCCCTTCCAGCCAGTTTGATGTCCTAGATCTGTGCTGCTACCACTCTAGGACTGTCCTTAGTGAGCAACGGCCCGTCTTAACAAGAGGGGCACAGAGAGACTATTTCAGAGAGCACATTTCCTGAGTGCTCTGAAATTGTCAGCCTGCCCGGTTTGGGTTGGGCAGCTGTAACATCTGCTGATTCTATATGCAGCCTATAAATAGGAAACCTCCATGTGTGGAGATCCTGCCTTATTGACAGTATGTGGGCGAGCAAGGGCATTGCTGAATGCACAGCACAGACCTGGGAGTTCCGCAGTAGCTTGCTCTGGGCCCAGCAGGGGTAATGGCAGGAGCAGTTTTCCCCGTGTCAGCAGAGCTGAGGGCAAACTGTCCCCCTTTCAGAACTGGCCAGTATTTTATCAGGTGCAAAACCGTGGGGAAATTGCTGTAAAAGCAAACTGCGTACTAAGAAATGAGCACGGAGTGTGTAACTGCATATCCCCTTGGCCCCCTGGGAGCAGGCGCTGGCTGTGGTGTATTGCGGCATTCAGCCCAGTGCACGTGGCTGTGTGAGAGGGAGGCCTGATGGCCTCATAAATCAGGGAAAACCCCTTCTCCTAGTCGGGGACCTGCCTCCACGTGTCTCTTCCCCTCCCTTGCACTTAGGGCACTAGGGACAGATACACTAATGCTCCTCCTGAGGTGTCTTTAAATAGAAAACAGCCGCAAGTAAAGCAAAGCAAGGTGTGCAGCTCCGCTGGTTGTGAGAGAGGCCGTGGGGACTAGCAGCACATGTAACCTCTTGCCTTTAGTTCACTGGTCCAGTGTCCCGCGTCCACCCTCAGGCCGCCTAGTCCAGGTGTGCTGCCGGAGCAGTGCACTCAACCCCTAGGGGCCTGGAGCTTCTCACTGTGCAGCCAGCCTCTCTCATCCCCCCCCTGCTCAGAGCCACGGGGCTCAGTCCCAGAGCTGAAAATAGGAACCTGCAGGGCATTGAAAGGGGATTTAAAGCAAGAAGCTGAGTTGTGTGGCAGTGCTGGTGACTCCTTGTCTTTATTGCCTCTTGTATTTGAGCGATTTGCCCCACGCTCTGATTTCTCTGCACTCAAACAGTTAGCGGTCCCACCCGAAGCTTGCTCCTGGGCAGGAGTGGGTGCAAGCCACATGGCTGTAGGCTCTTGTTGCCACATACTCCCACGATCAAACAACTGGGTGTGTTTGGGGCGCTCCGGTCTGGCCTGCAAACAGGTGTTCTGACCTGTCGTGCTCTACAGAAAGGGCTGTGTATAACCAACATCCATCGTGCCGCTCTAAATACATAACTCATGCGAGGTGATGGGAGGGAGGGAATAGAAATCCCCATTTTTCTGGCCCTCCAGAACAAAACGGAGAAGGAATTAGCAGGTGAACATGAAGCAGCTGCTTGCTAACCAAACAAGGGCCCAGGGTCCCTGCTTCTGAGATTTTAATACCTATCAATAAAGTCTTTTGCTACAGAAATGGCCCTGATACACGGGAAAGTCCAGTCAGGCTGCTGGCAAAGGATACAAACCCCACAATGCATCACCGCATGGCTGTGTTGCATGTGCTCTGCTGTTCGTGCGTTTCGCCGCTGAGTGAGATGCGTAGCCTTGTCAAAGGATGGCTCCTGCATTGGCCATGCTGAAGCTGTCGTTACAGAATGAACTTCCTGCTGCCTTGTTTGGAGGCTGTCAGCTGATCCGTGCCAGCACCAGCCTTGTGACATCAAAGAACCTAGGAATTGCTAATAATAAAGAGGTGAGCAGAGAGGCACCCGAAGCACCAGAGGGAGAGTAAGTCCTCCCTGTTCCCCCGTGTTTATTTTTAGAAATGCCGAGCAGCTATTGCCCATGGCTGAGTAGGAAGAGAAGGAAAGCTGTGACCCACTGCCCAGGGGCCCGGATAGCAGCTCTTGCTGGGGTCAATCAGTTCCAGCCGCTGGAATTTAGAAGCTCTTCAGCAGTTTGTGTTTTTTAGTAGCGAGCACAGGCTCAGAAGCCAGAACCGTTGGGGTTCCAGTAAATATTGTGACTTTGCTGCAAGCCTGGTCTAAGTGAATTATTCAAACTGCTTCATATCACAATTGCAACCAGGCTTGGTGTCTAATCTGCCTGTGTCCCGAGGCTGCTGCTGTTCGAGGGGATTTCAGCACTGAATGTGTCAGTGGGAACTCTCACTTCCCTGGACATTTGGGGGTTGACTGGCTCCAGTTTTACTAGAGACTCTCACTATTCCTACCCCAGGGATGAACAAGAAGGCAAGGGAGATGTGTGAACGGCTTCAATAGAGAGTAGAAAAAGTCAGTAGATTAATCTAATCTAATCACCTACTGCTGCCCATCACCACAGTATCTGAGCACCGTCCATGTAAAATCAGTAGCAATAGTGAAGTCCCTAGTGGACTTCTTGGATTCTCTGGCACTTCTCCATTTCCAAGTATAAAAACTCTGCCTGAGGAAGGGTTATTTATTGGTTGCTTGGTTGGTTTATTTGTTTGTTCGTTCATTTCAGATCTAATTTTGTTGGTTTGGGGGTTTATTTTATTTTGTGGTGGGGAAGACAGGTAGAAAAGGTGTGTCAGGGTTAGGAGCAGGAGGGGATGTGAGAGGCAAGAGGGGGGTGTCAGTGTTAGGGGAGGAGCAGGAGGGGGCATTAGGGTAAGGGGGGTCAGTGTTAAGGGCAGGAGAGGGTGTCAGGGTGAGAGTCGGGGGGG
>NW_020664482.1:739955-799316 GCF_002925995.2 Terrapene triunguis | reverse complement strand
ATCGGGGAGGGGGCAGGAGGGGGTGTCAGTGTTAAGGGCAGGAGGCGGATTGGGGAGAGGGGCAGGGGGGGGGGTCAGGGTGGGGGGCAGGGGGGGGGGTCGGGGTGAGGGGCGGGGGGGAAGTGGGGGGGACGTGCCTGTGGTGTGCATGTGACTCCTGTGGTGGTGGAAAGGCCTGTTCGAAGTTGTAGGTTTCTCAGTGGTCCCTGGGGACGGCCAGACTCTGGATTCATCCCATCGCCTCTGCAGGGTCTCTCCAAAGCCACATCCCCGGGGCCTGGAACGCTGCGTCCAGCCCCCCGGTGCTCCGTGCTGGGGTCTGCGCTCTCCCGGAGCAGCTCAGCTGTCAGGTGGCTCATCTGTCCACATTCGCTCCTTAATGCAGCTGGGAATTAATCCAGTTCTGCTCTGAAGATGAGGACCAAGGCCTTGAACTGGCATCACTGGTGGACTCGGGGCCAGGGCAGGGACTGGCTGACAGACTGGCTGTTTTCACAGTGGCCTAAGCTGTGGAGGAGGCAGGCAGCCCCATTTTGGACCAGCTGCAGCCTGTGCATTGTTTGCACATTCAGCTACAGCAGCGCATCCTGCACCGCTGTGCCCCTCCCCCTGGTGTTTCTCACGCAGCGTCATGGCGCGGTCCTGTGCCGCCTTTGCCTGGTGCAGCTGGGCAGGGAACCAGGGATTGTTCGGGAGCTTGTGGAGATTCTGTACCTTTTAGTTTGTGTTAAAATGAAGGGCTTGGGACTGACGAGACAGCTGCTGCTGCTGCCCCTCTGCCCAGACTCTCTGCCTTTTGCTGTCCTACACCTGGGCTCCCCCTCACAGCTCTGAGAACTTACCCCCCAACCCTTTGCTATTCCAGTCCTGGTCTCTCTCCAAACCCCTCAGTCCGGAGCTCCCCATGCAGGCCAGGCCTGGTCTGGTGAGCAAAGTGGGCCATTACTTTTTGTTATGTGGTAGTTCTTTCTATTGTGGAACAAAATTCCTTTACCAGAGTGTCCAGAGCAGACACCTGGCTGCCTGGAGCTGCACCCTCTCCCCTACCCAAATAAAAGGGCGGGCCCATGCTTCTGTCTGCAACCTCGCTAAGATCTCGGGCGTGGAAGGACAAATCTCCTGGGTGTGTTACTGCAAAACAAACTCCATTTGTAAAAGAACAACCCAAACTTGAATGCAGAGTCTGGCAGCCCAGCGGCTTTCGGTCTGGAATGGTGGAGCAGGGGGAACATCCCTGCATTTTAATGGAGCTGGGCTGTGTGGAAATCAGGATGCTAGTTGCAGAGGCAATCCCAGTGCTATTCTAAACAGAGCAGCTAGAATAACTGCTCACGAAGGTGTTCAGTCTTTAGGATTTGGAGGATCAGTATTGAGCTGTGCTGAGAGATCCTTATCCCTGGCCTTTGCAGACGTGTCTTAGAGGAACCTGCTTGAAGGGGATTGAGAGTGACGGATGAGTGCAGGGTTGGAAATGGCCTTGACTCGCTCATAAATTCAAATGACTCTTTGATCCTTCTTTCGAAGACCATTTTTCTTTCCTAAAACTTTTTCCTTAGGTCATGTCTTCACTGGGGTTGTTAGCAATAATGTCGCTGCACTGATGCAGACTTTCAGTGCAAATGCGCTGCAATGAAAAAACGTGACATCTACGGGGTGGGTTTAGACTGGTGTTTGTACCCAAACAGCTACATCAGTGCGCTGCACTGGTGCAAAAATCCCAGTGTAGATAAACTCAGTTTTCATCTGTGCCCTGCTTTGGGCAGGGAGGGGCATGGACAGCCTCCTCTGAGGCAGTGCCCAATTCTACTTAATGGATTGGATGGCAGGAGGCATTTGTGTAGTAATTACCACAGGAGGGGCTGTGTTTACATCCTTTAAATATATGCAGAATGTTACCAAGTTCCCCACCTCTGCAGTCATTTCATAGCCAAGACAGACAGATTTCGCTCTTTTAATCCTCTCCGTAAAACAAGTCTCTCCAGCTTCCTGATTATTCTTGTGGATTGTCTTTGAACTCCCTGCAGTTTGTCAATATCTTTTCAGTTTTCAGGTGCCCAGAATTGCACTAAGTGACTTAGGAGCACAGTCCCATTAAGGACAATTGCCCCTAAATCACTTGGGCATTTTTGAAAATCCCACCTACAGTTATTAATTACACAGAACCGTAGATGTGAATAGCACTTTGTAAAGCAACAAAAAAGGAGCCAACAGGGTTATCAGAGGCAGTGTGGTCCAGTCAAGAGGGCACAGGACTAGAATGAGGGACACTTGGGTTGTAATCCCAGCTTTGTCACTGACTTGCTGTGTAAACTTGGGCAAGTCACTTTGCTGCTCTGTGCCTCAGTTTCCCCTCCGACTCTTTGTCTATCTGGTTTATTTAGTCTCTAAGCTCTCTGGGACTCTTATTGTTTGTACAGTGCTGAGCACAGTGACACAGCCACAGTCTTGGCTGAAACTTTTTAATACAAATACCTAGTCAAATGGATTGTGGATTCCCCATCCCAAACCGTTCACCGCCTACATGAAGAAAAGAACAGGAGATGATGACATGGGAGGGGATGTGGGAGAGGATGACGGCCAAGGTCACTTGGGAGAGAATTGAGGGGTTATGTAGGTTGAGATTGTTTGTTTTTAATTGAAATATAGAGAAGACTATAAGCTTCCTTGTGTGAGTGAGTTTGGAAAGGACTTAGAGGAGGGGAATGAGGAATGGCAGATGGTCAGAGAGGGCGTTCTAGGTGCAGGGTACTTCATAAAGGAAGGGGTGGGGATAAAGCACATAGTCAGACAGAGACGTTAGCTGAGCAAAGAGGGAATGAGCAGGATGAAAGAACTGAGGAGAGGGCTAAATAGTGGAAGGCTTTGAGGGCTTGCATTTGGTTTGGGAGCCAGTGGAGAGATTTGAGTTGGGGTTGAGCACAGGTGTGAGATTGAGGTCAAACTGGTGTTTTCATAGTTGAATGCTGAAGTCAGACCAGAGCTACCTAGAAGGGGACTGTTGCTTTCCTGGCCATGTATTTGCATATAATAACACAGTGTCAAATCACCTTGCAAATGTAGGTCTTTTGTGCTGTCCCCAACTGCCACCCAGTCACTGTCATGCTTTTGCCACCATGTAATGTTCTGGTTTTGCTGGTGTGGGTACAGTATGTAGGCAAGAGCACTGCACCTAAAAAAAAAATTATTCCAGTGATTGAAAGTCTGGCAAAAAGAACTGGATTCCTGGCATGCAGCTTCTTGGAATAAATGATCTTTTTAGGTTTAACTTCCCCTACATTTAGTTACACAGACGACTTGTCACAGCGCTACGTGGTGCTTCCCAGAAGTAGTGCAGGCTCTTCCCTGCACCCCTCCTTTCTCCCTCAGGTGGTATGTTTGCTTCTTATTCATTCTCCACACGTCAGGTGAATTTTCCCAAGTTGGATCTCATTTTATTTTCGGCAGTGAGAATTTGTGCAGCTGTCTCTTGTGCTTCTGTAACGTGTAAGAGATGTATTGTGTTCCCTTCTGGTAGCTGTTCCACACAGAGGATAACAGCCTGCTATTGTTACCAGCTAATTAAGTTATTCTTCAGGTAGTAGAAGCCTGTGAGTTTTGGTGCTCAAGGTCCTGTTTTTAAGCCTTGCTGATAATTTATGGGGAGGGTGGTTACACTTGCGAAGGTTTAAAGGTTTGCTGTTGCTGGGACTGGGAACCCTCTGCTTCTTCCCGGGGAATGGATGATGCACGAAGAATAAGAAAATGTGATTTACACTGTAAAAGTTCTCTCTATTTTCCAGAGACCTTTGGTTACTGAAGCAATCCATAGCTTAGCGTCGGTTAGACTGCCTGGGGACCCTTAAACTTATTTCAGTGATGGCCACATGTTTGAATCTCATCAGAACTCTAGTGTAGTAGAAAAACAGAGAATTTATGTCCAAACAACCCATCTGTCCTTGTCTTTGAGGACAGAGGAACTGAAATGGTTGATAAGCACAGTGTACCTTTAAGAGAGAGAAATGAACTGGCTGCTGCAGCTTCAGCATGCCACCTGATTGGCTGAGAAACTAGCAGGCAGGCTGAAGGAGGGGGCAGCCATTCAGAAATTTCCTGCATTACTGCCTTGTTTAAAGGGGACAGAAAAGGGGAGGGTGGCTGAAGGGACATCCTAACTTTCCACCCCAGTCTGTGAAACATGAGACTCCTGACCCTCCCTCCCTGCTGGGTCCCCAAGGCTCCCAGTGACAGCACTTTTATGTAGTTCCAATCCAGTAAGGAGGCCTGAGTCCATTAAACAGAATCGTTTGGAAGATTCTTAATCAATGAACTCCAGATAGTTTATTAGCTGCTGCAGGGACAAACAGTATCAGAATTTCACGAGGCTGAGAGGCCAGGAAAAGTGGCAGTAAACAAATAATGAGCAATGTATTTCAATCAGTCCAGCAGCACCCAGGGTTTCTGGTTATCCAGTCACCTGTCCAGTCTGGCCTGTTCAGAGGTATTGTTCCCTGTCTCAGCAGGGATATTTTCCGGGCTGGGATGCGATGACACAGCCCCTGCCCAGTGATCGTTAAGGCTCAGCTGATGTTTTGGTTTTAAACCCAGATTCTCTCCAGTTTTTTGTGTCGTGACCATTTCAAATTGCCTTGGGTGGGAGGTGGGGCCTGATTCTGCGGTGTGCTGAGTGGGAGGTGAAGGCGCTCTGCACCTCACAGGATGGTCCGTTGGCAGCCTCCATATCCTGTTCTCCTTTTGTGCCCTACAGGGAGCTTTTACCTGTTTTCTCTTATCTGCAGACAGCTCCCCTCCTCCCTCAGGGCCCTACAAGCTGCAACCTCCCTTCTGTGGAGGAGGGTCAGAGGGGATTCCTTTGTCATCCAGGCTTCTAGAGCAGCTGGCAGAAGTTGCCCCCTCCTCAGAGGCTGGGTATGCGCTGCACCTGCCTGCTTCCAAGCCCTGTCAGTCCAGGTCTCTGGCTTGGTCGTGCTGAGCACACACCGCAGGCCCAGGCCCAGGGACCTGCCAGTGGGAATTAAAGCAGCAATAGTTAAACCCCATGAAACCAGTTGTGGATTGCAGCTCCATACAGATCCTAACTGGAAGCTGCTCTCAGACCGGCCTTTGGGAGCGCTTGCTTGGCAATGGCAGACTTTGCTGCAGGCAGGAAGACCTGAAAGGGGACTCTGCCCCTTTGGTATTTTTCCCCCTTTTTCAGGCTGGTTTTGCCACAGAGCTCAGTTCCTGTGAGCCCAGGAACTGATTGGTCTGATTGGGGACTGCTTCAGAGGCAGCGTAACTCAGGCACTGGGACCAGGGGGCAAATCCCACTGAGATCAGTGTGAATCTTTCTCTTGATTTCAGTGGGTTTTTGGGGGTCAGGCCTCTGGCTCTTAGGTGAGCTTGCTGAGTCGGGCTTAGCGCTGGTGTGTCCCAGAGGGAGCTGCCTGCTTTGGCTGAAAGAACTGACTGGTCAGGTAGGAGAAGATAAAATAAGGGACCTTAGAGACCATCTCCCAAGTTCCCCTCCCAAACTGGGAATGATTAAGTTACTGAAGTCTGAAAATTAGCAGCTCTGTTTGTCACAATATTTTCTAGGTATTCAAAGACCCCTTGTTACTTCTGTTGTCAATTCCTGCTCAGGCTGAATGTGTGAACGTGTCTGATACCTGCATGGGACTGGTGAGGAGTGGGCGAAAGGAAACGGAGCACTGAATGCAGCATCACCAATTCAAAAATCAACAGTCAGGACCAAAAAATTATGAGATTTGCTTCAAAATCATGAGATCTTAAAAAAAGAGCTCTTTTTCTTTGTTTTCTGGCTTTTGAGCCTTGAGGCTGCGCTTGGGTCCTGTTTTCAAGCTTTTCTCTGCAGTGGGGGCTGGAAACTTCCCTTTTTTGTAATGAAATTGAGATTCTCATGTAATTATGACCCCAGGCACTGGGCCTTTAAGAAAAACACCAAATATCACGAGACTCCTGAAAAAATCATGAGCGTTGACAACACTGTAATGCAATGATCCAATCGTGTTAACGTCACCCTTTTGGAGTAAGGGCTTGTGTTATCCGTGTGTCTTGTATGACACTGACAATGTCCTTGGTGCTTAAAGTGCAGGTCTGTTCTGAAATGTGACTATGCAAAAATGGGCTCCTGCGTTAACAAAGCTGCTCCCATGACACATACAACCATAGCAACGTCGGGCTGGAAGGGACCCCGAGACTAAACTTGCCCAGTTTTTAAACCTTTCCTCAGGTTTTCTTTAATCTTTTATCATTTTTGTACCTCTTCTCTGGACTCTCTTCAGTTTGTCCACATCTTTCCTAAACTGTGGTGCCCAGAATTGGACACACAACTCCAGCAGAGTCCAGTGCCGAGCAGAGCAGGACAGCTGCCTCCCGTGTCTTGCAAACAACACTCCTGTTAATACACACAGGATGATATTCGCTTTTTTCGCAGCTGCATCACATTGTTGACTCATTCAATTTGTGATCCACTGTCACCCGCTGACCCTTTTCAGCAGTATTGCCATTTAGCCAATTATTCCCCGTTGTGTAGTTGTGCATTTGATTTTTCAAGTGAAGTATTTTACATGTGTTTACTGAATTTCATCTTGCTGAATTCAGACCATTTCTCCAAATTGTCCAGGTGGTTTTGAATTCCAATCCTGTCCTCCAAAGTGCCTGCAACTCCTCCCAGCAAGGTGTCATCTGCAGATTGCATAAGCATACTCTCCACTCCATTATCGAAGTCATTAATGAAGATACCGACTAGTACCAGACCGATGCAGAGCTGTTTTCTCATGCCCACATATGTTGGTAGCAGAGATGCTGCTGGCTTTAGTGAGAAAAATTAGTATTCCCTTCTTTTTCTTTCTGTTGGCACGACAGCAGTGCAGGTACAGAGAGGGGGCCAAGTTCTGTTCCTGCTTGTGTGTCATCAACTGAATTGCTTCCCAAGATCTGAGAGACAAGGCGGGCGAGGTAACATCTTTCATTGGACCAAATGCTGTTGGCGAAAGAGAGAAGCTTTTGAAGTAACACCGAGTTCTTCTTCTTCTCATCAGTTACACTTGTGCAACTTCACTGGAAGCCGATAGGTTTGCACAGGTGTCATTGAAGGGAACATTTGTCCTGCAGAACCTTGATTACGAAGGAGGAGGAGGAGGGGAAAATCCAGCCTGATTCTGAGAGCTCTGGGGGTGCTTGTGGCGCTGGCAGTCAGAAATAAACGTCATTTGACTTGTAAATTGAGCATATTTGATCGGATGTCAAGGGGAGATGCTAAATGTTTTCATTGGCAGTCCTTGTTCAGGGTAGAAAGACACTTTAGCTACTAATAACCATGCAAGCCCCTGGAAATTCTGAGGAAAGGTCCAGGCCACGTCTTTCTCTCCCCACATTCCAGTTAGGTATTGCCGTGACACACTCCCTGAGGAAGGGGGTCTCAGAATAGGCAGCAATCTCATAGTGCTGTGAGCTCACTCCAGACCTGCTGGCAGAGCCTGCTCTCATGGCAAACTGTACCAAGCCATGAGGGGTTTTTTATGACTTCTGTGCAATGCGACAGGGTTTAGTGGCCATGTGGGATGAGAGATCCCTTCTCTGTTGATAGCACCCTGCCCCCAACAGGTCTCTGGAGAGAAAACCTATTACCCCTATATCCCTTGCAGTGAGGTATGCAGCATCCACAGGGGTTAAACCATTGGATTGACTTGGCAGGGGTCTCTAGTTACTCTGCCAATGAACCCCTCAGGGAGCATATAGCTTGCTGACCTGCTGTGGAAAAGCGCCTAGGCCGTCACAGAGACTGGCTCCAGGGAAGGACTCTGGTCCAGATAGCTGGAAGAGGGAATTTCTCTGCAGGGTAGTTGCTATGGTTTCCTTTCTTGTTGTTTGTTTATCTAAATTGCTTTTTTTTTTTTTTCCAGGATTGTAGCAGGAGCCCCTGTCCTGGGACCCTGGGGGGTCTCATGATATTGTAGCAAAAAATAGAGCCCCTAGCAAGTGACTGTTAAGTGGGTCTGAGGTCTCCTTTACAGGACTCTGTTGTGGAGTCTGCAGCTGGGCCCCCCGGCGAAGAGGATAATGCATCAGTCCCCCTCCCCCTGTGGTCACAACCGCAGCGTACATTTGGTTTGCCTTATTTTTGTCGCACAAATGAACTGTGGGTGCTTAGTGCGGAGCATCACCCGTTGATTCCGGGAGTAAAGGCTGTAGGAACTGGCCCACGTCAGGAATCGTCCCATAAAATGAAGGTGGTTCTGGCTTGGGGAGGAGTAATCTGTTTGGCAGTAGCACCTTGGGGTGCTGTGTGCAACCAGTTCCCTGGGGTGTCTAGTTGTTGTTATGCCCCCTTGTACTTAGCCCCGCATGAATTACTCCATGGTTGCTATGGGGAAACCCAAACTCAGCATTTAACATTTCTTGTTCTTGCCTCTTCCGACCTTGTCATGTGCACCCCTCACCCATGTCACACTAGCCTTGATCCCGTTTGTCTGCTCCCCCCACAATCTGGGCTCTTTAACGTCCCTGCAGAGCAGACAGCATCTTGGTAGGGAAGGTCTCAGCTGAACAACCCACACCCAGTAAATTGTGAATCAACCTTGCTGAGTTGGGAGACTGTCGTTCTAGGGAGTCGGCACGAGGAGCCCAGCATTCAGACCATTGCATTACCTCCTCTCCCACTCCCTCGCTTTCCACCTAGTCTCACTAGAAACTTTACCTCCTCTGTGCCCCCATCTGTTGGGCTAATGGCTGCAGACTCCGCTGTCTCGGATTCCTCACTTCTCTGTGGCTGGAGAGTATGTCGGAGATATCAGAGTGTCTAGCCCTCAGAATGCTGGGCTTTCGCACCTGCTCTAGGTTGCAAGTATCGAGGGAGCCGTGTCCGTCTGTAGCCACAAAAACAACGAGGAGTCCGGTGGCACCTTAAAGACTAACAGATTTATTTATCAATCAAATAAATCGGTTAGTCTTTAAGGTGCCACTGGACTCCTCCTTGTTTTTGTGCTCTAGGATGTTGCGGCTAACAGAGATACACCCAGGGTAAAACTGTCCAAAAGTTTATCCCAGAAGAGTAAACCCAGATTGTCCCACTCAGTTCTAGAACACAGTACTTCCCGCTGCACGCAATTGTCATCTTCTTTCACAGAGATCGCCCATTTCCAGGAGGGCCTTGTAGGCTCCAAATATCACAAGAGCCCATAGCAGGACCAAAGAACACAAGACTCTTGTTCAAAGAACTCAGCCCATTCCCACAGAAGCACTGACAGCCATCAGGCCACCTCATCCGACTCTGATCCCTGTCTTTCCTGGGTGGCAAAGGAGCACAGAAGCCCTGGGGGCCAACTACCAAAGACTGTCAGCATCTGCGACAAGGGGAATCTGCTGCACACTGTAAAACAAGCCAAAGTCCAACCAATCCTAGAGAAACCGTCGCTGCGTTCGACAGACATTGCGGCCTGCAGCCCAGTGTTGCCTCTGTTTCCCGGGGCAGCTAATCAAGGAGCTTGCAAAAGCCAGTCTCTCCAGTGGCACGTGTTAGCTGTCGATGTTCTGGATCCCTCTCAGTCAGGCATCAGGCCTGGGCACAGTACAGAAAGAAGCAGCATGCGTTGCTCTGGGGGATGACTTCCTCCTGCCCAGAGACAAAGGGAAGCCGTCTGCATTTCCCTTGCTTAGTCTTTCTGCAGTGTTTGATGCTGTTCCCCACACACTCCTGTCCCACCGCTGAGGGTACGTCTACACAGCAGCTGGGAGCGAGCCTCCCAACCCAGGGAGACAGACTCATGCTAGCAGAGCTGGAGCTAGTGCAATAAAAATAGCAGTGTGGACATTGCAGCTTGGCCTGTCGGGCCTACAGCCAGCTGCAGTGTAGACACACCCTAAGGGGCTGCAGCGTTGTTATTATGGGCAAGTATTCTACCTCCAAGTCCTCTCTTCAGGAGTCCCACCCGCCCAGCCAGGCAATTCTGACCTCTGAGAACACGTTGTCCCTGTGCTGCTCTCACCAGCGGCTCCCTATTGAAGAATCCAGTCACCTTTTTATTAGGATTATTCTGCTTTTTAAACAAGTTTTATTTTTCATGGTGTGAGTGAATGAGTCAAGACTGTTGCCACCAGCCTTTGATGGAGCACGGGGATATGGCTGGGTCGAAGCGCTGTGGGGATCAGGACTCCAACGTTATAGTCCTTGCCCTGCCATCAGATTGCTGTACAACCTTGGCTAAGTCACCTCACTTCTCTGCTGAAGTTTCTTTGGGTGAAAACCAGGATCACTTTGCTGAAGGTGTTGTGAAGATTGATTGATGTTTGCAAAGTGCTTTGAGATCCGGGTGTGCAAAGAGCTATTATTATGTGATCTGTTTTCTGTAAGAGTTGGGGAGTATTTTCTACTCTGTGCAAAGTGTTGCTGAGACAGATGTTTGCAGCCCTTTTATTGTGCATAGCTTACCTGTGTGGATGAGACTGGCTGCCATGAAAAAATGAGGGCAACTGGTAAAGAGCAGTGCAAGTCCTTTGCAATGGATATGAACCTTTTGAGCAATGAGACCAGCAGGAGACAAATGCAGCTAACTGTAGAAAAGCAGGAAATAAGCAACAAATTGTGCAGAGATTACGGTGCAGGGGTGTTAGAGCAGATGTGTGGGGATTTGGAGACTACAAGATACGAGACAGGGAGTGAGTGACAAAAGCACCAGTAAGAGTTTCAGAAGAGGAGGATGCAAGGTTAGGATGTATTCTGGCCATTCAGTAATGGTGATAAGTAGCTTACAGATAAGGGAGGTGTGGGAGGAAAACGGAGGTTTGGGTCATGGATGCCTCCAAGTTTTCTAGCCTTTGAGGGAAGGAAAGTTGAGTTAAGGGGAGTGGTATCCGCGCTGGAGACCTGGCATGGAGAGGATTCTACCCGAGGATGCCACATGGCTATCATGTCTGAGGAGTTCCATGGAGATGGAGCGGGCAGTGTGGAAGCCTGGATGCTAGTGAAGAGAAACACCTTTTCTAGGAGGCCATGTTCAAATCTGCTGATGGAAAACAGAGATCCTAATGCTTCTCTTGATTGTTCCTAACACACTCGCTTGTTACCAAAGTTCCTCTGTCATAATCCTCCTCCTTGGCCATTGCCCCCCCCCTCAGTCCTTTCTAGTTAGACTGTCATGTCACATATGCATGTCTGACTTCAGTGCAGGGCTGAGGAGCAGGAAAGAGGAAACCATTACCAAAATACAAGTAACGCTAGCAGGAGAAGGTGCCTGGGACAGCCCCAGCCAACGAGAGGAGGCAGCTCTTTGTGTAAAGCAGTGGATTTCCCCCAAGTGTGATTTTAATGTTCCTTCCTTTAAGAGCAGTCCAGTCCCTCCATGAGGTGGACCTCCAGGTCCGATGTCACCCCACCCCCTAGAAAGAACTCTCTAATATACACAGACTAGTAAATGAAATGGGCCTCCTCATTGCCCTGCTAGCATCAAGTCAGGCTCGTTCATCTCCCGCCCCAGCATTATCACCCTGCTGCTTGGGGGGGACGTTAGCTTCTGACCTTTGGTTTTGGAGCAACAATTCATTGTCAGTATTTTACAATATCCATGAGGAATCTCCTGGTGATGTGTGAGTGAGGTAGATCTGAGGAAATCTTACCCAGTCCAAGTGGTGGTGTGACGAGCTGGATGAGACAGGACTTCCGCTTCGTTCTGGAGTTGCTGCTGGCTGTCCCCCCAGCTCACAACTTGCTGCTCTGCTTGGTGCTGTAAGCGTGAGAATCCTCTCAAGCAGAAGGGAGAGCACCAGTTTCTTTAATGCCCCTGCCCCTGCCAGCCTCCGCACAAGGCTCCTGCCCCTTCCATCTCGTTTTACTCTGCTACTCCTGGCCCTGGCACGTCGGCTGCTAAAGAGGTGCAGCGTCGCATAGCGCTTGACAGACAGGATCAGAGCTGGGGTCCATCTAGTTCAGTATCCGGTGTCCTACTGTGGTCAGCACCAGATACCTCAGAAAACAATGCAAGAAAAGCTGCAACTGTGACAGATGGGGGATAATCCGCCCCCCAGGAAGGTTGCATCCTAATCCGTAAAAATTAGGGAGTGGTTTAAACCCTGAAGCTTGAAGTTTTATATCCATCCCAAACCTTAGCCCCCATCTTTCTTCACTAGTTATAACTCTGGATAGTCTTATTATCCATATACATGTCCAATCCCTCTTTGATTTACTAAATTCTTGGCCTCAACAACATCCTGTGGCAGTGTGTTCCACAATCTAATTATGTGTTGCCTGTAAAAGGATTTCCTTTCACTCGACGCACAATTCGCCTAACTGCTTAGACTGGCTCTTTCCGTGAATCCTGGTATGGAATGAGGAACCCCACTACAGGGTTAAGGGTATGTCTGTGACACCCCCGTGCAGGGCTGGCAGACACAACAGCCATTATTAAACCAGAAGAGCTGACTTATGTGCTGGTTTCCAGAGAACTTTGGGCTTTCCTAGGCTTGGAATTGTATTTGGCTTCTGTTTGTGCTGACTTGGGTGGGGCTGGGCTCTCTCGAAAAGCCTGTGGGGCAGAGGTGGCATTACGAATGTTCATAACTTGGTAGCGTGTGTCATTTTAACCTGAACACACACGAGCCCCCTAGGAACCTGTGCCACGGCCCCTTGAGGCTAAACAAGTGAGGGGCTCCGCAGATGACTGGAAACTTCATTCTACTGCTCAGCCCCACGTCAGCGACATACAGTGGGGGCCTCACACCTCTCAGCTGGGGCCTGGAGTTGGTCCTTGGGGTCCCTGTGTGCACCACATCTTAATCAAGAGCGCGCTGGTGTCCATCTCCCCTCCTGCTGCGATCGCATAACATCCTTGTAGCGTCTCCAGCAATTGCTCATGGGGGAAGTGACATTAGGAAAATATTTCTGTATTTTTAGCTCTTTGTTGCAGTTTAACAGCTGGAAACCAGGCAGAGCAGCCAGTGCGTCCGTATTATTCATTTGTGTTGCACGGCCAGCCAGAAACCCCAGTCAGTATCAGGACCCCTGGTACTAGCTGATGTACAAACACCTAGCAAGAGACAGTCCCTGCCTCGTAATGCCTGCAGCCGGAGTCAAGAGAAGACACAACAATGTTAGCAGCAGCAGGACTGTGCACACCCCCAGGAGATGCTCCAGGGACCAGCACTGTCTGCAATCAAGGAGCAGCAGTGATGTGTCCCACAGGAGCGTGGGAGGTGGGGATTAAAGTGGGTACAAATTGAGCCATTTGGATTTCTCAGCATCTCTTAACACCCAATGGCAGTGGTGCCGAGCTTTGTCTGCTGGGTGGGCGCAGCTCCCTGGGCTCTGGGCCAGGGAAGAAAGGTGTATTCATTATTCACCCTTCCCTCACACTGAGCATCCCGAGGGAAGCTGCGTACTAAGTGGGAATTTCTCGTGCTCTTAGTATCTCCATCTCCGCTTGGGTTTGGTACCTGGAGGTACACTGAGCTAGTCCCAGCGACTCTTTCATTGTATAGAATCCTAGCACAGAAATGATCACGCCTAGGCTCTGTCTAGTCCAGGCCCAGGGAGCTGGGGCAGGACTGTTCTCCTCAGCAGTCTCCAGGGCCTTATCCAGTCTAGTTTTAAATATCCCGAGTGGTGGTTCCTCCCTTCTTCCAGCAGGAGACAGTCCCGCAGGCTTCAGTGTCAGGGCATTTGTCTTGGTCTTTCATGTTTTCACTGTTCGTTGGCGTCTAATCTGGTTATCTAGGTTCTAGACTCTGTTTTCATCCCATTGCTCCTAGCTGCATACGCCTGTCCTCTCCCACCTGGGTGTGGATTACGCCCTTCAGATACTTACAGGCTGTTTTCAGTTTCCCCCTTAGCAGGAGCGTGACCTAACTAAACAGATTCCTGTGACTGTCCCTCGCAGCACAGCCCCCGATCATTTTAGTGGCTCTTCTCTGAACTCCTTCCAATTTTTCACTTTCTTCCTAGTACAGAGGTGACCTGTATTCCAGGGGTCATCTGTAAGTACCTGCGTGGGGAACAAATACTGAATACTGGGCTCCTCAGCTTAGCAGAGAAAGGTTTAACACGATCCCCTGGCTGAAGGTGAAGCTGGACAATTTCACACGAGAAATAAGGTGTCAATTTTTAATAGTCAGGGTAATTAACCATTGGAACAGTCTCCATCACGGGCAATGTTTAACTCAAGATGGGAGGTTTTTCTAACAGCTCTGCTCTCGGAATTACCCTGGGGCAGTTCTACGGCCTGTGTTTCACAGGAGCTCAGACTGGGTGTTCACGGTGATCCCTTCTGGCCTTGGAACTTAGGAATCTGTGCACAGAGAACTGCCCTCTGCCTGCCCAAGCTGCTTTTTCCCTCCTATGGTGACCTTGAATTGAGTCTCATCCTGACCCCAAGTTGAGCATATCACAAAACCACTGCACAAATCAGCAGGACTGTCCATCTCTGCTCTAGGTCTGTAATAGCAGGGTGGGGGTTGGCACAGGAGAGAGTTATAGTGTGCATGTGGACTGGAATAGCAGGCGGCAGCAGGGTGGGACTGAAGGGTGTCAGCGGAGCTGCCTGTGGGGAGCCCTGGAATAACAGTAGGAGCTGCAGGTCAGGACTCAGATTCCTGGTAGTGCTGTGTGGGACCCAAGGCTGAAGTGACCAGGAAGTTTGCATGTCCAGATGGGGACAGGACTGCACTGGGAAGGGGGGCTACATGTCAAGACTGAAATGTGTTTGCAGAGTTGTGTTGTGGAAGGTAGTCCCCAGCATCTGCCTGTGCTACCTTTGATCCCAGCACTGAGTCTACCCACTGAAAACGTGTTATCCGCCCTGCTTATGCTAAAAGAGAAAAAACGGGGGGTTCTCATTCCCAGCTAATGGTAGAGGGCTCAACAGCAAGAACATAAGGATTTAACCATTTCCCTCTAGTCTTAGTTTCCCTCCATTGTGCCTAGGTGTTGCAGCACATGGGGTACAGAGCGATAGGCCTCTTGCTGTTTGGAAAGCAAATGAGCAGGCAGCCTTCCCTGGGAGTTCCCTGTCGTGAGGGAAGAGGCCGCCTGAGTTTGTTTTAATGTAGATTCTGGATTTACGGTGCAGTGGTTACCCTGATACACCTTCCAGTTTTGCTTTAGATAATTACTATTGCTTCAGTGCATTCAATACTCCCTAGCTGTTCCCTGTCCTGTACACCGGGAGCATTGCAAGTAGTGAGGGCACTTTATATGTGGTTATTTTAACTACCGTTCTGAAAGGTGACCACTGTACATGGCATTTGGGTGACACCCAAATGCCAGATCAAAAGGGTATTGTCTGTGTAGGCTGTAGAATGACAAGAATATCCCTTGCTTCTCTTCGTGAGCTCCTGGGCCTTTTCCACCGGTAACTTCTGTGGGCCTGGGGATTTTGTGGCATTTCTGACTGAGTCATTTCAGCCGGGACGGGTTTTTGCCCCTTATTTCCCAGCACTGTGCTTGGCAGCTGGCTCCGTGAGGGGGCTGAGTGGTGCAGCAGGCTCCAGGGGTAGGAATGAGGCAGCTGTGTCTTTAAGGGCCTGCTGTTTAACATTCTCACTGCCGCTGCTGATGCTGCCCTGTGCAGTGATTGGCTGAGGGCCGGGAGAACGGGGAGGCTGGAGATAGATGCTCTCGCCTTCTCCCTTCTCATCCAGGGACCAGAAACAGCAGAATCCTCCAGCCCAAGCCCTGCAGGTGAAGCAAGCCGCCTTCTCCCCACCCCCTGCACATACCCACTGAGGGAGCCTGACTGCGCACACGGCTGCCAGGGGCCAGAGACAGCTCTGCCACGGACCCTCACTGGGGAAGCAGCAAAGCAGATCAATGAAGCAAAGCAGAGAGCTGATCGCACCGAGCCCCCCACGCCAGCAGCTCTCCAGGGCCTGAGGGGCAGGCTGACATGCTCGCACCTGAATGGCCGGCAATGCAGAACAACAGAAACCTTTTTTATTGTGTGGCTATCCTTTGGAGATAATAGATTTATAATTCTGGTTTTTGTACAGAAGACTCTGGACCATCTCTGACTACGAGAGGGGGAGGAGGTGCGTGGAGGGAGAGGAGGCGGACGCATTTTCTGCTCGGGGAGGGGGGTCCCTTTCTCCATCTCTTGCCTTTTTTTCCTTTTGTTCTTGGTTGTGTGTATATTATGAAAGCAAATATGCACAAGCACCATCACTGTTGTAAGTGCCCAGAGTGCTATGAAGTGACGCGGATGGCGGCCCTGCGTCGCATGGAGCCTCCATCCTACGGCGAGTGGCAGCATGAGCAGTACGGCTACGGGGGCTACGGCTCGCAGACCCTGCCATCCCAGGGGGGAGCCACCCCCACCTCTAGGAGTAAGAGCAAACTCATCCCCACCTCCCGGGACAATGTCCCTGCTCCCCTGAAGCAGGGGCAGGGGAAGAGCACCCCCAAGATGAATGGGAACAGCACAAACTGGTGGCCAGAATGCACATGTTCGAACCGCGACTGGTATGAACAGGTATGGGACACGGGTTGGCTCCCCACGGCCAATGGGGGGGGGGCTTTTATTACAGGGCTTGTTACCACTCCCCAGGCATCCTCCATGTGTCTAGAGTAAATGGGGGGGGGGGGGAGTTGAGGTACCTGTGGATGGGGCAGGTGGCTGGAAGGACCCCTGGATTCTGCAGTTTATGGGTAAGTCATTCGAAAAGAGGCACGTGTTAGCAAGAAGGTGGTGTCCTGTAGCCCATTTCGGCCCTGCTTGGCTATTGGGGTTGGCTGGATGGGCCAGGACTCTCCAGGCCAGCATCGAGGCTGTGCGCTCTCGTCTCTCGTTCTGCTCTGGGCTAGGAACAGCCTCCTGAGGCCATAGCAGCTAAGGCCTGTCTGACTTCTGCCTGGCCCAAGTCCCGGTGGTCATTGGCCCCCACCCCAGGTTCTCCCTGCTTGGGATGCCGTTGCCTGAAGTCTCGCTGATGTGAAGTGTCCCATCAGACCTTGTGTGTAAGGCACCAGGCAGACTGCCCGCAGGGCAGTCTCTGAGCCTGTTGGTGCCAACTGCCAGCACTCACCAAACTAGTTTCCCACCTTCCATTGGGCTTGGGAGCCTGTTCCCCACTCGTTATTCCTAGCTGTCCATCCCCATGGATAATTATATAACCCTCTTCTGGTCTTTGGCATGCTGTGTGCTTTCTGCCCCATTTCACTGCCTTTATTTCTTCCCATCTGATTACTGGTCTCCTTAAGGAGCAATTCTGGGCTGTCTCTCTCGTCTTTTCTACATGGAGAGACCATTCTTATTTTGAACCCATCGGCCAGCTTAGAAAATGGATGGAGTCTGTTTGCAAAGCCGTAAAATGGAGGCTGGACCCAGGCTGAGAAACAATTTACCTTGCTTTAATGTAAGTCAGCATTTACCTCTGTCTCACTGCTTCTCTCACTCATTAGCTTCAAACCTGACGTTGGACTTTTTATTGATTCTTCTAATTATCGTTTTAAGAGCTATACATGAACCGACAACAATAATCATTCGGAAACTAGCTCCCCTCCAAATCCTGTTCTTTCCCCTCTTCGTCCTTCTTGGTTACTGGCTGAATCCCTGTGTGTGTCTGAAATAATCTTGTTCTGAAATGAAACTCCCAGAGGAGTGTTTACAGAAAGTGCCCCAAAACCAAATGTCCTCCTAGGAGGATGGTTTCTTTCCATCTGTCTCCTCACCTAAATCTGTATCTAGCTTTCCTGCTGGCTCCTGGTAAGCTGGCTCCATCCCTTCAGTGCTATAGCTCCATCCAATGCATGGAGCTCGAGAGGCGAGATAGGCGCAGGGATGTCAAAGCAGCCAGTGCCTGTTATTCCTTCATTTCTCCTCCCCGCCCCCAATCCTGGCAGAGACGGGTGCTGGGATGGCCCAGGGTCCTGTTAAGATGATTGCAAACGGTGACAGAGAGAGAGAAATGTCCGTTTGATCAGTGCCATCAGCCGAGCTGGGTTGGGCAGAAGGGGCCATGCTTTCAGATGCAGGGATCCTTCATGTTTTGCAATGGTCGAACAGGAGTCATTTTCTCTTTGTGATGCTACCACTGAGTGTTAGAGGTTGGTTTGGCTTGACTGTTTGCAGATTGGAGAATGCTTTATGAGATTCTACCATTGCTAAGGGGGAAAAAAGCAAAACCATCTCCCAGCAGTGCAAAGTATAGATGGAGTGATGCTTTGCCGGTGTGCAAGGTTACATGTGCCTAGCAAGGCTCTGCATGTATCATATGGTGTGTGTGTGTGTGTGTGTGTGTGTGTGTGTGTGTGTGTGTGGTATGAACACAGACTGTATCAGAGAAGGCAGAATTGCTCCCTGGTGTGTAGCAAATTTATGCACTGAATAAAGCTGTGCAGCAAATGCCTCGGCAATGTTCCCATTCTGCTAGGAAGGTGCAAGATGTCTGAGCCTTAGGAATCAATGTTCTTCACTGTCCAGTTGTGGACAGGCAGAGGGACAAAAGGTGGGCAAGTAGAAACAGCTGTGCATGGCCGGTCCAGCAGTAAAGGGGATTGGCTCTGTGAGGCTGAAAGGGCTTTCGTGATCAAGTGGGAGTGTGATGGGGGCTGCAAATGCTAAAGGTAATTGTTTGGGGAATGTGGAACAAACATCACGGCACTGTGGCGCACTAGGGATAAAGCCAAGCCTGCTCTTACATAGGGCTGTCCCTTTAAATGGCATAAGTGTTCCTGGAACCACTTCCAAACCTGAGATGAAAAGGAATGTGCAGACAGAGCTGGAGGAGGAAGAGGGGGCTGGGGGACTGCACTGTGAGAGGAGGGACCCGCTCGCTTCGCTGTGGGCTCTGCACCTCTCTCCTCCTCCGTTGCAACCTGTTCTCTCTTCCTCACATGCAAGCAGGCACGTGTGCACAGTGTCTGCTCAGATGCTTGCAGGCATGCAGTATACTGTGACACACACAAGAGGTGTTCGCGCATACAGTATTCACTCCCATATGGTACATGTTCATTTACCGCCTATAAACACATGGACTGTATGCACCACACAAAGGCATACATTATGTGCCCACACATGCTGCCTTGCACAAAAGCACACCGTTTAATCAGAAACATTAACACACACCACCTCCCATCTCTCATGGCCTGCCTTTTTCCTCTCCTCCCCCCACAAATTGCCTTGTGTCGGCAATCGAGAAGCCCCTATGCCCGATTCCAGGAAGGGCACGAGGGCTCAGATAGGCTTCTCACTCCTTTCTCTCTTCTCTTTTTCTTTTTATCCCCAACTCCCCCTCCTTTTCTAGCTCTCTTCCTTCTCTTCTCTCAGATCCCCCAGTCATCTCTTTTCCTCTTATTAATTCGGTCCTTTTTTCTCCTCCACTTTTTCATTCACCATCTCTCTTTCTCTCTCTTGTTCCTTAATTGTTCTGTTTTTCCTCTTCCCTCCCCGCTCTGCCTGCCAGCACACTGGGAATGGGAAGTGGGGCCGGGCGTGGGTGAGGAGAGGAATCAGCACTAACCCTTTCCTAGAGAAAGGAAAGAAAGGCAGAGAGCAACATTATCCTGTCAGGCAGCATCACTGATCTGCAGTGGCTAGAGGAACTAAGTGCCAGAAGCCCCTCCCCTCCCCTTCACATTGATGCTCCAGGCTTCCCAGGGGAGAGAAGCATTTCGAAATTCCCAGTACGTCCATCTAAGGCTGCGCTGACATGTTGTGCTGAAGCCTCTGCTTTGTTTGTCCCTTGCACCGAGGTGCTAGGACATGGATGCCAATGTTTGCACTCCATAAGCCTGGCACGATCACTAGCAGAGCAGGCAGGAACCAGACCCTTTCCCACCCCACCCCGGAACCAGCCTCAGCTGAAGTGTCCCCTCTCCACCCAAAACACAACGGGGTTCTGGTCACTGTGAAGGGGAGCCCCAATGGTTAGACAGAGACAAACTGAGGCGTCCAAGTTTCAGAGAGTTGTTCTGGGACACTAAGAATTTCCGGTGACAGATGGAGAATTGCCACACGGGCAGAACTTCTGGGGGGAGCTTAGCCATATTTTAAATTAAGCTGGTCACTGACCGTCCTGGTAGCAAATGTCCTGTATTTCTTGAGGCTGCCTCAGCTTCGCTGTCCCTGCTTGATGTGAAATGCCCATTACTGAATAAAGTATCCGGCGCAGCAGAGTTCTCCCACTGTCTCCTTCCATGGGCCTCTCTGGAATGCCGTGGCACTGTCGAAGTTTAAAAAGACTGCCATCCATGTCATTTGGGGTGGGGGGGAGACTATGCAAATGGGGGGGAAATATGGCCACGCAGGCAGAGTGGCATTAGAAGAACGTTCGATAAACAGCCAAACGTGACTGTATCTGAGTGTAGGAAGTACCCACAGATGCAAACCAGGAGGTAGGTGATGAGGGTGGCTCTGAGTACCTGTGGGCCCATGGCCCGGCTAAAGGACCAAGAATTGCCTGGTGGGGGAACCTAAGGACTAAACTTCCTGGAGAGTGCGTCTTGGGGATCCCAGCAGCACGTAGAAATGTCCCCTGTTGTGCCTGTGCAGGGAAAAGCAGTAGAAGGTCGGGCAGCCATGTTCATGGGTGTGGGCTGGTTTGGTGTCTGTGGGGAGTTGCTAAGGAAAGGTTAGTTGACCGTTGGAAGTATCATTTGCTTTAATTTCTCCCTTCAGTTGGGAGAATTGACGTGGTGTTTTTGGCACAATCGCGGCAGGCGTGTCTGGAGCTAGCACTCGGTCTGCAAGGGCCAGCCTGCTGTTTTTGACAAGGATTAGGATGTTGGCGTTCTGAGACCCCAGGGAATAAGGGGTTGGAACCAGGATGACAGAGCACCAAGAATCCAGAGAACTGTACCCAACATTTGGGAAGGAGGAAACGGTTTTTAACGTCACAGGGACCACTGGGGCTCAGAAGGATAAGGAGAGGAGTGAGCCAGGCTTCACAGCGCTGTGAAAGGGAAAGAAGCCCATCTGGAGATGGTCTCAGGTGCTGTTATGAGAGGGGTTGCTTAGGTGGGTGACCTCCAAGATTTTGCTGGGAAAGGGGAGGTTGATGTGGATCCGTATCTGAAAAAGAGAAGATGTAGGGAGAATTTCTGAGATGAGAGTGTGGATATTGGTCTTCAGAATATCAGGGAAGAGACGGTGGGCTAGTGAGCAGTGAATGGCCGATTACCGGAGTGCTGTAAAGGGCAAGACTAGCAAGCAGGACATACACGGAGAGGGAATAGGCTGGAAGCCAGAGATGATGCCTCGCTGATTTCCAGAAGAGGTGGAGGAGATGGTGAACAAGAAAAGGGTGATGGGGACATGGAGATATACGAGGTGGTAAGGTTGTCAGGCTGATGTTGCTATGGCTACTTATATTCTATTCATGGAAGAAATTAGCTAAATCTTTGCACTTGAAGATGGAGGAGGAGGGAGTTCTCGGCGTTTCAGGGAGAGAGGAGGAGAGAGAAGCCGAAGCAGGAAAGGGGTAAATTTTCCTTCCAAGCTCCATTCCTGGTGTGTGGAGAAGTCAGTCTATAAAGCGTGAAATTCTGGCCTGTCCAGGCCAGGGAAAGTGAAGGAAGGTGAGAATTTACAGACCAGAAATAAGGCACGGTAGCAGCTGAGTCTCCAAGGCACAGTGAGCCTGTCAGCTGTCTCCAGCGGGACTGATACAGTCCAGAAGGAATGGGGAATCGCACGTGGCAGGCCATACTGGAACGTACCAAGCAGGCCTTTTCATGGAAGGAGCGAGCTCTGCTGCACATCAGGAGGGATTTGCTGCATATCAAGACTTGGTTTTAATTAAAGATTTCAAACCCTGTGAAAGCTATTTTTAGCTATTTAGACGTAGATAAAACAATAGCAAAATCCGCCCTTAGCCTCTCCTCTCCCCTTGCTGTTTCAGGGGCTGAATACAGTGCAAAAGAGGATGCATTGATCCTGTTCCTATGTATGTTCCCCTCCTCCCCCCATTGCTGTCACCTCCTGGTTTTCCTGTCACCTCTCTGACCATTCCCAACATGTCTTTCACTGGGTTAGCCTCACCCTACCCTTCCTCTCCCCTCAGTTGTGGTTGTGGGAGTCCTGGGGCTGCTGCCTGGGGCCTTCCTCTGTCTCTCACTTGACACCCTCTCTTCTGTTCGCCTACATTCATTTACCATCTCTTCGCTGCTGATGTGTAAATCCGCGTAGCTGCTCTCGCTGTGTCTCCTTCCATCCAACCCTACCTGTGAGCTTGTGTCTTCACAGTGCTTCCTGGCCGTCTTGCCATCCGCTAGCTGAACATGGCCAGAAACTGAACTGCTCATCTTCCTTCGCCGCTTCCCCTTGGACAGATACTCCTTCCTGTCACTCATGCCCATACCCTAGTAACCTCCTTCAGCTGCTCCCTCGCCCATGTCCTACACATGCAGGCTGTGTCCAAATCCTGAAAAACGTCTGAAAAGTCTGTTCCTTTCCCTCTCTGTGCCTACAGGGAAACGCTCAGTCAGTCCCTTGTCATCTTGATTATTGTAACCTCTTCCTCTCTAGCCTTCCTGACACCCCGGCACCCCCTGCCGTCCACACAAAACGCTGCCACCAAGATAATCTTCCCACCTGTTTGACAGGACCGGTCTCACACACCCTTCGAATCCTGCACTGCTTCCACCCCATCTGCTTCCAGCATCTTCTGCGCTTACGTCATATATTGGGCCAGATCCTCAGCTGTTTGTAACTCAGCCAAGCTCCATTGACTTCAGTGGCACTTTGCTACTTGATGCCATCTGAGCACCTGGCCCATCAAGGCCCATTGACTTGATGGTAGGATATCCCCGAGAAACTATCAGTGAGATGGCCTAAAATGCTGCATTAGACGGAGAGAGGCCAGGGGTGGAGAGGTAAATTCTGTGAATTATTGGCATAAAGATGGTAGTTGAAACCATGTGAGCAGAGAGATCACCCAAGAATAAGGTGCAGAGGGAGAAAAGGGGGGGTGAAATCCATGAGACCCCACAAAAAGATGAGAGGGAAGGAAGGGGACCTGCTTTCTTGTCTAATTAAGACATGGACCAACAATTCAGGAGATGGGAGGTGTGGAGAATTTAATGGCGAGGTTTCCAAGGCAGGAAAGATTTTGTAAGATGCAGGTTTCAGGAGAGATGGTGCTTTATGGAGAAGATTGTCATGCCAGAAAGATTGTTGCCCGGTGAGAGTTATCAGGTTGTGGTACCATCACATACCAAGGCAGGGCATGCTCAGCGTCTCATCCTATGTGCTTTTTGACATGGAGCAATGGCTCCTGTAGTCTACAATAGAACTGGTCACTGCTATTCGTTGTCTAGTGTCCTCCATGTGCTTCATACGGGAGGTGACCTAGGAGCTATACCCTGAGTCAATTTCTGGTGAGCACAGAAATCCAGATCAGGGACTGTTCTCCCTCAGGGCCAATGGGCATTTCCCTGAGTGAAACCTGAGTAAGCAATGTCCCTTCAGAGCTGACACTGCAAGGTGCTGAGAATTGGGGGCACTCCTAATCTCACAGGAGTGAGCCCTCAATGATCCATGATAACTCCATTCAAAAGCAAGTCTCCTGCCACAGTGTCATTGGCCCTTTGACATGTGACACAGCATGACACATGGTGAGGCAGATGGGTATACCTCCATTGGCAATATTGTGCCAAGTCCTGCCATGGAGTTGTCGAAGGGGTAAATCAACCCACATGTGTAAGTCTTTTTCAAGAGTGTAAATCCAAGCTGGATCCCATGGTACAAAGCCTGCCGACTGAGGAAGGTGTGAGTCCCAGACACCGGTGGGTGGCTGGCTGGCACAACATGATTGACAAGCTCGGAGGGTGGCCCAACTTGGCTTGCAGAAGCTGCACACTGACACAGCACAGAGCCCTTGTAACAGGCAGACAGCTAACCCAGGGCAGCCAAGCCAGAAAGCGAAAAGCCGGCCCTCCCAGCTGCTCCAATCACTGCAGACAGGAACCACCCAGAGGGCGGGGCCATCATGGCTCCCACATGGCAAAGGAGAAGCATCCAAAAATGTAGTAAAATAGACCCTTAACCCTGAAAGTGGGCTTTCGATAGAGCAAGTGAATGTTTGTATAACATGTAAAATATACAGCACGTGGGATAATCTATGGCCATGTGCTTAGCCACACCTCAGGGAAGGGAGTCCGTGTGTTTGAGCGGATAAGGCACTGGACTAGGAGGATGGAAACCTGGATTCTGTTCTGAGTTCTGCAGTGACCTGGGGGTGGTCTTGGGCAAGTCACATCATTTTCTTGTGCCTCAACTTCCCCACCTGTACTACAGGGATCAGACCTTCACTGTACAGGGATCTGAGAGCTATAGATGGAAAGTGCTGTGTAAAATCGAACGATTGTTATGTATAAACCTAAGGCTAAGAAAAATAGATTACCCAGGGAAAAATGTTGTGAAGTTGGAGCTATGGTTATAAATACATATCAGTAATTTAAGGGGTAAAAAACCCTTAATACAACGTTTAACAAACCCAAGCGTCTCAATCTGAAACGTAAAGTTAGAATGTCAAAAGTTTACTTGACACTATCCCGAGATGTGTGTGTGAGGGTGAAAAATGCCGGGGCTGCCTGGAGTGAGGATTAGACAGGGCTATTCAGATGCTATCAGCATAAAGTTCCCCTTTTTGTTACTTCTTTGGTTTACACTTCTGTGAACAATCATTTGGATTTGAGGTTCTGTTATCAAGGATGTGGTTTGCTTTTACAGCACCCAAGAAATGCTTCTTAACGTTCAGTAACTATTCAACACACAGCACAAAGCAAAACAGAAAAGAAAATATAATATTTGAAACTCCAAAGATCAAGCAAATCGTCCTTTAAAAAACCTCCCATATTCCCTCTTTCTTTTGTATGTCTTTGTTTTTACGGGAGAAACCCTTGTGTGAGTGTATCAGATGGCACTAAATGTTCTTGTTGTGGGAAGGAGAGTCAATTTTAGGGGGTAACTGTCAGGACAAAAAGGATCTGTGAGTACATAGCACCTATACAAATTGGGTTTAGAGGCTTGAATATGGAGCAAGGCGCCTAACTTTCATGTTCAAACTTAATTCCCTTAATTGTTTTTAAATGAAAATTTAGAGGCTTCAGAAGCTGACTGCTTTTGCCTGGGAAAGCTTCCTGTCTGCCCTATTCTGCTGGGTAAGGGTCTCTTCTAGTCCCTAAAAGCCCCCCAGAGTGAACACGGAAAAGCACGGAGCTCTGTGTCCCTGCTAGTGAATTTAACCCTGCATATCTCAGCAGCCCAGCCAAGAATCCGTGCAACTGGGGACGTTTTAAGCCCTGTATGTTTCCCTGTTTTGCACAGATCCGGGATGTTTAAAACTAGGTCCACAATGATTTATGCAGCAGAGTGTATGCAGCCTAAGTGCAAAGGTGTCTCCGGCTTAAGGTTCAGATTCGGAGTGACTGAGCATAGTACAGAGTTTGCTAGGTTGTAAAATCTCAGACTCCTGGCATGAAAGCTGTGCATTAGGAAAGCTGAGGCAGTTGGATGTGTCTGTTGTTATTATTTGTTTGTATTGCGGTAACACCTCGGAGCCCCATGGTGACGGGCACTGTTCAGACCCAGAACTAAAAGCAGTCTTTGCTCCAATGAGTTTCTGTATCCAGTGTCCCAGGGGAAAAGTATCAAGGGAAGGTGAACAGGAGCACAGTCTCTGGTTGAGTAACGGTATGTCTAGCGGTGAAGATGTGGCAGTGTGGACTCTGGCATGGGGTAGGCCTGTGAGTATGTATCCAGGCCGGCTGGACAGCCCAGGCTGACATCTGCATCACTTTGTCTTCGCTGCTAGTTTTAGCCGCGCTAGCTAGATTAAAGCTAGCACACGTATGCCTACGCCAGCTGCAATCAGACCACTGACTGCCGTGTAGGCATACCCTAAGTGGTGTGGGTGGCTGTGCTCCCAGTCCAGCAACAGCGCTCCGCTTGTGGTCACATACAGAGAGCTGCCGGAGTGCTGCCCAGCAGCAAGCAGAGATTTGCAAAGACAAGGCCCCTGTGTGGAACTTCATGGCCTATCTCCTCTCCCCGCGTCCATGGTTTCTCCTACAATTTCCAGCCTTGCAGTGGGTGTAGGGCTTGGCTGCTGGCTCCTCGGCAGACTCGCTGGGGCTGGGATGGGTTGCGTGTGGCTTTGCGGTCAAGCTGGGGCATTTCTTTACCACTGCAGGCTTCACCCCTTTACCTTCGGGAAATGTTTTAAATGGCCTCAGCCTGGGATCACTTTTGTCAAACCCAAGAAAAAAATAAACAAAT
The DNA here is from genome assembly GCF_002925995.2 of Terrapene triunguis. Taxonomy (NCBI): domain Eukaryota; kingdom Metazoa; phylum Chordata; order Testudines; family Emydidae; genus Terrapene; species Terrapene triunguis. The sequence goes on along the minus strand of NW_020664482.1, from coordinate 773,115 downwards.
GGCGTTTTGGTTGAGATCGGACTTCCTGCACTTTGCTGCAGGGCTGTTTTACAGCCTTACTGCCCACTCACTGCTTGGAAAATGTCCTGACGTTCAGCTTCAGTTTTCCTTTGCCATTCCTCCTAGTTCAGCTCCGTGGGATTCCTAAACTCTCCCTCTCTCTCTTTGGAGTTTGCACACCTCCGACAAATGCAGACAGTTGTTCTGTCCTCTCTAGCTGTTCTATAACGAGACGATGCAGCTCCAGAGAGCTGCAAGACATGGCCCGGTCCCAACCAGAGTGGAGAGTGGAAAGAGCGCCGAAGCATCAGTGCCGTGCAGAGACTTACAAGAAGCCCAGCGAATGGCAAGAATGTGAGCTGGGACTGTAGGGAGCCCATCTCAACATGAAAGAGGAACTATACATCATCTCTTCATGGAAGCCTTATAAAAGCAGCTTTTCTAGGCCACCAGCCAGACGAATGCTTAGAAACGGTATATAAATCTGCATTCTCCTAAGGGTTAGACTGACAGATGTGAGCACTGGGCAGTCTGAAGGCATACGATAGGAGCTCCTTTCTACCCCACTGGAGAAATACAGATTTCGCTTTTTCTTCTGCAGTCTCCTGGGATTAGAAAGAGGAAGCAAATCTGCTCTGTCCCATTGGACGTGGCAGGTGAGAACCCTGCCGGACCTTTGATGGTAAGGCACGGTGACCAGGCTTTGGAGTGCTCCAAAAAGGCTGAACCAGGACAACTTGGAATCCCTTCGACACAGAGCCCAGTGCAGGAGGGAGAGACCAGAATCTCTTCTTCTGGTACACAGAGTGACATTCAGAGACATGGAGAGAACATCAGTGCAAACCGAATTCAAACACTGAGGATTACGCTATCACGGGCTTTATTATACACAGATTTCAGAGCGGTAGCCGTGTTAGTCTGTATTAGCAAAAACAACGAGGAACCACATCAGCCACACCATCAGGGGCTCGTTCACCTGCACATCTACCGATGTGATATATGCCATCATGTGCCGGCAATGCCCCTCTGCCATGTACATTGGCCAAACCGGACAGTCTCTACACAAAAGAATAAGTGAACACAAATCAGACATCAAGAATTATAACATTCAAAAACCAGTCGGAGAACACTTCAACCTCCCTGGTCACTCAATAACAGACTTAAAAGTGGCAATTCTTCAACAAAAAACCTTCAAAAACAGACTCCAATGAGAAACTGCAGAACTGGAATTAATTTGCAAACTGGACATCATGAAATTAGGGCTGAATAAAGACTGGGAGTGGATGGGTCACTACAAAAACTAAAAACTAATTTCCCCATGCTAATTTCCCCCTCCTGTTACTCACACCTTCTTGTCAACTGTTTGAAATGGGCCACCCTGATTACCACTACAAAAGTGATTCTTCCTCCTGTTGATAATAGCCCACTTTAATTGAATTGTCTCGTTAGAACTGATCCCCCACTTGGTAAGGCAACTCCCATCTTTTCATGTACTCTGTGTGTGTATATACACCTCTACCCCAATAGAACGCTGTCCTCGGGAGCCAAAAAAACTTACTGCGTTATAGGTGAAACCGCGTTCTATCGAACTTGCTTTGATCCACCGGAGCGTGCAGCCCTGTCCCCCCCGGAGCACTGCTTTACCGCGTTATATCCGAATTCATGTTATATCGGGTCACGTTATATCGGGGTAGAGGTGTGTGTGTGTATATATATATATATATATATATATATATATATAAATATCTTCCTACTGTATTTTCCACTCCATGCATCTGATGAAGTGGGTTTTAGCCCACGAAAACTTATGCCCAAATACATGTTAGTCTCTAAGGTGTCACAAGGACTTCTCGTTGATTATACAGAGATATGTAGCACCTTCCACATTCAAACTCCAGGCCTCTGTCCTGAAGGTAGCAGCATCACCCCCCTGACTAACGACAGGAGACATTTCACTTTACTTAGAAAGGGGACTAATTGATCCAGACAAGCCCTCCCAGTGGTGCCAAGTCACAGATCAGATCCAGGTAAATGTATCTCTGGTGTAAAGAGAAGCAGGACCTGGGTTAGCTGTGCCCCAAAAGTTCAAATATAGACCCAAAATAACTGCACATCTATATGCTCCAAAGGAAGGAGCTGGAGGGATTGTTGTTTTGCCTTCTGGTTCGCAAGTCGCACCTTCCTGGCTCTCACTCAGTTCCCCAGGGAGGAATGTCTTCGTCCCAGGCACGATCAGAGTGTATGCATCTTGACGTCCTAAGGAACTCATTCATAGCGCAACAGGAAGATCGGGTGGTGGGAAAAGAATTCTCCATGAAAAGCTTCAGCAGAGGCTGGAGAGAAACAGATGAGCAACTCCGTACGTACTAGGGTGAATCCTGCTAAAGGTAAGCCAGCTTGGTATGCTGTTGCACAGAGACAGGGGCTCACTCCTGGGAAATTAATTAATTTAAATAGTGAGAAACTTCCCCACCTACGGCAGGACACTGCTTCTGTGGAGGTGACCTGCCAACAGAACAGGGTTTCCATGAATCTGTGCTTTCTGTACACCCCATGGCACTGACACTCCAGTGCAGTTGCCTGTCCAATCCCCAGTGAATGTCTGACAATCTAGGGCCTTTCAGGCTGGCAGTTTTTGAAAAGTTTGTACAGTTGTGTAGAAGCTCGTCCTGTGGCAGTGGGCGCCAGAGGATTGCTTGTGGCACATTCCTCCCTGTGGATGGAACTGTCACTGAGCCTCTGCCTCCCCACACTGAGATTCCAGGCATCATACTTTGAACGGGCACAAAGCTTCATCATCAGATATTTGAAAACCCATTTCCTTGTCTGTGTTCCTAGTAACCCCTGAGAAGCTTACGAAGGAAAGGCATTGAAAAGTCCAATTGGCTTTTCCCTCTGTATGTGGTTCATGCAAATGGAGGGAGATGCAGAAACTACCGAATGAACATAGGCGAGTCGGTGTAACTTCTTGTTTCTCATGCACTAGCACAAAGCTACAGATGTGGCCCTCGGCCAGTGTGCATGTGTGTCGCTCTGTGGCTGAGCCACAGGGCATGCGACTCTGTTAAAGAGCCTGGCTCTGTAGCCCAAACAGCCTCCAGGCTCTCAGCCAAGATGGCAGCCATCAAACCACACTGGAAGGGAAGGGTTTAAGAACCCAGCATTCCCATTTTCATGTGACTGGAACACTTCTCTGGGCCTAAGGCTTATCCTGGATTTTGGCTCAGGTACTGACCACAACAGCGCAGGAGCAGAGGAATATTAGTGTGTAAACTTCCAAAGAGTGTGACTTGTACTAGGCTCTTGTGCTGAAGGGAACAGCCACCTCCTTGCGATACGGCTGAAATGGACAAACTCATGCCCCTTGTTAGAACTGGCCAGCCGGCGTGATCTTTGGCTGCATTGTGGAAGGCAAACAGGTCTTTGTGCATTCAGCCCCTGCCCTCCTTGGGCCTGGCGGCCACGAACTCCTAACCAGCTGTGCTGTGGTACCTCACAACTTGTTGGAGTGAAGAGAGCAACAGCAGCGTTTGACAGACATTGTGAGAAGGACGAAGAACTGAAGAAGCTTTATGTCTCACGAGTGTCCAGAATCGGAATGGAGGGGCTTCTCAATGGGGACGAATGCCGATCAGCTTGCCGGTGTACGAATGAGTGACAGACTCCAAAGGAGACGCATGGTAAAAGCCAGCCAAGGAAAAAGCTGGAAAAGACGTGGGATTATCCTGTAAACTCTTCTGTGTGTACCACCCCCCCACCACCCCCGTGCTGACTGGGGCCAATAGGCACAACCACAGAGTCAATAAACGTGATCATTTCTATCCCGTAAGTTCAGGTTCCTGACTCCACACCTAATAAATGGCAGCCCGGCAGGTCTGTATGGCCCAGGGTAGGTTTGGGGTTACTGTGAGGAATGGTTGAGAGCAATTGGAAGGAGGAACACAAATTTCCCAGCTCCTCCACCCAAACCTGCAGTCTCCCCTGCCGGCAGAAGTTCTTGCTCTAGTCCATCCCGGCAGCAGCTGTGCCCTAACCAACACTCTGCGTCCCCAGGGAGATCTGTAGGGCGCCAGACCCGTCCAGAGAGTCTGTGATTGGGCAGTCGCTGGCTGCTTCCTCCATTGTTACTTGAGGGCTGGGTCCGGGGCTGGCTCCCATCAGTATTTGGTGCTCTGGACAGCACAGTGTGCAGATCTTCCCGCCCGGCACCACAGACTGCCCTGGCTGCTGGCAGTGTACTCCTGCTGGAGCTCAGGTGCCATGGAAGTCTGGCCTTTCCTCTGCATCCCGATGCCCAAAGCTTGTTCAGGCCTTGGCTCCTTCTCACCTTGGCTGCTGTAACCGCCTGCTCTCCGGCCTCCCTGCGCTCCCCACCAGCCCTCGTTTTCCTCACCTTCACTCCGACCACATCAGTGAATCCCTCCACGCAGATCACCTTCCAGACCCTGCACAGCTCCACCTGTCGGTCTCCCTGCTCGTTTCCTTTGCTCTGTCCAAGCCCATCTGCTCGCCTCTCCCTCTGCAGCCTGTGCCCATGCTGGCTTTGTACCGGCTTTCTCGCGTCAGGCGACCTCCACCTCCCTCCTTATGTCACATTTCCCATGAAGCCCTGCAGTGAGCCCCGTGCGACTCCCGCAGCTCCTCAAACTCAGACCGGCAATGGACACATGCTCTTGGCCTGATATTCAGGGGTGCTGAGCACCTCCAGCTCCCGTGAACTTGAGTGGGATTTGTGGGTGTTCAGCCATGTGTCTCCACTGCTTGGTTTGTGCCTGCCCAAGCTGGTGAGCTTTGTAGGGCCAGGGCCACTTCTTCCATTTGTACCACCCCAAGCATGATGGCAGGGCTCAGTAAACAATAATAATGTGATGGAGTGTTTTCGATGGAAGAGCTCTGACAGCCCCATTGAATGTGATCTAAGTGCGCTGCTCTCGATCCCGCTCCTCTCTGCATGGGACCACACCGCTCACCCTCGGGCGTAAATTACTTACAACTCCACGCAGACAAGGACAAAGTCAATTCACCAGCATCTGCTTGCTGCCCAGCAAACAATAATGACATTCCTGCCCCTCCTGCTGCTGCCAGGGGGCCCAGTGTCTGTGTGATGGGGGAATCAGTTCATCTAGAAACCCTCTCTTGGGCTCGTCAGACTTTCCGAAAAACATGGACAAGATACAAGCGTAGGGATCCCTGCAAGTGCAAAGTCACTAGTGACTAGTATCTAAACGCCTCTCCCATAATACTCGGCTTCCGGGAGTAGCTCCCAACAGGAGACAAACAGGGGTTTCCTGGTCTGAATTCCTTTTGCTGGGATGTGGCTTTGTTTTAAGCAGCCACTTACATTACTGTCCTCCTGGGTCCCATGTGGGAAATTGGCTCCTAGCAGTATTTTCCAATGTAAAAAGCGATCGCGTGGAATGACTGGGACGGATGCTCAGTGCATGGAGAGCAGGAACACAGTGAGCAGGCGAGACGTGTAGCACAGAGAGGCAGTGAGGTGTGGGACTAGTAGAGCAAAGGGACTGTGATGGGGCATACCAGGGGACATCGGCTGGGATGTAAAAGCTTCTGGGACTTTACCATTGATAGCACTTGTCCTGCAGAAGGGTCACAAAGCACCAACGTGGTGGTAATAGCCAGGCAGTACTTCAGGGGGCCATGCGATAAATTGCATTTACCTTTACCCACTTCCTCTGCACTCTGCCACCAATCCATCTCCTCCGAGATGGCCTCTAGCAGCTCAAACCTCTGAGCCACTATTGTTTTTTAACCACCAGCTATATAAGTTTTCTTTTTACTGTGAAATGTGGAATTTCCTCCCAGAATTGTACTGGTCTGGGACCATGGACATGCAATGTTCAGACCTAGCCCAGTGTCAGGTTTAAGATATGCTACCTCACCATTTATCAGGGTCAGATATGAGCACTCCGTAGTGCCAGGAAGGGGAGCTTTGCAGTGGGGACACGGCGCTTGCTTCTAAGCCTCCTAGTTCCCAAGACATTGCAGCTTAAGTGTGACACTGCTTTTTGTGTGGGTGGAGTTCGGCAGGAGCATTTGGAAGCGGTTGTGTTTGCCTGAGCTAAAGGAGAATTACCCATCATCCAAATCTATCCTTTTATAGCCTGTAGTTATGGTGGCAGGAGAGATGAGAATGCATCCGTGAATTCATCAAATTAACCATCTCCTGCTCCATTCTGTCATCAGAATCTTTCCGGGTAAGACCAGAACCCCCAGCTTGTTGATTCCCAGTTCCCCCACCTACAGTGCAAGGAGAGTTAAACGTTCAGAAATTCAAACAGCTCAGACATGAAAAAATCAAAATTGGCATGCTGGATCACACTCGTGGGCCTCTCTGCCAGTGGCTGGGACCAGAGGTTTCAGAAACCCAGTAGTAGGTAGTAATGGGATAATCTGTCACGAGGGCAAGGTTTATAGCTTAATAGGTTTTAACACCAGAACGGTCTAGTAGGATCATCTAGCCTGACTTCCTGCATAACACAGGCCAGGGAAACTCATCCAATAATTCCTGCATCAAGCTCATACGTTTGAATTTTCTCCTGCTCTCCACTACTTAGAGGCTTTCTGATGACCTGAAGTAGAAGGGTTTATATCCCTTCCAAAACTCTTTTTTTTAAATATTTACTATTCCAACTCTTGCCATTTTTTTTATTCATACAAACATGCAACATTTTTGGAATTCTGCTAAACTCTTAGCCTCGGTGCTACCTTGTGACAATGAGTTCCATATGATTGTGCACTGTGTGGAAAGTATTTCCTTGTCTTAGTTTGCCACTTTTCTAATGTCATTGAGTGTCCTCTTGTTCTTCTGTTATAGAGCCACAGAAATGTAGGGCTGGAAGGGACCTCAAGAAGTCATCTAGTCCAACCCCCTGCGTTGAAGCAGGATTAAGTATACCTAGACCATCCCTGACAAGTTCTTGCCTACCCCTTTCTTAAAAATTCCAGCGATGGGAATTCCACAACCTGCCTAGATAACTTGTGAAAGTTTTTCCTAATTCAAACTTAAATCTCCCTTGCTGCAAATTGAGCAGATTCCTTCTTGCCCTACCCCCAGTGGACATAGAGAATAATTGATCACTGTCCTCTTTGTAACAACCCTTAACATATTTGAAGACTCTTATCATGTCCTCAGTCTTCTCTTCTCTAGAATATACATGTCAAATTCTTTCAACTTTTCCTCACAGGTCAGGGCTTCTAAACATTTTATCATTTTTGTTGCTCTTTTCTGGATTCACTCAAGTTTGTCCACATCTTTCTTAACATGTGTTGCCCAAAACTGGACAGAGTACTCCAGCTGAGGCCTCACTGGTGCTGCGTAGAGTGGAACAATTACCTCCCAGGCCTTACATACGAGACGTCTGTTAATACATCCCATAATTTCATTTGCCTTTTCTGCACCAGAATTACATTGTTGACTCGTTTTCACTTTGATCTGCTGTAAACCCCCCGTTACTTTCCTGCAGTACGGCTGTGTAACAGCCAGCCTGGAGGGATGGACGGCCTGGTGCTTAGAGTGCACGGCTCCCAACTCCCTACTTGGTTGTGGGGCCTCAGTCTCTAAGGCTGGTGGGGAGCTGGAGAGAGTCCTAGGCCCTCCCTCTCCCCTGGGTCCCAACCCAGGTTCCTGTGTTTGTTACCCCTCCCGGCAGGGAGTCTAAATTCACTGCCCTGGGCTACTTCCTGGATGGCCTGTTCCTGCAGGCTCCTGCCCTTGGGTCTGGAGTGGCACCTCATCATGGCCCCAGGCTCTGCCAATGGTGAGGCCAAGCCCCACAATATCACTGGGCTTCACCCACTCAGTTGCCTTTGGAGCTGGAGGTTCCTGGGTCTCCTCCAGAGTTCCCCATGGCTGGGGGCACAGGGCTTCCTCCCTGGTGGCTGCCTGGGTGGGCAGGTTAGTGATCCTTCCCCTCACTTAGAGAGGTGGCTTGCTCCTGCCCCTGCCCCAGTCAGCCCTGAACTGAGCTCAGCTCTCTCCTTTTCTCCCCCTCCAGGCCTGGCATAGCTGGCGGTATAACAGGGCTAGCTGGGCAGGGGCAGAGCAGAGTCTCTCTTTAATCCCCTGCTGTGCTGGCTGGCAGTCGCTCTGCTTCGTCACCGGCTGCCTCGCCAGCTAGTCACCATTGTATATTGGTGTCTTTGATTTTTCCTTCCTAAAGGTAGTACTTTGCACGTGTCTTTCTTTTATGAGAAAGGGAGACTATAGATCAGCAGTTCTCAGCCCGCAGCCCGTGGGCCGCATGCAGCCCAGTTAGCACACAGCTGCAGCCCTGCATGGTCTGGGGTCTACAGCTACCACGCAGCCCCGCATGGTCTGGGGTCTGGGGCTGCCAGCCGGCCCTATGGGGTCTGGGATCAGGGTCGCCAGCCATCCCCACAGGGTCCGGGGTAGTTGCCCAGCCCCCCACAGTGAGGGTCTGGGGTCCGGGGCTGCTGCCCAGCCCCACACAGTCCAGGGTCGGGGTCACTGGCTGGCCCCACAGGGCAGGGGTCCAGGGTTGGGGCTGCCTCCTGGCCCACAATAATAAATAGGTTGAAAACCACTACTATAGATGGTATGAAAATGAGTTCCCAATCTTCCTTCTCTAGGCCATTCATTATTTTGAATACTTTTATTAATTATGGTGGAAGATAACATCTGTTCTTATTGAACCTGCTTGGCAGAAGTGGAGCGGAAGGAGGCGCATCCTTGAGAACGCTGTTTGTGGGGAGTGAGGAGGAGGAGGTTACCAAGCAGCAGCAGGTAGAGCACAGCTGGTTAGGAGCTGTGTTGGAAGAGGCAGAGGGAGGGGAATCTGGTACAGGAGCTTTGTTCTTCTGTGCTTGAGGTGAGTGTCAGGAAGGGAGGAGGCCGGGGGGGGGCACAAATGTGCGGAGGAAGTTTCTAATCGTACTTCTGTAAAATGTCTCTTGTGTTGGAGGGTGAGTGATCTTGTGAGATATTCCCCTTTACTGCCTTGCAAGCCTAGTCAACCCAGCATCTTCCTGGTGGCAGAGGGCTGAATGTGGCTCTCTTGGGAACACATCAGCGCTGCTTGTGGCTGGAACAAAGGAATCATAGAATATCAGGGTTGGAAGGGACCTCAGGAGGTCATCTAGTCCAACCCCCTGCTCAAAGCAGGACCAATCCCCAACTAAATCATCCCAGCCAGGGCTTCGTCAAGCCTGGCCTTAAAAACCTCTAAGGAAGGAGCTGCCTCACCAAATCAGACCATCTAGCAAGATGCTTCAAAGGACAAAACCCTGTGGTGGACAGTTATGGCCGGCGATGGCAATTCAAGTGATGCATCATTTCGGGGGGGGGGGGGGGAGCATGCTGTCTCCACATCAGCCCTGACTGTGGAGAGAAATAGTGAGTTAAGGAGCCAGCCTTTGATCCCTGAGTTTCAGGGCATCATTCTGTCTCTAGATCATTTTGCTCAGCCATGGGACAGATTTCAGTGTCATCAACCAATTAATGGGCATAATGGTTTTGCCCAGGTGAAGCCGTGTTCATTGTTTACTAGGTGTTTGGGACAATTGTACGTGTGTATTCCCAGAGCTGCAGAGGGCCTGCAGTGGCCAGGATACGCTCGGTGCCTCCTGCCGCTCTCAGTTCTTTGATTCTTGCATTTCTCTCTAGACCGGTTTGTGGGGAGGAGGAGCCCCGGGGCAGTAGCAGGTTGTGCCTGGGTGCTGTCCTTCAGGAGGGTCTCTTGCTGGACAGCTCCCCAGCAGGGCTGAACATAGACTCAGCACCAGGGCTGGGGCAGCAGGTCCCGTGAATGGACCTACAGCTGATACCTCAATAACTGTGTCATGTGATTTGTCCCATTTTCACTCTTTGTGTCTCACCTGCACTCGTTCCAGACTCTGAGCCCAAGCAAAGGGCTGGAAGATGGGGAGTCCCTGAGACCCAAAGCACAAAAAAGGGGTAAAAAGCTCGTGCCTCATGTGTCTTGAGGGGATGGAAAGCGCCCGATGGAACGTTTGAATCTCTCAGTACAGCTCTCACTCTCTAACCACACAAGCCGTTGGGGCTTTATCACATGCTCTTCTCCACCTCTGCAGTACTCATCGCCCGGCTCTCTCGCCTTGCTGCTCACCTTCTGCCATTGGGTGATCGCTGTATCCCTCTCCCATCCTCAGGGCCTGGACCAGTCCTTTCCCGGCCTCCATTCTCATTCCAGCCTGACCTTGTGTCAGGAAATGTGCTTCCCTGCCTGCCTATGCTCCAGGTCATTGATACACAAAGACATTCCCGCACCTGTGGCTACCTCTCGTCACCGCCCTCCCTCTCACCTGGCCTCAGGAGCACTCAGGCCTGCTCCGCCTCCTTCCTCCAGCACACGTGTAGCTCTCCTCTGTCAAACACAGCGCCAGAAGCAGAGGAGACCAGGGAGGGGAGCTGCAGCGACTGGAGAAGCTCGTTGTCTAGGGCAGAGAGGTTCCCTAACGCCTGGAAAGGCACCAAGTATCAGCCTCGAGGTCACAGATCAGCTACGCTAACAGGGAACAGCCCAGAGTGTGGGGAGGGGGGAAATCCGCCTGGTGCCGAGGGGAGGAGAGACATTCCTGGGCCGGCTGGGGGAGAGTCCGTGCGGTGCTTTGGGAGGAGAGCTGTCGAGTGCCGGGGCGGGAGGTGCTTTGGGGGATGTATACATGGTGCCCTGGAGGAGGTATGGACGGCTCAAGTGGCTTGAGGAAATGGAAGCTTCTCTCCATTGTCTGCAAATCATTGACTGCCATGGCCCATCCCGGGGCACTCCACGGTGTTCATCTTGGAGGTGCTGGGTCAGAGAGGCCAGCTGATGACTGGTAGTGCAGCAGCTGGTTGGCTGTTCAAAGGAAGCTGAAAACCCAAGGAGGCAGTGTCAGGACTGGGACACGGACGGACTGGCCCAGTGCTCTGAGCAGGAGTGGTCAGGCCAAATGGTCAGAGCCAGAAATGGAAACCAAGGCTCAAACAAGAGTCAGGCGCAGTGCAGCAGCCAGTCAGAAAGTCTCTCCATTGCTCAGACAACTTCCTGGGCCGCCTCCTGACTAATGTGGTCTGGTCCGGCCAGTCACTGTCCCCAGTCAGGATCCTTGTGGGAGGGTGAGAGTTCTGCTAGCCCCTCACTTCCAGTAGTTCTGGGTGAGCTGTCCAGTGGTGCCTGGGTCTGAGGGCTGCACGGGAACCTGTGGGTCTGGATTAGAGGCTCACACGCCCTTAACAGGCCAGATTGCAAGTTGTGAAACGAATGTTGACGCCAGAGTTTCTGCAGGTGCCACTCCCCTGAGCACGTTGGCCAGGCTGTGTGCTCCTGTGTGCTGTGCACATATTACTGAGTTCATTCTCACAGCCCCTCCATGAGGGGAAGAGAAGGGACTCACCCAAGGTCACAGGGTGCATCTGCTGCAGAATGGGGACTGGAACTTGGCAGTTCCCAGCTCCTTCCACTGGTGCCGCTCCACATCGGCTGGAAGTACCTTTTTTCCCTCTCCCCAGCGGCCAGGCTCCCAGTCGCCGGGGTACGATCTGCTCTGGAGCTGGGATAGAGGCTAGGGGTGGGATCTGTTTCCTTCCCTTCCTGTGCCACAGCACCTGGGCTCCCCAGGGACTGGAATGCTACTGGACTGGATGCGGCACCTGGAAAAGCCTGTGAGAATTTTGCCAGGTCTCTATTGTCCAAAGAGAGAGACAACCTGGGTGGGGTATCTGAGAGCATGGGGTGGTGGAGGGAGAGTGCCAGAGAACACTGCCTTATTTTCATGTCTTGCTCTTCTGTTAAGTGCCGTGTGATTGTGTGTCTGGTGGGCAAGTCTTGGAGAGGGTGGCTGGGTGGCTTGGAGCATGGGGACGGTCCGGGGACCCATAGCTCAGCGGTGTGATACTCTGGGTTTTGTCTCCGTCTCTCTAACAGGCTAACCCTGCTCCCATTATCGTGAACACGGACTCCTTGGAACCAGGGATCTCTGTAAGTCTCCTGCTTGGATTTTCATTTTTTTCTATAGAAATAACAGGTTAACCCTGCCTGCCTGGGCCCAGGGGATACCGCCCCCTGGGATCCCCTGCCTGCCTGGGCCCTGGGGATACCACTCCCCGGGATCCCCTGCCTGCCTGGGCCCTGGGGATACCGCTCCCCGGGATCCCCTGCCTGTCTGGGCCCAGGGGATACCGCTCCATCCTAGCATGGCTGTTATCCGGGGGGAGGGGGGGAGAACTGGCCTCTCTAGAGCTGCTCCTCTGCTCACACCTCACACCAGCTGTTCCCAGCCCCTTTGCCGAGGGGCGGCCATTTTAGTGCTGCTTATGTCCATCCACCCCATGTGGCGTTTCTCAGCATCACTAGGGGAGCTATTGCCTGAAAGCAAAGCTCTGATCAGAGCGATTGGCAAATTCACCAGCCCCCAGGCGGAAAGCAAGGAAGCCGTCTCCGTGGAGATCGTGCAGAGGGTGTTAGCAGCAGGAAGGCAGGGTGGGGGAGAGAGTGGGGAATGGACTCTGGGGGCGGATTCCGGGGAAGGGAACATATACTTGGGGGTGGGGGAACCAGAGAGGCTAATCTTACTGGACAGGGGTTTTAACCTGGTGACCCATGAGACCCACTTCAGCCCTGCCCCCGCCGTTCAGCGGATGGGTTTGGCCAGACCCTTAGCAGTGTCCCTGCCCAGGGCAGAGAGGGAGCACAGTGGACAGCGGCTGGGATGAATAGTGGTTCCTGCAGCGCTGGCTGCATAGCCCTGGGGCACTCAGACTTTACCCTGCTGAGAGACGCACTGACAGTGTGCCAGGCCTCTGCCAGCTGCACCTATTTGTCTTAGGAGGCAGCACATGGCAGCCACCCTCCTCTTGAACCCGGGGGGCAGCTCTGGAGATGCCTTGTGCCGGGCTTTGCTGGTCCTCTGTCTCAGGATGGAGTATTGCACACGGGGTCAGTAGTCCCCAGGTGGCACCTCTGTGGCCAAGCATTTTAGATGTGACACAAACGCCAGTTCCGCACGCAGCCCAGGGCGGGCCAGCACCATGCTGGCGGGTAGGTCAGTGCTGAGTCGGAGGGAGGGAAAACAGCAACTGAATCCTCCGCACTACTTGATGCATCCACTTACCTTTGTCTTAAATCTCAGCCCAGGGCTACCTCCAACACCATCTCCTCTCCCGCCTGGGTGTGTCTCCTCTCACTCCCTGCTGGCTGCGTGGCTAGCTCGTGCGTCTGACCCTGCTGAGCTGCCAAGATCTGGCCTTGCTCTCAGCACCAGCTTGCTCCAATATGCGTTGACGCAGAGTCCTGATGTAGGGGCGTACCCCATGCTTCCCTGCAGTCTGGGACGCTGATGGCTATGGTGAAAGGTTCCCTACGACCCGCTCCGAGCAGAGAGCAGGGTTTAAATCTGAACACGTGCTGCCGCTCTAGAGCAGCTCTGCAGACCTAGAGTCAGAGCCAGTCCCTGCCCTGCAGAGCTCACTGTCCGAATGGCTGGCGTTGTGCTCCCTTTCCAGTCTTCATAATCGTATCATGCCCCAAGGTGAGCCGGGCTCCTCCCAGTGCCACAGAAAGAGCCAGCCTTGCCCAGCTGGTCGGAGCCCGGGGCCATCTGGATCCCATTTGCTGATGCCATTTTACCAGTAAGTCTGAAAGAGGAACCTGTTTTCTAGAAGGGAACAGGAGCCCTGGGGCAGGCATGCGGCAGGGGGACAGCACGGGCTTTGCCCTGAGCAGGCCAAAGTCAGTTTGGGATTGAAAGCTTGTTTTTGTTCCGGGTTTGTCTCCTCTGCCTGTCGCCTGGAGCTCAACAAGGCAGCGGGTGAGACTCTCCCTCTTGCCACTTGGTTCTCTCTCTCTTTCCACTTGGGTCACCATCCTCTTGTTCTTCCTCCTTCACCAGCGCCAGCCCCTGGCTCAGCTGGGCCGGGCCCCGTGCAGATGGGCAATGAAGGCAGAGGGTGCAGGCAGTTCCCCCTCTCTCCATGTCCCTGCATCCAGCTTTGCACGCAGGGATCACAAGGACCTGTGAGACTGACATCACAACCAATACTGGGCTCCTCCAGGGGGCCTTGGCCATGGCCCCCCAACTCCACACAGACCCAAACATGGAGACAGCGGCTCCAGCCTCCCTGGGACTGAGCCCCTGCCTGAGCCCCAGTTCTCCAGAAGCGCAAGCTGGGCCTTAGAGGCTCAAGATAGCCCCTCACTTTTCTTCCTTCTTTGTCTTGTTTCCTTCTACTCCCTCTCCCTCCATCTTGGTAGCTTACTGTCTCTGTCCTCCTCCCCCACTCCCAGCTCCTTGGCTGGGAGCCCTGTCTTGCCTCTCTATGATTTGAGGTCTGTTCCTACTGCCCTGTTCTGGTGGGTTTGATTAGATTATTAGAGCACACTAATCACCATGGAGACAGCTGGCAAATTATCCCAATCATCTCTAGAGGCTGATCCTGGGGGTCTGATCCAGGCACCCATAAATGTGTCCAGAAAATCAGCTGTACCCAGGGCTATGGACACCAAAATCAAGGGCCACACGTGGCTGTGTCTGGGTTGCTATTGTGTGGATCTTACTGGCTGTAAATCCAGGGGAGGCCTTGGGTTTAGAGACCTGGTGCATTTTGTCTTATCACCTTCAACTGGCAGCATTTGGGGCAGGGATCTCTGGGTTTTGTAGAGAACCCAGCATCCACCACAGCATTGAATCTAACAGAGCCCAGCGCTCCAGATCCAATTCCCGAGTGCGTTAAATTCTGCTCTGTGTGGGTTTTTATCCCATGCTTATCACCCTACAAGCTGAGCACCGTAATGAAAGAATCCCTTGGAGGGTAATCCCCCTCGTGGGCCAGTTCTGTGCACAAGTAAATACCTACCTGTGAATCCGAATCCACTTTCTGCACATTCTCCATCAATGGCTTCCAGACGTCCTCTCACAGGCCTCTGCAGCCTGTCCGTAATCCTTCAGAGAGAGCCACTGGCGCCAAACGCCACCCAGACAGCAATGTCCTTCCAGTGTAACCCAAGTCCCCTCTGGAAGAACGTCTCCAAAGAGAAGTATTGTTCAACACGGACAGTAGCCAGTGGGTTCAGTGTGCGTAGGGGACTCTGTGCTAAGACACAGTACCTGCACCCTGTATAGGGTCAGCACTCCCCTGCCTGGGGGTTGGGGTTTTTTGTGCATTAGCATAATAGATTTTCACATATAGGGGTTTTTTACCCAGCACAGAGTGTGGGTTATAAAAAGCATATCTGCCCTGTAGATGGTGCTGAGTGTGTCAGAGGTGCCCCGGGGACTGAGGAAACCTCCCTTTGCTCTCAGATGATACAAAATCTTTGATGGCCATTCCAAGAAGTTAGCATGAAAAGCAACTCCAGAGCATTGCCATCTTCTTCTGGTGGTTGCCAGACCCAGACTATGGCCCATGGAGCACTTGCCTGGTACCCTGCAGAGAGCTGGTGGGTCACTTGCTGCTAGCTGCTGCTCCTTGTTTACACGAGAAGACAGCTATAAATACAGTACCTGAAATACTGGTACTATTCCAATTGCCCTGCAGTAGCCACAAAGATGGTACCGGAGTGTGACTGACTGGAGCAGCGGTGGCTACAAGACAATCTCTTTGTTAAGATGTGGTCCACACTGAGCAAGCGTTGGGGAACTCCTAACTCTGAGGATGGTCAGCCAGGAGCGGACGCAGCAGAGCACTGTATGCCGCATGGGCACTGCTGATTTTGCCACGGCCTCTTTGAACTTGTGTTGTGAGGCTGGATAGCCAGACACATTGCTGCCAATGGGTAAAACCCTCACGTTTTGCCTACTGAGCGTCCACCGGCAAACCTTGCTGCAGTCATGGTGTCCAGCCCTAGTTACCACACTCATACGGCCGTTCCATGCTCACCTTCATGACACCATCACAGACTCGTAATAGGCAGCCAAGGGTCTGTCTACACAGCAAAGAAAACCCCGGGGCTGGCCCATGCCAGCTGGCTCGGCCTGCGGGGCTGTTTCATTGCTGTGTCGACGTCCAGGCTCAGGCTCTAGGACCCTGCGAGGTGGGAGGCTCCCAGAGCTCAGACTTGAGCCCAAGCCCGGAAGTCTACACAGCAATGAAACAGCCCGAGCCCTGCGAGCCCACGTCAGCTGGTGCAGGCCAGCCGCGGGTTTTCTTTGCTGTGTAGACGTACCCCTGGAGTACATCCAGCAGCTCAGCCTCTGTGACTTGTCTCAGAGGAGTAGGGCTACGATTCAAACACTCTCCTGTTGTCCCAGCTCGGGAAGAGCAAACACACGGGGCCATGATGACTGCCTGGTGGCACTCGGCGCTGAATGAGTGCGGCAGGCCCTTGCTGGAGCAGTGAAGGAAGGCGAGCATGTATTATTTATCTGCGCTGTGTACAGTGTCAACCCTGGTGTGGAAAACATGCAGGATAAAAGTGGACATGACTGAAAATGAGTCACTAGGTTTTGGTAACACAGCAGGAAGTATAGTGTCAAAGAACAGGCAAGAGACAATACAGTCTGTTGTCTGTGGGACCCCCTGCCATCTGCAGGCTCACACCGTACGGGTCCCCTTGCTAACCCCCGATATGCCCCCTCCTCTGCTCTGGGGGTTACTATAAATACTCTTGTCCCAGGGATCCCCTCTGCTGGTCTCAGTTCAGGGAAGGATCACTTGGGGTACGTAAAGGCCCTTTTCTGAATTCTTCAATCTTTGTACCCCTCTGTTTCAGACGGCAAATTCTGGATGGCCCAGGTCACAAACCTACCTCTTCCACAATAGACGGATGGGGGATAAGGCATCCTTCAGCATCCAGGCAGGCTTGTGTGCTGGTCCTTAGTTCTCCCCTCCCACTTCAAACCAAACCAAAGCAAAAACCCTACACCTGGAAAATTGTATCCTGTCCCAGCAGCATTGTAAGGCAGGGCAGATCTCGAGGGCGTGGCATGGCTGTTCATGGCTGCCCCGGGGATTGGTTTAAGCACCCTCAGTGTGTTACAGGGAATCTGGGGCAGACAGCAGCTCACATTCTGTTTAGAAACAGGGTTAGAGGCAGGCTGGTTTTGATCACTGGTTAGACTCTGTACATGCCACCATTGACAGAAAGCCACTCCCTGTGCTTTGTGTAAAAACACTGCAAAGTTGCCCTATGTGATACTAAAATGACTTGTGTTTATAGCATGTTAATTTCCTCAATGAGTGTTTTCATGTGCCAACATTCACCACATCTCAAGTTACAGAGACAGACAGGTGTCTGATTAGTGGCAATTCTAAATATCCTGGTTTTGGCCTCAAAACAGAAAAATTCATTCTGGCCACATGCTTCATTGGATTCAGACTTCCAGACTCAGACCTGGTCTGCTATGAAATTAGGTCAGTATAACTACATCACTCAGGGGTGTGAAAAATCCACCCCCAGGGCCGTGCAGTTAAACCAACCTAACCCCTGGTGTAGACAGTGCGAGATTGACAGGAGAATTCTCCCATCGACCCAGCTACCATCTCTTGAGGAGGTGCATTACCTACGCCAACAGGAGAACCCCTGCTGTCCGCATAGGGGGGATCTTCACTGAAGCGCTACAGCCGCTCAGCTGCAACAGGACAGCTGTGTCACTGCAGCGTTTTAGCCAAGCCCCTAGTAGAAAGCATCGTTACCTGACTACTCTGAAACAAGGCTGATCTTTTCAATCTAGATAATGGCCCACATCAAAAAATGACTACACAATTTGGGATAAGAACTTACAGTTTCACTCCCTTGCTCAGAAGAGGCCGAGGACGGGAAGAGCAGCCAAGTGCTGCCGATCAGGATTTGGGGTTGAAATGGGCTGGCTCATTGTAGCTTGGGGAGCTGGTACTTGTCTTTTTTTAAGAGTCTGCATCTGCTCCTCAATCTGAACATCCGTTTTACAAAACTGAGCCTCCAGCTCTGGGAGTTGCTGAGAAAACCTTGCAAATTGTGATCCAAGTGTAAACTGACCAGGCGATGCCTGCCAGAGTGTGCAGACAGCCTGCAATGGCTCTGGAAGGAAGGTGCTGTCCCGTTTAGCTCACTCTGGCCCTGTGACTATCATTTAAATGTCCCCATTGTTAATTATGTGACTGCTGATCAAAACTTGCAAGAGAGGGATGTGCATATTCTGAAAAATTACACAATCTCGCGTGAGTTTCTCAAAGAGGCAGGGCTTAATTTGTGGGAGGACCTTGGGAAAGTACCACAACTTTTTTCCCCTCCACCTTGACTGCTGATCAGGATAGATCCCTGGGAACAATTAACTAAGCCTTCCAACATGCTTGTTTCATCAGTAAATATCACTATCTGCATTTCCATAGATTCCAAGGCCAGAAGGGACACCGTGATCACCCAGTCTGACCTCCTCTATAGCACAAGCCACAGAACTGCCCCAAACAAATTCCTAGAGCAGAGCTTTTAGAAGAAGGTCCGACCTTGATTTAAGACTTGTCAGGGCTGGCGAATCCCCATCTTACATAGGGGGATGCTGAAGCCCAGTGTGGTATGCCTGCATTGCACAGCACGTCAGGGGCAGAACAATAACCCAGGAGGCCTGTCTCCTGGGAACCTGTAAAGCTGAAAGAGACTGAGGAGTGAAAATAAACACATGAGCTGGCAATTCAGGAGGCCAGCAAACGTTTGGTCTGAATATGCAGCTGCATCACATCCTGGGACAAGGAGAAGAAGTAGTCGCTCCCTGCATGCCTGTGTGGTGTGATTGCACCTGGAGAGTGGTGTCTGACAGATACTGACAAACTGAAGTGAGCTCAGGCCAGGTCTACGATACAGACTTATATCAGTACAACAACGTCGCTCAGTGGTGTGAAAAATCCACCCCAATGCGCGACATAGTTACCCCCTACACAGACCCTCTACACAGACAGCGCTATGTTGCGGGGAGAGCTTCTTCCCTCCTGAGCTCCCGCCTCTCGGGGCGGAGGATTAACTACACCGACAGGAGACGCTCTCCCGTCTTCCCGGAAGTGCTCCACTGCCGCCATAGCTCTGTATATGAAGACAAGCCCTCAGAGAGGAGCAGCAAAGCTGATTAGAGAGGGATTGAGTTAGGGAGCGAGGTTAACAGGGGGAATCCCCATGCTATGGGACCTAGAGGAATGTATACGCTGAGCTCGGAGAGAGCTTTCCAGCTCGGGTAGACAGCCTTGTACTAGCTCTACTTGAGCTAACAGGCTAAAAGCACCCGTGTGGACGTGGTGGCGCCCAAGTCCAAGCCCGCCTGACCTCTGGGTCCAAGCTTGGGTGGCTAGCCTGAGCCACCGCCAGTGTCAGACACACTCTCAGCTGCAGTGTAGACATACCTGATGAGGCCCCTCTGGGGAATGCAGCGGTCCCCCTGTAGCGGGCATTTGGGGGCAGGTGAGGGGCTTGTGTGTTGTAATCGCTGCTCCGGGGGTGGAACCAGCAGCCCCTGACCAGAGAAGGGCATCCCCACTGCCCTCCGCCCCGGGGGTTGCATTAGCGAAGAGGGAAGCTGGATGCACGTTAAGCTGAATAGTGGGACTTTATTAAACCTTGTGCACTGCTCTGTGGGTGCGGCTGCCTTGCTTGCAGCCTAGCTCCTCACACACACGCTTTCCTGATGGCCCCTCCATAACTGCCCTCCAGGGAACATGGCCCTCTGACTCCAGTTCCACTGATCATGGTACAGGACAAACAATATTGCTGACCCCAGGACGAATCTGGCCCTCAATCAGTGTCATGTAGACATCCTCAGCCTTGAAGACCGATGTAAAGAATTAATTTAGCTTCTCCACAATGGCCTTGTCTTCCTTGAGTGCTCCTTTAGCACCTCGATTGTCCAGTGACCCACTGATTGTTTGGCAGGCTTCTT
The DNA here is from genome assembly GCF_002925995.2 of Terrapene triunguis. Lineage (NCBI taxonomy): Eukaryota > Metazoa > Chordata > Testudines > Emydidae > Terrapene > Terrapene triunguis. The sequence continues at coordinate 753,297 of NW_020664482.1, read as the reverse complement.
GCTTCTGTACTTAAACATTTCTTTGCTGTTAGTTGTCGTGTCTTTTGCTAGTTGCTCTTCACATTCTTTTTTGGGCTGCCTGATTACACTTTGACACTTGACTTGCCAGTTTACATTCCTTTGTTTTCCAAGTAGGATTTGACTTCCAACTTGTAATGGATTTTGAAGTAGTTTCTGATAACTCCCTTCGTGGTTCGAGTACTCATGGTCAAGGCTCCAAGATTCATGGTCACTAGAACCTCGGGGAAGAAAGCTTTCCTATCAGTGCAGTGGAGTTGAGAGCAAATCCTTCCTTCTCCATCTCTGAGGGTGTGTGGCTCGAGTGGTCATCGACAACACTACAGCAGTGTTTGATGTCAACAGGCAGGGAAGGATCCTCTCCAGCCAACTCTGCAGGGAAGCAGTGGCTCTCTGGGAATGGTCCATAGTGCATCATAATTATCCTGTGGCTCCCTGTCTGGCAGGACATGACAATATCCAAAACAGACAAAAGCCCAGCTGAGCAGGAATCAGCCGGACCAACATAAATGGTCATTGAAGGATTCGGTGGGACTCTGACTGCCTGTCACAGGATGACTGCCCCTTTAAGGGGAGATGGGGCCAGCCACATCTGTGCCATAATGAATTAGCTGTTTCCCAGCCTGAGGGGGTGGGCCTGAGGAGAGGCAGGTGATAACCTGATGGACAGCTGGGCCAGGTGAGGGCAACGTGGCTGTTGGAAAGGCTGGCTTGCTCACGTGTTCCTCTGGAAGGCCCTGAGCCAGGGTCTGAGCAGAAAGGGTACACCGGGGAAACCGCTTGGGGCTAGAGCTCTAGCCCAGAGCGGGGAAAGACAGAGACTGTCAAAGGTAGCACAGGAAGGGCTGGGAATAGTGCCCAGAAAGTGGGCTGAAAGAACCTTTCTTTTTTGGAGATTTCTTGTGTTGTGCCTTGGCTGGAGGGTGAAGACCTCTCCAGAAATGCCTAGTGTGTGGACAGCTGAGACGACACATTTTGGGGAGCGCCTGCAGTGCAATATTTGGCCAGCAGGGGGTGTTACAGCATGGCCATATCCACTTACACTGCCCCTGCACTTGGCAGCTCTAATCCAGTTCAAAAAGCAATCGGCTCGTTCCTACTATCCCTGCAAATTAAATAAATTCTCCCTTTGGACAGCTATCAATAATATGGTTTAATCTGTGGCTTCTATTCAGTCCATACTGGACTATTTCCTTCTCCTCTTACCGCTGAGTCTGTCCCTCTCCTCCTTTAGAGCACTCCTGGGTTTCTCTGATTCTCACGTACGAGTAGAGCATAAAATGGTATTCAGCCACCCTGTGCTAGTGTGGCCTAGGAGACGGAGGACTGGCCTGGGCCTTGGGAGAGCTGGGCTCTCCACTGGCCTGCGGGGTGACCCTGGGCAAGTCACTTCCCCTCTCTGTGCTTGTCTTCTCGTGCGTAAGGTGGGGACAGTGATGCTGACCTGCTCTGGGAAGCGCTTTGAGATCTGCGGGGAAGAGGCTGTAGAAGAGCTGTGTGGTGTTGTATTACTATTGAGGTAAAATGGTTTCGGAAGGGTCTGACAAAATTCTGTTTTGGTAAGAGACCCTCCTCCCACCTGGGACCTCAGTCTTGTCCTCACTCCGCTCACACAGCCTCCCTTTGAACCCAGGGGAAAATATTCGCTTTTCCATCTTTCTGTCAAGGGAGCTTTTATTATAGCTACTGCTGCAGCTACGGGACTTAATAAGCTGCAAGCCCTTGGGCTGACCTCCCTTTCACAGGACAGAGTGGTCCTTCGTTCTTTATCCAGAGTTTGTGCCCAGGGTGGGAACTGACTTTCACCTAAATCAAACCGTGACTCTGTCAGTAATCTTTTCCAGACTTTACTCTCACCCTAGGGAGTGGAGGCTGGTGGGTGCTAAGAGGGCATTAGTCTTTTATTTAAATGGGTCAAAATAACATAGAAAGTCACCAAGATTCTCTCTGTTTTATGGGGACAGTCACAAGGACCAGGGCATTACATCTCAGTGCCTGTCCAAGTGGATCAGGCTTTGAACTATCACCAGAGTCCCTTATACCTGAGGGACTCAAACCCTTTCAGCCAGAGATAAGGCAAACTCTGGCTTTTTTGACCTGTATCCCAGTAGTTGAGATCTGTAGAGTGCTCCTTGGAGCTCAATCCACACAGTCACAAGACACCACTCAGTAGACGTGGCATCTAGATCGCATGCCCAATATGGCAGAGTGGTACTACACTCTCTCGTCAACTAGTCCTCCTTCTCCCACCATCCTGGGAGGATGCATTGCCTGCTAAGCTCCCACAAGTGGCTGTGTACGGAGGCCACTGGAAGAAAAAATGGAGGATACTCACCAGTAATTTGAGTTTCTTCTAAAGAAGCCTCTACAGATCCATGCTCCCTGCTCAGCCTCCCCACTCCTCAGAGTCCTGTTACCATCTGCTGGGCTCCAGGAATGCGGTGAAAGGAGCAGAGGTGATTGGAGCCTGGTGCCCCCTTCATTGCCTTGTTCCTGGACAGTTCAAAGACACAATGGTGCTGCTGCAGGCACTGCTGGTGCTAGAGGTTCCCCGCAGCCCAGCTGCACCCAGTAGTGGGAACATGCAGAGTTTTCCAGCTGGTGCTAAGTAACCTAACCTGACTTCATTAACTTCATCCTGCCACTGCTGACTCTCCGGAGCGAGCTGGTGTCTCTGCTCCACACGGTGAGAGCCTTGTAGTGTCTTCCTGAAGCATGTGAACACTCCCAGCCCTCAATGGGACTGCGAGAACCAGCAGCAACAAATCAAAACCTCATGGGTCCCGTTCCCCCTCCCCGGAGAAAAGAGGTGCACCCATTCCTATTTCCAATGAGTGAGACATGGCAGGTCGGGGGATAGTGATGGAGCCTCCCAGGCACTGCCCAGGACATGTCTGAAAAGCCCTTACGTTAAAAGGAACTAGAGGTGTGGAAGGGAGGTTTTACCCTCACTCCCTTGTCGCACCACAAGCAGGAGGAGCCAGCCACAGGGAATGAGCCATGAGCACTGCAGCATCCCCACGGAGGAGATTTAAAGGATGCCAAGCGAATGGAAATGAGGTTTTGCTTCTGTGAATCTGCAGCTCTGTGAGAGTAAATTACCCCCTGCTTCCTTTCTGCTCCAGCACGGCTGGTACCAGGCAATTACAATCATTATCTGCTAGAGCAGTACTGAGTGGTGACAGCAGCCAGACCCTTCTCCTTCCCCTTCTGCCATCACAGCCATTCTCCTCCTGTCCACCATCACATGGGCTCATGCTTCTCAACTTGCCACGGCCCAGACACTAGGCAGAACGTGGTGACGAGGATCTGAAACAAGACAGATAAGAAAATGAACCCAGAAAGAAATAGGAATGACGTGAAGTTTTCTTCCCTGTGTAAATAACATTTACCACGGCCTCTTAACGCTCATGATTCAGGGTTTCAGATTTTAGTAATTTTATTACCTTAAAACTGAGCTAATAAGGTGCATCGGGATGCTGGTGAGTGTGTCGCTCTAGAAACACATGCTGTTCTTACTCCAGTCAAATCGCAGAGCTGGGAAGCTCCTGCTGAACAATCCTGTGGCTACTTGGTTGCATCTTTCAGTAATTTTGTTTTGGCTGCATTCATATCCCTTTTGTGTTTGCTTTCCATGGACCTTGTGTTGAGCAAGTTTATTGGCAAGAACGTCACAGAAACGGGGCGTCTGAGAGAATAGCCACAGGGTGTGAATTTTTAACCTTGAACCCAACTATTCATGTTCATCCAATCAGGGAATGGAATCAATACAATGTGACCTGTGAATCCAATCAAACATAACCAGCACCTCTCAGATTTTGGATCTGAAGTATTTGCAGCAAGCTGCTTGCACACAATCTATGGGCTGTCGATTAATAACTAATAAAAAACAAAAAGCATGTGAACTGCTCGCAGGCCATTTCTGAACAACAACAACAACAACAAAAGAGTCTAGGAACATAGGAATTGCCAGTTTGAATCGGACCCGAGGTCCATCTAGTCCAGTGTTTTATCTCTGACAACAACCAGCACCAGATGCTTAAGAGGAAAAGCATAGGAACCCCACAGTAACAGATGTGGTGTAAACTCGTCCCCTCACAGGTCTCATTCTGGTCTCTAATAGTAAGATACTGGCTTAACCCTGAAGCTTGAAGTCTAATATCCCTTCCACACTTTTTGTTCTAATTAATGACAACTCTGGATATTCTTGTGATCCATATAAATGTCCAGTTGCTTTATGAACCTTACGAGGTTATTGGTCTCAATAACATCCTGTGGCCATGAGTTCCACTGTCTAATTACACATTGTGTGAAAAGGTATTTCTTTGTATCAGTTTTGAATTTACCCCCTTTTGGTTTTATTGAATGTCCCCTTGTTCTTTTGTTAGGAGACAGGGAGAACAAAAAGCTCCCAATCTTCCTTCTCTAGACCATTTATTATTTTATATGCTTCTATCATGTCACCTCTTATTAGTCTCCTGGCTAGCTAAACAACTGCAGTCTTTCCAATCTATCCTTCTCTGAACTCTCCCTCCCCCCCCCCCGCCCCTCTAATTCTGCTGTATCCTTCTGAGTGGGGTGACCAGCACTGCACACGCTGTTCAGGTGAGGGAGTACCATTCAGTTTTATGTAATGGCATTATAATACTTTCTCCAGTCTCCATCCCACTCCCTATGCTTTCTAACATCTCTTTTGACCAGCTAAATTAGTGGAATAAATTACTCTCTGAATTATTTACTCCACCATATTAACTAGTTTATGTTAGTAAAGCATTTGGAAGGTATAAGGTACAAGCTAAGTGTTATGTATAAATCTTTTTAAAATTGATTAATCCACTTTATTTGCCTCAATAATATCCTGCAGCAGTGAGTTCCAGGGGTTAGTTATATGCTGCAGAACAAAAAAAAATGCTTTTTTGTTGTTTGAAATGTGCTGCCATTAAAGTCACAGAAGAGAGAACCAAGAGGACAAAGGAACTCTGGGCTTTGGATCAGGCCCAAAGAAAAGCGTTTGGCTTAATTTTAGGGAGGGGATTATGTTTGTGATTTTCAGCTTCAGAGCCACAGATATGGGGCCTGATTCTCAATAGTAAGTTGCAGGGCTGGATTTACACCTTATGCGCCCCTAGGCACAGCATCTTCAGCGCCCCCCCTACACACAGTTTTAGAGAGGTAAGGCGTCCCTAGAATGCCGGCGCCCCTAGGCACGGGCCTGCTGTGCCTAACTGGAGATCCGGCCCTGTTAAGATGTGGAAGGGAAAGCCGGCACCTGTCTAAAGCAAGAGAAGAATCTCTGTGAGCTGGCTGGGGGTGTAACACACTGTCTCTCTTTCCCCAGGTAAACGGCAGTGATGGCATGTTTAAGTATGAGGAGATTGTCCTGGAAAGGGTAAGTGCGATGTTGGTGCTTTCCAACGCGGTGTCACTCTGAGCGCTGTGGGTCACCATGTGGGTTTGCTGTTGCAGGAGAGCAGAGCTCCAGCACAGGCTGACCACTCACAGCTTGAAAAGCAGGATTTTCCCGTGCACTGCCGTCCCCCCAGCAATCTCCCACCCGCTCACCCCGCTGGCCGCCTGACACATGCAGCACACAGGATGCATGGGGTCTCTCACACGTCTGCTCACGCACAAGTAGGTGGAATCTCCCCCCCACACAAGATGGAGAGTAGCTAGGGTCAGACATCAGCAAACAGGCACATGAAGTCAGCTGTACCCTTTTCTGCCCTGTCAGCTCGCTGCGTATCACTTCAAGGTATTAATCACGGTGATATTAACCAGCAGAGACAGGTTTTCTAGTAAACTGGGTTAGAATGGGGGGAATTTCTGCCTGGGCCTTCTCCTTGTCTCTCTGTGAGCCACTGACGACGCAGGGCTGATGGCAGATACTGTACAGACGAGCTAAAATTAGCTCTCACACAGGACCTTGTACGAGGATGAGCTGGGACTTTCAGCAGAACATGTCTCTCTGCCACACATTAATTCCTTACATCCTCTGCACGGGTGAGTCAGGCATTGCTACAGGTCCTGCGTGGGAGGGCAAGCACTCCGTCCTGGAGCCCGTGCTGCGGCGAGCCAGGGAGGGGACTTTCCCTGTGATTCCAGAGGAGCAGTGACAGTGAAGAGAGAAGAGAGGCTGTCCTTGGGCACGGCAGGAAGAGGGCTGGGCAGGCTCAAGGGGAACCGGTTTTCTCAGCTCCCTAGAGCGTCAAACAAAGGGCCAGAATCTGCCCTCAGACATACAGGCAGCTCTGCTGAAGGCCACGGGATCTGCACACCAAGGCCAGAATGGTGAGCTCTATAGCATGGTTGTATTAAACCGCCCCCTTCCCACACCATGAGGGGCTCACCCCAGGCTCCAGGAGCCAGGGCTGGCTCCAGCATTTTTGCCGCCCCAAGCGGTGGGGGAAGCCGCGATCGGCGGCACTTCGCTGCCGCCGCTTTATTCTTTGTCAGCAATTCGGCGGCAGGTCCTTCCCTCCGAGAGGGACTGAGGGACCCGCCGCCGAAGAGCCGGACGAGCCGCCCCTCTCCTTTGGCTGCCCCAAGCACCTGCTTGGTGCGCTGGTGCCTGGAGCCGGCCCTGCCAGGAGCATAAGGATAAGGGCGGAACCCCTGCCTCCCCCCGGCAGAACGATATGTTGCACGTGAGAAAGCAAGTGGCTTATTTTGATGGGTGCTTTTGGCGCTGAGGTGGCCAGGGTGCCAGCTGTGCAGGTCTCTGCACCACAGACCAATGACAAAATGTCCTGATACTCCAAGATACCAGCGAACCCCTGTTCTTCCCACCACCGTTTGCCCAGGGGTTCCTGCGTTCAGGTAAAGCTGGGTTTTGCTCAGTTTTTATAGCATGTCATGGCCTGAGGAGATATACTGGCATTCCGATACCATGTAGGGTCAGGAATGCATAAGACATAGCATCAGGACGTCACCACACAAACTGGGAAGCCACTCCTGGCTCTGGGATAAAGCTGGTGAATGCCAGGCCAGGCTCAGGCTGGCCAGGATAGCAACAGCTTTATGGCCATTGTTTCATTTGCACGGCACCTCCTGGGCAACAGCAGCCAGGTGGGTTTCAGCCCACGGGCCCAGGCAGCCACAGTGAACTGTGTGTCCAGGCTTGGCTGGGACTCACACCTCAATAGTGAGAGGATAGTGAGATTTTCTTGCAGGTGGGTATCCAGCTCACTCCAGGGTAAAGGGATACTTTCTGGTTATTCTTTTGTAGAGACCTTGACTTCCCGGCTCCACCACTTCTCATGAGGGATGCGCACAGGGGCACACTAACATGAGCAGAGTGACACTAATTTGCACAAGTGCCAAGGCAAATCCCATTTTGAGTCCTTGGAGAACTTGTATTGGTCTCGTTAGCTTGTAGACCCAGCAAGGCCAGAGGCTATTTGAGGGTTGCCCACGGCAGCGACCAGTTTCCTGCGTTACAGAGCTACACCCCCGTGAGTCCACAGCAGAGGAAGACTGCTTTTCTTGGCCTGCAGAATCTCCCTCTTCTCCTCCACTTTGTATCTTGGGAGGTTATCCAGGGACGGAGCCTCCATCCACCCGCCCTTCCGCAGCACTTTATGGCTCGGGAGTGAGCTGCGTGGGTGCAGGTAGTGGCACTGCCAATTACACTGAATTAGGCTCCAAAGTGGAGCCGCAGTACAGTAAGTAGGACAGGTCTGAGGTGATTTCCCCTTCTCAGCCATTGCAGAAATCTCTGCCTGGGAACTCTCCAATCTAGGAAGCGCCTTTCTCACTGGCGGGAGCGACAGACTAGCAGGCCCCTAAGAGCCCAGCGCAGTTTAGCAGCCCGTGGGGCACGCGAGCCCTCGCACAGATCAGCAGGTGTTATCACCCTGAATGCCATTTTTGTCAGATTGTCAGTCTGGATGTAGCTGTATGGCGCACAAGAAACCCCCCTTTTCCTGGGCTGACTACTGCCCACTCTAGCCCGAGCTCAAAGGAGGGGGCAGACCCCCATGCCTTGTGACCCTCTCCATAGCATTCAACACCGTCGTCCCTGGAAACATGGCAGGGGCTAGCAGGATTGCACTGAGATCAGGTCGCTTCTTCCTCTCCATCTGCACAGGGACCATGAAGGGCACCTGCTCCTACATCTCCTGAGCCCCCACCCATGGAGCCCCACAAGGACCCTTCTATCTCTCCAACAGCTGTGAGAAGCCACTTGGGGAGATTATGAACAGTGTGGACTGAGGTGCCAGCCGCACAGAGGCGACAGCAGCTTTACATCCCCTTCGCATCAGACAAATAACCCCATCTCCCAGCGCTCCCGGGGCCTGGTGAGATCAGCACTGGCCGAAGCTTAGTCCTGGAGGCACAGGGGTGCTGCTGGTCGGGAGAGTGAGGTACATGGAACTCTCTGCCTCTACAGAGTTATCCTCCAGTGAGCCATCCGCCCTCCCACCCTGGAGACAGTCCACAGCTCTGGTGGCCACCTGGACCTGCACTGCAATTGGAAACCCAGATAACCCAGGCTGTGACGAGCACCCCTTGCCACCCGTCGCTAGCGAGAAGCCTGGCCTGTTCTGCCAGATTCGGACCTAGCCCCAGGGCTCCACCTCTTCCTGACCTCACCTGCTGAGCGCTGTCATTCTAAGCTATTCTAGGACTAGTCTGGCTGCTTCAAAAGCTGCAGCCAGGTCAGAACACAGCAGGAGGTGAGTTGCTCTAGAGGTTCTAGAGAGCAAAGGGCAGATCCTGCCCTGGGGCTGCCCAGGATTTACTGAGTATTGCTCAGTCCTGTTCTCATGAAGTCCCTGACACAAGGCGGCGTGAGCCCGTGGTGGGCGCCGCTACTCCAGCAATAGCCACCGAAGTTCTTCCCTAGCAGGAAGGACAGGAGCTCTCAAGGAGTTTGTTTAGTAAGATTAAAAATCTCTCTCTAAACAACGAGCCTGCAGCCTTTTGGAGAGCCACAGTGCCTCGTGCTCTCACCTGGCGCAGCCCTGGGGCAGGCTGGAGAGTTCTCTGCGCTTGCCGTTGTCTAGGCTGCCAAAGGGAAGTGAAATGGCTCCAAGATATTTTATTTGAGCTAAGTTCTCAGCTCACCGTATGGGTTGCCCCATCATAGTTAGACAATTAATGGTTCAAGTCCTGGGACAATGACCCTATATCTTAGAGCAACCTTCTCCTTTACTAGCACAACTTCCCTGGGGAATGGACTCAAGACAGCAATGAAGGAGGCTCCAGGGGCTAGTAAAGCTCTCCCAAGACTGACCATAAAGCTTCTGGAAGTCAGCCGAAAGGAGGGAGGGTAACCCCAGAGCAGGAGAAGCAGCTTTTCTTGTACTGGAACCAAAGGTTACCTGTCATGTGCCTGCTTGTCAGAGCCAGTTTCCAGCCCACAGAACAGCAACCAGGAGCCTTTCAGAGCGCAGCGGGGAGGAACATTTCAACACCTCCTGCACTACCTTGACATCCTACAAATAATTGGAAATCATATGCAAATGCTATCGTACAGAATTCAGCTGCTCTCCCCCCACCATCTCTCTGCAAGCCAAGGGGGAAAAGAGTGCCTTTTAAATTGGTCTAGAAAATCTACAATGTATGGAAGAGATTAACCCTTTTCCAGGGTAACAGATTTTGCAGCTTCTATTCTCAGTGTAGGATGATACCCAAATGAACAAGAGGAATTTGTTCCGTTTTGGATTGATCTCCCTCAGTCAGATGGGGCTAAGAAAAGCCACATTTTATGAAAAATCTCAATTTTATAATCCACGAGATTGCTAGATCATCTATCGTTCATAGATTTCATACCTCAATCCAGCCAACTCATGTTGGATTCCTTCTATTCATGCTGCACGGAAGCAGTCATTGCTTTTGGTTTTTCTCCAGCATCTTGTGTAGTTTTCAAACAGATTCACTGTGTGAGCTTGGCCAATTCACTTTGTTTCTCGATGCCTCAGTTTCTTCATCTGGGAAATGGGGTAGTCATGGTACGGATACTTACCTCAGGGCTGTTGTGACACAATGCCTATATAGTGCTTTGAGCATGTAGAATCATAGAAGAATCATAGAATATCAGGATTGGAAGGGACCTCAGGAGCTCATCTAGTCCAACCCTCTGCTCAAAGCAGGACCAACCCCAACTAAATCATCCCAGCCAGGGCTTTGTCAAGCCGGGCCTTAAAAACCTCTATGGAAGGAGATTCCACCACCTCCCTAGGTAACCCATTCCAGTGCTTCACCACCCTCCTAGTGAAATAGTGTTTCCTAATATCCAACCTAGACCTCCCCCACTGCAACTTGAGACCATTGCTCCTTGATCTGTCATCTGCCACCACTGAGAATAGCCGAGCTCCATCCGCTTTGGAACCCCCCTTCAGGTAGCTGAAAGCAGCTATCAAATCCCCCCTCATTCTTCTCTTCTGCAGACTAAATAAGCCATATGATGGGTTTGTTGTAATGTCAGAGAAGTGTTCACTGCCTGTCTGAAGAGCTGATACATGGGATGAACCTCATTGTTTAGAGTGGGAAGAAGAAGACGAATCTCAGAGGACTACATCACGAAAACTAAAGAGCAGCTGGTACAGCTCACATGGAATCTCCAGGCTGTTTGCAAACTCTCAGCTCCGGGGTTGTATTCAAAACCCTGGGCTCTGTTCCACTTACGTTTCTTGGCTTATTGGCATCCCCCAGACAAGGGTATATCTAATCCTCTGAGTGTTCCTGTCCATCTCACCAGCTCTCTTCACAAGTGATTCTCCAAGCCCAGCTGTTTAAGGGGAGACCTCTAGCAGACAACGCCAGTGCTCGTCTGACATCGATGGGATCCATCCGAGGGGCTGAGCACACAATCACCGCATTGATCAGACACAGTTCTCTAGGGTCCTGGGCCACAGAGGTGACCCAGAGCTCGAGGTCTCCCTTATGAGAAAGTCATGAGGGGGCGAGACAACAAGGTGTCAGCCTTTCTGTATGAGGAGACAAGGAGAAAATGTGCTTTCCCAAGGCAGAACAACAAAACCAGGTGGTCTTTTCCACTTCAACCCCGTGTAGGAGAATGGAAACGTAATCCGAAGGCCTGTCACTAAACGAGAGCCGTGCACACGGGCTTGCGACACAGAGGGATGGGGTGTGGGCAGCAGATGCCTTTGGCACTAGGATATGGCAGGGAGGGGTGCAGCGTTCAGCACCGCCCGCATGGTTTCTCACCAAGAAAGGACAATGCCCAGGTCGCTTGGTTTCGGTGTCAGAAAGGAGGATTCTGCACCGTCCCTGCTCTTGCCCCAGGCCCATACTAGAGCTGTGTGTACACCTGGCCATTCCAGAGTTCTCTGTCATTCCTACTCTGACACAGAGACCGGGGGCCTGTTCTCCACCTGTTCACACCCGTGTGCCTCAGGAATAACTCTGCCAAAGTCAGTAGTTACCCCAGTGTAAACTGGCGCATCTGAGAAAATCAGAGTCCAAACACCACATTTCTGGAGCTCTTCAGGGAGCGCGCACACTTTCCTCTGGGATCTAGAGACTGACAGAGGGAGGTGGGGATGCCAGGGGAGGTCTCTGTGAGGTCTTTGCCTAGCACTGGCTCTGTGCTGAGCCCCTGTGCAGGTGTTTTCTCCTGGGAGGCCCAGGAGATTCCCCGTGTCATCGGATCAGACACGTTGGTACCAGCACAAGCCGTGGTTCTCTCCCCTGGCAGACATTGGGATGCTGGCACTGGTGGTAGCTTTACCCCGGCTCAGGCTGTCAGCAGAGACGTGGCTCCTGGGAGGGAGAGCTTTGGCTCTTGCTGCTCCACCTTCTCAGCACGCCTTGCTGGAGTATCAGAGCCCCTCAGGCCGCGTGCATGAGCCTCTGTAAACCACTGTGCGACTCCTCTCAGCCTGCCGGAGAGCCAGGGAGACCCGGATGAACCCAGATTCTGCAGGCGCTACTGTGCCATCCTGAGAGTTGCTGGTCTGAGAGGGTTTCACTGGCATGGCACCATCAGAGAGGGGAGGGCGGTGCCTTAATTCAGCCGCTGGCCTGGGGGGTGTACAAGCACCTAGGGAGCAAGTTCCCTCCTCAGAAAGGCTCCCTGTGTTTTGCTTTTCCCCAGGGTAACTCTGGCCTTGGCTTCAGCATTGCAGGGGGAATTGATAATCCCCATGTTCCTGATGATCCAGGGATTTTTATCACAAAAATCATCCCTGGTGGAGCTGCAGCGATGGATGGCCGCCTAGGGTGAGTACCCGAAAACTGCTGGCCTGGCCTGAGCACGATGAGTGGGGTCACTTGGCAGCAGCTCGTCCTGGCTTTACTGCTGCCCAGGTCGGTGTTCATGGCGCTCGCTTTCCCAAGCCCAGCGGCTAGGCACAGGGTTAGCGCGCAGGGCTTTCCAGCAGTGCGGAACAGGCTCTCCCATGCAATGAGTTAGCGAGTCTCAGCTGAGTCAGAGAATTTGTTCACCTGGCTTGGTACATTTGGCAGCTTCTCCTCACGGGAGGCCCCTGCCAGGAGTAGCATGGCACCTCGGCATCCGGACCAGGGGCTCAGTAGCACTCGGAGGTGCTGTGGGGAAGCCTGTAGCTGGGACAGCCGGGAGCTGCAGGTTGAAACTGGGAGGAGTTGGCAGAGGTCTGTGTGTGCGGAGCTTTTGAGTAGCAGGGTGGTGCTGGCAGTACAAGGAGAGGGGCTGGATTCCTCGTGGGGAGAATGGGGTAATGGGCTACGTCGAGGGTGATTTGGGACAAGAGAATTTGGGGACTGGTTTCCTTGCCTATTCTCTTTATCTCCCCCTTTACCACCAATGAGTCATCAGACCCCCTACCCCTCTCTCCGTGTCAGGGATCTGCCATGCTTCCCTGTCCCCGAGCTGAGGGGTCTCTCTCACCCCTCTGTCATGCTGAGGGATCCCCTTCCTGCAGGACCTCCACTCACTGCAGGTGGCGCCTCCTCCTGGCCGCTCTGGGGATTAGCTCTTTGCAGGTCCAAGGCCTCCTTCTGCTGCTTATTGCACATCCTGCAGCCGCTCTCTCCAGCAGGCTTAGGCAGGCTTCCCATTCACTGACCCATGGTGCCACTTCCCCAGCGGAACCCGGGCCTGCCCTCTGCTCCGGATTCCAGCTCAGGGACCCTCTGATCAGCAGCCAAGGTCTGCACGATCCCGAACCTTGCCGCCTTTTCCCTGAGACTTTCCTGGTCCTTCTGGCTCCCCGCACCAGGTCTGCCAGCCCTAACTCCCTTCCCCCAGGGAGTGACTGCTGACTGCTTCCCTGCAGCCCCTCTCTGCTAGCAGCTCCCTGGCTTTCTAGAAGTCCCACCTGCTCCCACACAGGTGAGCTTCCCCTAATTAGGGCTTTCTTCTCAGCCTGATAGGTTA
>NW_020664482.1:737851-739945 GCF_002925995.2 Terrapene triunguis | reverse complement strand
GTGGGGTAACCCCCCATCACAGGCCCCTCTCCACCCACCTCCTGCTAAGCGGCTGGGCTTGGCCTGAGAGTGTCCGTACTGTAGTCCTGGCCACATGCTCAGTGTCCTGATTCAGCGTCTCGGGGCTCAGGCGGATGGAAAGAGACAGAACTGTGTTTTCAGTGGCGTTCCCGGGGCTCTGGGTGGAGATCTGTGGCCTTGGCCAAGGTGTGCAGTGGTCAGAGGAGATTGGAGGACAGTGGATGCAGGGGAACTCCCAGGAGATTCCCCAGAAACTTGAGGCAAGAGCTGTCTAAACACCGTGATCAGAGCATCCAGGGTCCGGCCAATGATGCGTGTGCTGCTTGCAGGGTGAACGACTGCGTCCTGCGGGTAAATGAAGTGGATGTCTCTGAGGTGGTGCACAGCAAGGCAGTGGAGGCGCTGAAGGAAGCAGGCCCAGTGGTTCGACTTGTGGTGCGTCGGAGGCAGCCCCCACCTGAGACTATCCTGGAAGTTAACCTGATGAAAGGACCCAAAGGTGAAATCTCTTAAAGGGCAGTAGCCTAACCCAGCCCCTGTCACCTGGGCAGAAATGGCCTGGGGGGCTGTGGGTCAGGACTGAGGGGCAGCAGCAAGCTGTGTGGGGCCTGGGAAATCACGGTTCAGGATCTGTGCAGCACAATTTTCCCTGCGCCAGTTGAACAGATGTGTTGGTATAGCAACGCTTGGTAGTCAGAGCGTACTGGCCTCTCCATACGTCCCTGTTTGCTCAGGGACCAGAGCCCACCATCCTCTCCATCTGCTCCATGTGCTTAGCCAAGCCCAAGTAACAGGTCACCAACAGGAGGAGCGGCATGAGAGCCTGGGCGGAGGAGCCATGGAGGGCGAGCCCATTGGCGCTGTAAATGCCCCATGTCCCCTGACAGGTGTGTTCCACTCACCATCTAGGGACTTTTCAATCTCCCCTCATTGCCTCTTGTGTCCCCTCAGGACTAGGCTTCAGCATCGCGGGTGGAATCGGAAACCAGCACATCCCAGGAGACAACAGCATCTACATCACCAAGATCATCGAGGGAGGGGCTGCTCAGAAGGATGGCCGGCTGCAGATCGGGGACCGGCTGCTGGCGGTGAGCACACGCACCTTCCTCTGGGCTCTAGAGACCGACAGAGGGAGGTGGGGATGCCAGGGGATGTCTCTGTGAGGTATCTGCTCTAAAGCCCTCTCCGCCTAGCACTGGCTCTTGCTCCATATACAGCCTGGGCTTTCCATTGCTCCAGAGCCCCTTTCTCCCCAGCAGAAGAGCACGAGCTCTCCTTCTCAAGGCCTGGGCACCAGGGGTTACATCGCTGTGCCCCAGTGGGCAATGAGCAGGAGATGTTAGTTTGTACCCACTAATAATTAGATTGCCATAAGGACAAAGTCCCAGCAGCTGGATCCCCTTCAGGGCAATGGAGAAGGGACAGGGGAGAGCTTGTTGCAGAACAGACCGATGGGTAGTGGCTACTTTGCATCACCAGGTGACACAGAGCAGCTGGTGAATGTGGCCTGCTGGATGTAGGATTGTTCCCGGTTGCTACTATCACTGTTTACTGACAAGGTGAATGTCCCGGCAGGGCTGGGGCCGGGGGCCCTGAGCGAATTCCCAAATATGACATTAATGACATGCCTGAGATTTGATGTGCACTGACGTCAGGGAGTCCCACAGCTCCCCGTGGCTGGGAAGGGACCGCACTTCGGGCACTGACTAAACAAAGGGTAGTTGGAGGATGATCATGTTCCAGTATTTTGGGATAGCGGTTGGGTGGGGTGGTGAGATGAGCAGCATGCAGACCCGGAGCGGGTACAACTGGCACCGTAAGGAGGAGTTTCTGTGTCATGAAGATAAACAAATACCCAGTGTGTAAAAGAGGGACAAGGTAAGTAGCCCGACTTCTGTTAGAGGAAGGGACAAGCTGTGAAGCTTCACAGAGCTCTTCCTCAGGTCTGGAGAAGGCAACCAGCATGTCCAAGCTAACCACAAGGTGGGACAGATTGTTAAGCATAAGAGGTTCACACATGCTGTAGGAGACCACTTAAAGTGAAGTGGGCAATTAAGGGTTAGGGGCAGAGGG
>NW_020664482.1:718932-737841 GCF_002925995.2 Terrapene triunguis | reverse complement strand
AAGACCATGGTTCTTAGTGTCCAGCTGAGTTCTGAATGGAAGTTCCCAGCCTCGTCTCTAGAAGGTGTTGTGCAGGTTTCCTGTGAGGACGAGGACTGGGAGATCGATACCGAGTGATCCCTTTGAGAAAAGTGTTCACCCACAGGTTACGGGGTGTTTTTGTCTTATTTTTCTTTGTGAGTTCATTTGAGAGCGTAGTGATTGTCGGGTTTCACCCACATAGTTGTCATTGGGGCATTGAGAGCAGTGGATGAGGTACACCACACGTTGCGATAGGCTTGTGTAGGACCCATGGATTCTGAAAGGTGCATTGTGGGGGGTGTTGATCATTGTATCAGCAGAGATGTGTCTGCAGGTTTTGCATCTGTTGTTCTGGCAGGGTCTGGTGCCACTTTGAGTTGGCGTCTCCTGGTCTGTGTGGAGCTTGCTTCTGATGATGAGCCAGGTGAGGCTGGAGGTTGTTTGAAGGCCAGAAAAGGGGATTCAGGAAAGACTTCTTTAAGGCTGTGGTCCCCATCAAGTCTGAGTTGTAATTATTTGATGATACCCCAAAGAAAGGCTTAGGCAGTCTTAAGACAAAAACACCCCGTCACCTGTGGGTGAACACTTTTCTCAAAGGGATCACTCGGTATCGATCTCCCAGTCCTCATCCTCACGGGAAACCTGCACAACACCTTCTAGAGACGAGGCTGGGAACTTCCATTCAGAATTCGGCTGGACGCTAAAAACCATGGTCTTAACAGAGACACTGGTGTTATGGCTCATTCAACCATTTTAACACACCCCTCTGCCCGCTAACCCTTAATTGGCCAACAGCATTTGTGAACGTCTTATGCTTAACAATCTGTCCCACCTTGTGGTTAGCTTGGACATGCTGGTTGCCTTCTCCAGACCTGAGGAAGAGCTCTGTGAAGCTCGAAAGCTTGTCCCTTTCTCCAACAGAAGTTAGTCCCATAAGAGATACCTGGGACCAACGCGGCTGCAAATGGCAGTGTTTGAAAGGCCCAGTGAATGGCTGTACTTGCTGCTTGCTGCCTGGGAATCAGACTCTAGCTGTCTCTGCAGCTGAGATGCAACCCAGCACGTGCTATTGAGACGCCACTTGGAGACACGTCGTATCCCACTTCACCAGGGATGTATCAATGAAACAAAACTGGGATCATTTGAACCCAGTCCTTTCTCTCCTCCCCGGCCCCTCCTCTGCCTCTCATGCCTTTCCGTTTGTTTCCTCCGTCTCCCTCACCGCCCCTGGCCCGTTCTCTCTCGCAGGTGAATAACACGAACCTGCAGGACGTGCGGCATGAGGAGGCGGTGGCCTCTCTGAAGAACACCTCCGACATGGTGTACCTGAAAGTGGCCAAGCCTGGCAACGTCCACCTCAACGACATGTACGCGCCCCCCGACTATGCCAGCAGTACGTACACCAGCCTGCCAGCCTCAGCCCGGCTCCCAGGGGAGCACAGCTGTGCCACAGCGCCAGCGGCGGGAGGGGAAGGCCACAAGAACCCTCGGGGAAGGATGTAGGGGTTGAACAGCAGGGCCAAAGGGAGAAGGGCATGTGAGAGTGTGAAAGGGGATGGGAGGGTCTTGGGGCGTGGGGAGCCCCACAGAGTGTGGGGCACTGTAGGGAAATGTGCGTTCTCTTGCTCCCTAGTTGTATACCAGAGCAGCCGGGCCCAGGACTTCTGCTCCTGATTTTGTCTTTTCCTTCTCTGCAGCCTTCTCAGCCTTGGCCGATAACCACATAAGCCATAACACCAGTCTGGGTTACCTCGGCAGTGTTGAGAACAAACCCACTTACCCAGCCCCCCCACAGGCGACCCCATCTAGGTACTCGCCCATCCCTCGACATATGATTGGAGAGGAAGACTTCACCAGGTGAGCAAGGGCCTGAGGGTAGAGACAGCTCCGGGAGCTCTCCCCCTCCCTCCCTCTCTTCTTTTCCAAGGGATCTGTGGGTGGAGTGACAATATTTATTGACCCAGTGAATCCGTCCCCAGGCCTAGGGCCACAGGTGCTGAGCTTCCTTGCAGCAGGTGCCAGCACAAAACCCCTATTTGTCAGTGGGTTTAGCATTCTTTAAAAGTCCCTGGGGCAGATTCTGCTCCCTCAGGCCTGTGGAAATCCGGAGGGATAAGCGCCAAGCTAGAGAGATCGCTTCAGTGGCTCTGACCCCATTCCCCATGTCCCTCCCATTCCCCTTTGCCCCCTCTGTTCCTCTTTGAACTCTTTTGAGACTTAAGTGCTCCTACGTTTCTGATTCTTTGGTTTTCATTTCCTTTGCTCATTAAAATCCTGTAAATGCAAATCACATTTATGGTAAATCCCACACGGGCAATTCAGGCCGTTCCCCCGCTCAGAGCCCAGGGACGCTCCCCACCAGTGCACTGAAACCTGGAGATGATGCTGAGGTCCTTCGGGATGATAGTGGTGTAAAAATGTTGGCAGCCCAAGTACATCTCTTCATCCTGGGCCACGCATGCGTCTCTGCTTTGAGAGTCCTGGGTCTTCAGAGGGCTCCGCTGCCATCTGTTCATTTCAAACTGTTCATGCACCAGGGATTCTGCCAGTGCTGTAAGCTCTCCTGCTTCCTGCCTGTCACTGGGAGGTTCCTCGCTCTCATTAACATCCCACACAGAGCAATTCAACTGGGTTCCAAGTGGTGCCAGCGCTTGCCTCTCTCTCAGTGGAGCAAGGAGCAGAAATGGGTCTTGGGTGAGTTTGAAGTAGGAGGCAAAGCTCTTTGAGGCAGAGAAAGACAAAGGGCTTTAGTCACTGTTACTGTGATTTGCTCTCTGTCTTCAGCATACAGCTGGGGTTGGTTCAGGGTTAGAACTGACTTTAGTGTTTGGTAACAGCAGGGCTACAATTGGCTTTAGATTCGGGGTGACGGCAGGGTTAGGACCGGCTCGGGGTGAGGGTCGGGGTGATGGTGGGGTTAGGACCGGCTCGGGGTGGGGGTTGGGGTGAGGGCAGGGTTAGGACCGGCTCGGGGCGAGGGTGGGGTGACGGCAGGGTTAGGACCGGCTCGGGGTGGGGATGGGGGTGATGGCGGGGTTAGGACCAACTCGGGGTGGGGTGAGGGCAGGGTTAGGAGCGGCTTGGGGTGGGGGTCGGGGCGAGGGCGGGATTAGGACAGGCTCGGGGTGGGGGTTGGGGCGACGGCGGGGTTAGGAGCGGCTCGGGATGAGGATGGGGCGACGGCGGGCTTAGGAGCGGCTCGGGGTGGGGGTCGGGGCGAGGGCAGGGTTAGGACCGGCTCGGGGTGGGGGCGACGGCGGGGTTAGGAGTGGCTCGGGGTTGGGGCGACGGCGGGGTTAGGACCGGCTCGGGGTGGGGGTCGGGGTGACGGCGGGGTTAGGACCGGCTCGGGGTAGGGGTTGCCCAGGCTTGGAGCACGTTATTGGGTCCCAAATATAAATAATAAAGGACTGTAAATTGTCCTCACGTGTCCGCTTTGTCTCACAACCTGACGCTGTTGCACTGTGGCAGCGGCATCACATGATGACGTGCTGGTCTCACAGCATCAGTGGATGGAGCGCTCCGTGTGGTGTGAAAGGCGATGCAAGGGCACACTGGGGTTGGACTGATGTGCAAGGTGAGGGTTGTGTTTCCTTGGCAATGGGAGATGCGCACACGCGGTGTGGATACAGATTAGCTGTTTCAGCAGGGAATGGCGGAGCTCCTATGCGTAGTATCAGCGATTTCCATTGCATTCGCTCCTGAGACCCCCCAGCGCTTGGGGCCCCCTTTGCAGCCCTGTGCTGTTGCTGGGCCCCGTCACTCGGGTCCTGGTGGCTGGGCTCTGTCCCTGCTTTAATTTCTCTCCCTGAACAGGAGCTCCTGCATGTCCAGGGCAGTGTGGAGTTCAAATGAAGTCAAGCAGTTAAGTGCCTCCACCTTGCCCTGAACATGCACGTGTGTCCCCGTACCCAAGGTCTGCAGCATCCCGGCTCCAGCTCCCCTGGGAGCCGTAACACTGGGGGCTATGACTGGAGGCTGTAGTGTATCATTCATGTTGGGCCCATTACTGACGGGCCTTTCTGTGTCAGACGCGCATTCATGGGGACAGACGTGGGTAAAACAGCCCCTCCCCTCCCCTCCCTCTAGACCCTTAAGCATAGACTAGGCGTAAAGAAGCAATGACTGGGCTGTTGTTTGTGGTGCAGTGCCAGGAACTGCCCACTAGAGGATGCTGCTGCACGCTGCAAAAGACACTGCCCGGGGCCATCAAGGCACAGACCCAGGGAGGCTGGCAGGAGCTGGTGCCGGCTGCTGCTGGATTCTCCAGGCTTTGATTTGTTGTGTGGTGGGCTCTGCCTAAGCGCGCGGCCTTCCTCGGCTACGCCAGCTTCACTCTGCATCTCAGTGAGGTGCCTCCAGCCCTTGCGTTCTCCGCAGCCAGCCCTGCGCTCACTGCCCATGGCAGACAGTGCCCATGTCGTGCCTCTGCTCTGCCTCACTGTGCAAGCGGCTTCCCTCCCGCCCACCCCTCGCCCACTCGGCCGGGAAGGACGATAGCAGTAATGGAAACCTATGAACTCGTTAGGCCGGGGGGCGGGGGAATTGTTCGCTGGAGAAGTTCTATCTGGGTAGACACCAAATAGCAACTCATCCTCATGTACCATGTGCAGCAAAACCACCTTGACGCACTCAGGGCCCTGAGCAGGAGCCAGCACAGTCTCCACGTGCGTTTTACTGCTGCGTGACCAGCAGTCACCTCTAGCCCGGAGGGCAGCTAGGGGTCTTTCTTTCTGATGTCACAAGAGCTCTGGTAGCCGGCTGGTCCGCTGAGTCAGCACTGAGCCCTATCCCTGCCTGGGGCGGCACTGCGGGGAGTGGTGTTGATTCAGGAAGAGCCATTGTTCCTACAGTTAGCATGGACCCCAGTGCCCACCATGCTGCTAGAGGGTGCTGTACTGCTGAAGGTAGTTGGGGGGTTTTGGTGGGTTTTTGGCGGGTGGGGTGGGGTAAGGCATAAAATCAAAGTCCTGGCCTTTCTGTAGTCATTAAAGACCCCACTGCATTTTGTTTGATACGAGGGTTGGGGCGTTAATGCTGCAATGTGCTACTCACTAACTGCATCCTACTCCCATATGAGCGTAAGAGAAGCGAAGGGTGTGAATCATCACTGAGATCTGTTGGGTGGGATAAGAGACTTAGTTCTTTGGGCTTTATCCTGTTCTTCCTATCTATCTCTCCAGGTTCTTATAGTGTGCCCTTTGATGGGATCTTGTTGTTCTGTCTTTCTCTGAATCATCTGGGGCTGGTCACTGTTGGAGACAGGATACTGGACTGATTGGAGCACTGGGCTGATGCAGAATGCCTGTGCCTGTTCTCTTGTGTTTTCCTTCTGTTTCGCATTGGAGACAACAAAAGGAGAGCTGTACGAAGCCCAGGAGATCACCTTTGTATAGGCACAGCTTTCAGACCCAGCGTTGCGCTCTTTCTGTTCTCTTTGCAAAGCCAGAGAGCCAAGGACTTTTCACTGTGGACAGAACTCACTGGTTGGGCTCAGTGGTGGATCAAACCTCCAGGCCATCAGTGCTGCCCTGCTATAGCAGTGGCCGTTGTGATTCCAGGAGGTCAAGCTGTGGGTAGATGTGAGAGCGCTGGGGACCCCAAAGGAGTAGTGTGGAGAGGCCTTGCCAAGGCTCAAGGAAGCAGAGCAGGTCTCTGATATAACTGTAAGGCCCTGGATGGTTTTCCTCGCTGATGTTGGTGAACAAGAAACAAGATCAGACTGTAGTGACATTGCAGCTTTCTTCAACAACAGCAGCAGCTGTAGCACAGACTCCTTAGCAAACCTGCCTCAGATAACCGGATAAACTCCAGTCCCCCATGCTGCCCGCCACGTGACGTTTCCATAGGACTTGGCTGAGATCACTCTGTGGCCGTGCCTTTGTGGGGACGAAGCGTTTACATTAGGCAGCTGCCATCCATTACTCCAAGCAGACACTTCAGATGTGGCTTCCAAAGCCAAGAGGGAAAGGGAGCAACTGAGAGGAAATGCACCCAGACCCGCATCCACGGAGTGGCTCAAACACCGCTAGGGAAGCAGGGTTAAAGGTGCTGCCCTGATCTGGCCAGTCAGTGGGGATGGGGCCACACCATGTCAGAACTCTGCTAGCCTCATCTAGTTGAGTCCTGTCTAGTCTGAGGTGTGATTAAACACTGGCTGCCCAGACCATGTTAGAAACCTTTTTGGGTGGACCTGCTAAACCAGATTAAAACCTGGTTCCTTTCCTTGAGTCCTAGCCTGATATAGACAGTCCAGAGACAGAGGACACATGAGTCCAGCCATGCAGGGCTAGCACAAGGCAGGGTATTTGGGGCCAATCCTGATTTGAACAAAAGGGGCCATGATTTTGGTGCTGTCTCATTCCAGCCCCACGTGGGTGAGTCACTCCGTGCAGAAGAGGCCATGGCTGTGCCAAGAGCTGAGACGCTAACAACCAAGTGTTGCTAACAACCCAGAAGTTGTGCAGTAGCAAGAGACACTCCATGGTCTGCAGCCTCCCCAGTCCCCTGAGCCCAGGGCAAGTGGGGCCGGACTTGGAATTTCACATCATCGGCCTGCCATAGGCTCACCATCCAACCACCTTGTGGCATGCCCGGCATTCCAGCAGCTCTTCCTCAGGATTTCAGTGGCCTGGCATGGTGAAGACTTGGCCTCTGGCCAGGCCCCAGGATAGTTCCACCCCTTCTGGGGTATCAATGTCCCAAACAAATAATGTCCAACAAAATAAGAGTAATCAACAGAACATCTTCCGGTACATCTGGACTCCTCTTCTGTCTCCCTCTTTTTCCAGAGGAGCAGCTCCCAGGGCTTCTCCCTGGAGTCCCTTGGCAAACCCCCAACACCAGACAAAACACGTACTCAGCAACGTCTACCTGTGTCAGGCTGGAGCCTTTAGCCCATCTTAGGCTCGCCTGTTCCCCGCTCTTCTGCAGAACATCAGCCCACAGGGCGACCCCCTGGAGCTCTGCTCCTTTGTCAAGTTTCAGCACAGGTGTTCTCTCCAGCCCTGCGGCTTTGCCATGGTTCCCTCTCTGCTTGACTCCTGCCAGAGCAGGGACTCCAGCCCACTTCTGCCCTGGGTCTCCTCCACACTGCTCTGAACACCTTCCTCTGGACTGCGCCCTAGTCTGACACATCTCCAGCTGGAACACGCTGGGCTAATAGAGCTCTCTATTAACCCCTTCTTACCACGATGGGGTTTATACTCCCCCTCACACTGCCCCCTCCCCTCAACCTCCTCTCCGTAGTCATACCCTTCCTGCCACAAAGCCATTCAGCCACACTGGGTGAGGCCTAGGCCTGCCTCTCTCTGAATGGGGCAGTCTGGGCCTGGGCTAGCCTGTCCACCTCCTGGGGCAGGGACTGTTTCTACGTCTGCCCCCCTCTGGAGGGTTACTCGTCTCCATAGCGACCCTGTCTGTTAGTCAGGGTGTGGAAGCACTGTGGGGGGAGAGGCCTCACCTCAGGAGAGGTCAGCCTCCCTTCAGGAGTATGATGCAGCCTGCGGGAAGGAGGAGAGAGCATCTGAGCTCCTAACACCCCAATTCAAAGCCATTAACACAGGCTGTTTGCAGTGAGCGCTGGTGCTTTTGCCTGGTTTCCAGCCCTGCAGCCTCACCCAGTGGGGAAGTGTGGCAGGGGGCCATTCCCGGCCCACAGGGAAGGCTAGGGAGGACACTGACTGAACTGAATGGACAGCTGAACAAATGCTGGCTGGGGCATGGCCAGAAAAACAAAGGTCTGCCCAGCACTCAGGGAGCTCTTGGTCTCAAGCTGCCGTGTGAGACACTGCCAGGGACAAGGCCTCTGCACGGGCACTTCAGTCCCTTGTTACCAGACAAACCCAGTGTTCAGAGTGGAAGCTAGAGAGAGAGAAATCAGCCAAAGCCTCAGGACCTGGGTGTCTGGGTGTCTTAACTCTGTGCCTGCAGGATTTACTCAGGGGCGGCCCTTGTTCATGATAACCTGCTTACCACTGGCACAGCACTTTCCATGTTCTCTGCCCAACTTCCCATCCCCACCGTCAGCTGGCTCCACCGCCGCCCCCACTCCACTCGCCAGCCATGCATCCGGCCGCTCCGCTGCCCTGTACCGACAAGCTCCGCCACATTCCACTCTCTGAATTTCCAGCGCAAACTTAGCCTGGCGAGAGCAGCACCCCCATCTTCCTCCAGAGCCCCACCATCTGCCCCCAACTCCCCAGATTAGGCCAGGAGAGCGGGAGGGGGGGACTGAGGTGGATTGTTTAGGGTGGGGATTGGGGAGAGAGGCGTGTTGGGGTGGCAATTTAGACTAAGGGGGTTCTGGGCTCACCACATGAGGGTAATGTTCTCTTTTGACAGACGTTCAGAGGGTCTGAATACGATCACTTTAATCTGATGGGTTCTTTTAATGCAGGGTTCTTGCACTGGTGATGGGGTGTGAGGGCTCCCTCACTGAGGGAGCACTGAGCTCTTGTGCACACAGCTATGTGCTAGGGCAGCAGATAGAATGGTGGTGTCTGCTCTCCCGATCTGCCTGGACAGGCAGCAGCCAGTCCTCCTGTCAGTGTCGGCTGACCGTGTGAGCACTGCTCTAGGTGAACAGTCAGAGGCTGTTGGTACAGCAGATGGTTGACATGAAACATGTGTTTTTGCCTGTATCAGTGAGCAGTGTACTGGCCCTTTGCACTCTGGTACTGCATGCTGATTTGGCCCCAACTGCATAGGGTTTGATTGGCATTTTGATGCCATTGCACGTCTGTATTCTAGGGGAAGGTGCTACTGAGGGGCCTAGTGTCAGTGCTGGTGGGAGAGGTTAACACGGGCCAGGATCTGTTATTGGACAATATTCCAAGTATACAAAGTAAACTTGCCAGCTTAGCCTTTGTTCCGTACCTTGGCTTGGATGATACTGGCTTTGCCTGCGAGGGCAAGAATGGGTTAAGTCCGTAAGGTCTAAGCAGAGTGAAGTAAGTGCTGAAGTCTGTGTCCTCTCAATAGCTGAGTGCGGGTGAAGAAGACGCGTGTCCTGCAGCAGCCCCAGGAGAGAGAAGGCAGAGATAAACAGAGCAGGGGGTTGAGAGCTGAGAGCATTCAGAACATTCCTGTTCCTCGCATGCTCAGTTGGGGAGCAAGAACCAGGCAGGGAAACCACAGGCAGAGCGCGCAGCACACCAATGTTCACTGTTAACGTCTCGTCATCCATGTCCTATGGGGGACCCCCATCTCTCTCTCCCTCCCGGCAGCAGCCAGGCCACAGGAAGAAATGGGACCAAAGGTACTGTTCTGTAATACCACTTAGTCTGAGCTGATGCAGGGAAGGGGAGTGGGACCATTGTCCAGGCAGCGAGGAGCGTCTGGGAGAGGTTTCCGGGCACAGGGTGCGGTGCCTGGCTGGGGTGATACCGGAACTGACCGAAAAGTCCTAGCTGTTCTATACCTGGCATTTCTGCTTGTGCCAAGCCTTGGTATAACCTAGGAGTTAACTATGCTTGTCCTGGAAGGCAGACAGGAGTGTGTGCAGCCCCGGTTAACATCAGCTGGATGTAACGCAGACACAGAACTGAAGTTAGGGGGTTGTGTTGGGGGAACGCTAGCCCTCAGTGTCTGTGGTTTTGAGCAGTGGTGGGCGGAGGTTTGTACTGAAGTTTACTCCACTGAAACAACGCCTCCCTGCAGTGGGACAGGGGGTCTGTCTGTCAGCAAGACTGCAGGGCACTGGGACTTACAGACTCCAGCTTCTGTAAGCAGAAGACTAAACACTCCAGGTTGGACACAGTGGTTTAGATGCCGCAGCCAAACAAACTGCTCTCCCCGCTGTCTGAGAATTCCCAGGGTCACAGAGAACCAGGCCAGCTGCGAGCCCCTGGGCGCCAGCCTGGGCCCCTTCCCTGCAGCATCCTCTCTCTGCAGAAATGCCACAGTGCTTTAAGGGCTGCTGCCCTTGAGCCACAGAGATGGCAGTTTTCGGGGCAGAAGGGGGCAGCCTATGAAGTGAGGTCCAGAGGTCCCATCCAGTCCATCTCCTAGGGGCCAGGGCAGGGTTGTTCTCTATTGAAGATTTACTAGCATAGTGTCATGAGCGGTGGGACCCCCACCCCTTCCCCTGGAGACAGTTCCATAGCTGGCTCTTGTTCCCCGTCAGGGCTTGGCTTGAGACTCTGCCTTCCTTTTTGCTTAATTCCATCACATTCCTCCTAGTGCCAGCCCCCCCACCCCAGTCCCTGTCCCGCCCGCACCATGGGGCCTATGCGGGCCTGGGGCGAGAGGCTCCAGCCCAGGCCTAAGCCCTCCTTAGACATCCTACTCTTCCTTCTTTCTTTCCTTCTCTTGCTCTCCCTCTCGTCTTACCAGCTACTTCCCGTAACTGTCTCCAAGTGACATTCACCCCAGTATGGGGAGGCGGTGGATGAGGGACCCTGGCTCTGGGCTCCCTCCCGGTGTCCCTCGCTGTAAATCCTGCTGCCAGGATGTGTGTGTCAGTGAAGGGGGAGAAATCTCCCTCACACCTCATGATAGTGGAGCCTGTGTCTGTCCCGTGGGGCTCATGGAAAAGGCTCCCCTGCAGCCTGGCAGCATATTGCCCAGGCTGTAGCTTTTCTGGAGCTCCATTGTTGTGCCCAGAGTCGAAGTCCTTCCCTGTCCCAGCTCTTTTCCTCTGTGCGCAGAGGGGCCTGTTCAGTCCCCTGAATCAGAATCTGAACCCTTCCTGCACAACCAAACTTGACTTAGGGCATGAACAGGGTTCCCCTCTCCCTGTCTGGCCTGGGCTGCTCTTTGCATGGCCTCAGGGTGGTTAAATCCCTGTTTTACTTCTCTGAGTAGTGTCCTGCACAGGGATTACTGCCACTTTAACCTGTTCCTCCACAGCAGATGCTCTGGCTTCATTCTTAGCACATGTCCTGGACTGGGTATTTCCATCATCTTCCTGGGTAACTTTAGAGATAAAGTGTTGTTAAACTCTCTGATGGATCTCAGCGTTTTGATATAAATTTGTTCCACTTAATGCTTAGTATTTTCCTGAGGCATTTGCTTCTAAGGCACTTAAATGTCTGTCTCCCTGTACCTTTGGTGAATTTCCAGCTATCACATCCGTATGTTAAGACAGAAATAACATTTGGGCTCAAGATTTGTAATTTGTATAGATTAGATTTTCAATGACCAAATCTTGTTTAAGCTAGTAAATCAGCATTTCTCAAACTGGGGGTCTTGACCCAAAAGGGGGTCACAAGCCTTTTGTAGGGGGGTCACGGTATTGCCACCCTTACTTCTGTGCTGCCTTCAGAGCTGGGCGGCCAGAGAGTGGCGGCTGTTGGCCGGGCGACCAGCTTTGAAGGCAGCACTGTCGCCAGCAGCAGCGCAGAAGTAATGGTGGCATGGTATGGAGGGAGGGGGTCATCAGAGCCGGAAATATTTTCAAAGGGGGTCCCAGCAGAAAGAGTTTGAGAATCCTTGTGGTAAATGCAGCTGCTGCCTTGCCAATTTGTGACATTATTGCTTTCTGGACATTCCCATTAGCTTGCATGTTAATGCCAAGGTACATGAATTGACTCACTTCTTTCTTCCTTTGCCTTCCAAAGAAATGCTTGAGTTGGTAATTGCTGGGGTTCTTGTTCGATTTGTTTTTTTCATAATTAACTATTAATCCCGTCTGTTTTGTGATGCTGGACAGTCTAGTTAAACTATCCCTTAGAAGGACTATGTCATCAACAAAACCTAGATCTTCTAGTGTATTGCTGCTGAGCCATGCATTACCTGTGTTGGATTTGTCCTTAAGGAAGTCAATGGCCAAGCCAAACAGGAGAGATGACAGAACACATCCATGCTTGACACCAGTGTCTGTGTTAAACCATTGACGCACATCTGCATTTATTTCACCTGGGCGACCTGCACCTTGATATAAAGCCTTGAGAAAGTTAATGATTTGTGTTAGCATTCAGTAGCACTTCAGGATGTTCCAGAGGGACTCGCGATGGAAAGGATTTTGTAAAGCCCATTCTGTTGACGAGGAGTGGGTTTTGCCAGTCAGTGCCCTTTGGTTATTCTCAGGGTGAAAGTCTGGCTGGCATAAAACTGCCGCCCAGCTCACTGCGTGTTGCCCAGGCTGCAGCTTTTCTGGAGCCCCATTGTAGTCCCAAGAGTCAGTTCTTCCCTTCCCTTCCCCAGCTCCTTTCCTCTGTGTACAGAGGCCTGTTCAGCCGGCTGCTGAGCTCCAAACGCCTCCAGCCCTTGGCCCAGATCCTGTGACTGACGGGAGCCCTAGGCTCCAGCCTGTTGGATGGTGCAACTCCCAGCACCTGCTCTGTGATTTGCCAGTCTCCTCATTGCTGGCTGATGAGTCGCAAGAGGCTGAGCTTGGGTGTAGGGGAGACTTCAGCCCTGCCGGATTCCAGGTGCATCAGGAAGCTCTCGCCCTGCTGTGCTCAGTGGCTTTCCTTCTTTCTGCACAGCTGGAAGCACCAGATCCCAGGGCACTGCAGTTGACATTGTTGGCAGTTGTGCCCTCCTTTCTCTAAATGTCTGATGTCTGTTCACATAGAGAGCCCCGGAAAATCATCCTGCACAAAGGCTCCACTGGACTGGGCTTCAACATCGTCGGGGGAGAGGATGGAGAGGGGATCTTCGTCTCCTTCATCTTGGCTGGCGGCCCTGCCGACCTCAGTGGGGAGCTGCGGAGAGGAGACCGCATCTTGTCGGTGAGTCCTGTCACTGCTGCCGAGAGAGGCCTTGACCAGCTGCAGGGCTCGTGTGCCGGGAGCTGCTCTCGCTGTTATAGCTGCGTTATGTCTAGCAGTCTGCCTCTTCGACCTGCCTGTCTCCCCTACCTCGGGCATTTACAGAGCGCCTGTCCCTGGCCTCTAGTAGTTCATTTGATCTCCTTGTGTTTTGCATCCCTAGTTATAATTCTCAGCAGTGCAGACACAAATCTATCTGATTCTGACCCCTTCCACAGCAAAATGAGGCTGCCCAGGCAAAGCTGGGAGAGCGAGGCCTGGATACCAGGCCCCATGATTGAGCCCCAGCGGCTGAGTCTGGACAGCAATGTATGCAGTCCTGCTGGAGTTCTCAGTCACAGACACGTGTGTTTTCATTCCTCAGCTCTCAGTGTGCATGGGGAACTTTGCAGTATGAAAACTGGGCAGTTTGGCCAACAAAACCCAGATTCCCTCCCTCAAAGAGTGAGGAGCCCCAAGGTGCAGATGGGGGCAGTAGCACTGTGTGCTCAGGGTAGCTGTGTGGATGCTGCCTAGAAACCATCCTTTCAGCCACACACCAGAGAGATTCTTTAGGGGGGTTCTGAGCTTGGCCTGGCCTGGCAGGTACATTCCATCTCTCAGTTTGGCCCCTGCCACTGGGATGAGTGTATTGAGTGTATTGATTCCATGCAGATGAGGCCAAAGCAGATCTGGAGGGCTGGATTTTCCTCCTTTCCCTGGGGTTTTGAAGATCCCCACCAATTTATGCCCTTACCTCACAGGGACCGACCCACAGATGTGACTCCCCAAACTGAGCAGCAGCGAACGCTGTAGAGCAAGGTTCAAATTCCCCATCCTCAGCCTGACCCTGCTGTTCCTAGCACCACTGTCCAAGCTTTTGCCAGCCCAGGGAGGGAGAGGCTGAGGCTAGGAATTACAGCTGAGCCCTGGGGCAGAAACGCAGATTGCCACAATGCTTGGGAGGGGAATGATTCTCTCCGGGTGTGTCTCCACAGCAAGCGAAGATGTGATTGTAGAGCAGGGAGGCATACCCACGCGCGCTTCCATCTAGCTAGTGCAGGTGCGGTGACATGGGCCAGCAACCGGAGTCTAAGCCCCTGGGAACCTAGGTGTGTATTCAGCTCACCCATGGGACCATGTCTACGCTTCTAGAGACCTCGGTTCGAACACAGAGCGGGTCTCAAGGGAGTTTGGAATGAAATCTCCAAGATGCCTTTGTTCCCATCATAAAACAACAGTACTTGGCATAACTGGCCTGGGCTGAAATCGCAGGTCGGGACTGTGGAGGCGTGGCTAGAAGTCCAGGATGGGACTAGCTGGAGGTGCCTTGGCGAACCAGTGAGTAGGAAGCTTGCACAGCCCTTGCCTCCACTAGCCCTAGCTGCTGGAGTTCTGCGTTGCTAGGGAAGACATCAGTCCCCTGAAACCCAGGCATGCCAGATTCCGAGGCATTTACTCTGATGGGGTTCAGCTGGGAGCTGGACTTTGAGCTGAAAAGATTCCCATTTGCAGCTGAGAGTTTGGCCCTGAGCGAGCTAGTGGGAGGGCACTGTCTGGAGAGGAATGCCCTGATGTCTCCTCCTGGACAGCGAATGGGATGGGGCGGGGGCTCTCAATCATCTGGGTGAAGAAGGACACTAGTGTGATCCGAGAGACTCTGTGATTGTATCTAGAGCCGTTTTGGAGAGGGGTCAGTGTGTGTGTGTGTGTTATTTGTAATGGTTTCCTGTTTGGCTGCTGAAATGGGTGTGTATCGTTCCTATCGGCTGTTGCTCTTACTCAGCCTGTAGTTTGGAGTGCTAGTCCTTGTCTACACAGGACAGTGTTTCCGGTATGTGCTAAGGTGTGAATTCAAACTGGTCTAGTTATACTGGTATACTCCACCCTCCCCATGTGGACACACTATACAGGTATAAGAGTAACTTTTTACATATAGCTTATGATGCTTGGGAAGGGGTTTAAGAAAGCCACTCTTATACTGGAGTACGTGCCCACACAGGAGGACTGTATAACTAGATCAATATAACCAGTAAATCTTTTCCCTGTAGATAAGGCCTTAGTGATGGGAAAACCCCTTTCTCTCTAATGCATGTGAATTTGTTACTGGTAGGTTGTAGATATTGGCCTGACCTCCATGGGAGAAACTGTCCCTCCCCCTCAGTCAACTGAAATGCATTTTGCATCCACACACAAAAATATTTCAGTCCGTTGCTGGGGGTGTAGCAGTCACTGCAAGTTAACCCAGAATTTGTAGAGGTGACCACCAACTGAGTTTCAATCACTGCAGTTTCAATCAATCCAGAACATCTCGCTGGCACAGACAGAGGAATGTCAACGCTGACAACTGTCACCTTTACCTTCCGAGCTGTCAGCTCCCTCACAGGTTTCTTTCAGTTCCCCAGCAGGCAGTCCAGGGGAAAATGGGTGCATTCGCAGGACGACTCCTTCCCTCAAAGAGTGAGAAGTCCTAAGGTGCAAACAGGGGCAGTAGCACTGTGTGCTCAGCACTGTGTGGATATAGAACCCCGAATGGGGGAAGTGAGCACCTTCCCCGGGCTGTATAGGGGGTGAGTGAAGCCATCTTCCCTCTGCACTATTCTCAACCAGCAAGCTACTTGTGGTAGCCAAACTGCAACTTGCAGAGAAAGAGAGAGCAGTTCAGGTGTATCGCTGGCTAGGACTGGAGTCTGGGGTCAAGATATAAATGGGGGGTTTCTAGTGGTGTTGCAGAGGGGTCAGAGAAGGAACTTGGTCACTGATCAACAGTTGGATTGCTTGCTTAGTATCTCAGGGGGACATTAGCTAAGGGGATTATTTCTGGAAAGGGGCTTCTGAGCAGAGTGTATGGAGCAGACTTGAGAGGGAGAGAAGCAGGTCTCAGCTGGTGAGCTGAGGACAGTTCAAGGCATTGTGGCTCTCAGCTGCCCTGTCAATAACTAATCGGATTCCCTCATTTGTGTTTGGTCAGGTAAATGGTGCAAATCTACGGAACGCAACTCACGAACAGGCGGCAGCAGCTCTGAAACGGGCAGGGCAGACAGTGACCATCATCGCTCAGTACAGACCTGAAGGTAGGAAATTGCTGAGAGTGCTGACGCCCGCTTTAAGGCCTGGCTGTGGGGCCCCCTCCCTTATACACTAGCCCCAGCCAATCAAATCAGGGGCCCCAGCTCCAAGGTGATCCTTAGTCTTTGGCTTTTCAATGTGGCTATGTTGCCCTGGCTAAGTCTAAAGGCTCTTCAGCTGAAATTGCTCCCCACTCGATGGATTCTGCCCAGTGTTGTGTCATTGGCCCACCTCTAGCAGGAAACATGTTCCTCCTTGCAAAGATATTCCAGCAGCCCCTCTTTTTTTGTCCACATATGGAATTGGAAGCGCTGGCAGCTACGCCTAGTGGTGACTTCTGCAGACGTTCCTGGCTCTCAAGTAGTCTGTGAAGTTTATGTTTCTCCATGTTCTAGAGGTCAGGCCTAGCCTGTGTATAGAGACCAGGACACACCGTGTCCCTGACATGCTGGTTTTCTTGCCATCACATCTGGCTGATGATATGGTTCAGCTGAGGTCACAAGGTCGTTTGGGTTTGCAGTCCCCTATCATCCTCTAGTCAGAGGTGGAGAACCAGTCTCCATCCTGAGTGCAACTGGAGAATGTCCACCACTGATGGATGAGAGTGGTGCTTTTATTGCTCCTGCCCCCCTCGGCGCCTCCACTCCTCTCGGTGCACTCCCCACTCCTGGCCCCTTTTGGCATGCCCACCGCCCCCGCCCACCTGTCCCCCACCCCTCTCAGCGCACCTACCGCCCCTGCCCCTCTTGGTGTGCCATCCACTCCCAAGTTGTCACTTTGAGGTGTCAGATCCTGGTGCAAATCCCTCACATCAAGAGCGGCCACTCCTCCAAAACTGCCTGTAAGCCCAACTCCGAATCAGGGTGGATGGCCTAGAACGATGAGCCCTCCTACCTATACTGCCCACGGGGATTCAGCAGTCATCGGGTGCCAGCTTAGATTATACTGCAGATGTTGGGCTAGCCTCTACTGAAGGTAGCCTCAGAGGACAAGGACATGCCAGTGGTCCTAGGCCAGACAAGGACACTCGCTTCATGTATCGTTCCTGATTCCCTCAGCCTTAAGATTGGTAGCAGGTTCACAGACTATTTACAGTGTGCAGGGAACTTCCAAATTTGTGGAAACGTGGGAAAGAGACTCAACTGCTTTACTATCCCTTGTTGTATCTGGCACAGTGGAGTCCTGGGGAAGTAGTCAGGTGTTTGAGTGAGATTCAGGTGTTTAATAGAGCAAGTAGATTAGCCCTTGGCAGTGTCTTCTCTCCAGGTCAACATGGCTCACTGGCCTGAAATACTGGTGTTTAATAACTTGTTACATCTGGGAGCCCTCATCCTGCCCAGGGTAATCCAGAGTCCCTGCAAATTAGCAGGACTTCATGTGTTCAGAAAATCTATTGGAGCAGCCCCCGCCAGGTGAAGCAAGGGGCCATGGAGTAGACTAGGGCTGAAATTGGAGCCAGAGGAGAAATTCTGAATCACTCTCATAGAGTCCCAGCAGGCCAGGCTGAGTATGTCTACATTGCAGCTGGGAGCGACCCATCCACCCTAGTGAGACAGACTCAGGGTATTGGGGCTGAAGCTAGTGTGCTAAAAATAGCAGCATGGACGTTGCAGTTTGGGCTCCCAATCTCATCCGACGGCTTAGGCTTGAGAGCCAAGCTGCAGGCCAAGCAGCAGCGTCCACACTGCCCTTTTTAGCACGCTGTCTAGCTAAAGCTTCACTAGTCGGAGTTTGTCTCATTCCCACCTGTAAACTCTTCTTCCAGGGGCAGCAGCCTGTTCAGTGTGGAGGGGAAGGTCCTACGCAAAACAGACATTCCTGTGTCATTTCTCATTTAATAACTTAGTTTTGCTCCAAGTCACTAGACAACTCTATATTTAACTAACACCTAAAGTGACTTTCACTAACTGTACCCACTCACCGTGGGGTTTCTTATCACCTCCCTGCAGACTGGTCATCGCCGCAGCTCCACTGTCAAGGCTGCTCACCCTGGCTTTGTAGTTTTATTCCCAAGATGGCCCTGTTCCCCAATCAGCAACAACACAGCTTTGAGTAGTTCATCCTTTGTGTAACTTTGCTGAAGTTGAATTACACTCAGGATGAATTTGGCCCAGAGACAAGGCAGCTCCTTAAAAGGAAATGGTGCATCTTGCACAGGGCCCAGGACTGCGTCTGTAATCAGCGGAAAGTCCCTTTCCTCCAGTGGAAAGATTAGCAAGTCCCCATCATGCTGGAACCAAACTTTCCTGCTTCTTCCGCCGGTTGTGTTACTGGACTCGCCGCACCCTTGCCCGCGACAAGCTTCCACTGCCGCTCCGAGGGGGAGTTTATACGTCTGAGTCACTCGCATCCCCCCTCACGTGACCACTCCCAGGCAGGGCCAGCCTGGGGGGCTGCTGCTTGCCCCCCGAAAGCCCTGCGTGGGAAAATAGCCCCGTCGCTGGGTCTGGTCCTTAGCCCCGGGGCATGAACGCCCGGCGGGCCCGGCCCCATCAGGTGTGGACAGCGCTGCCTCTTGCACCGATGTAGTGACTGCGGTGCCAGACCGGCTCCATAACCACCGTCCTCCTCCCGCCTGTGCACAGCGGCCGGGCGCTCGGTAACGCCCGCGGGCCGGCCTGTGGGGAGCCGCTCGGCGGGAGCTGGGCAGCCCCTGGGTCCCTGCGGGCTCCGGAGGGGGCCCGGCCTCGGCCCGAGGTCCCGGGGGGGCGGGGCCGGGCCTGCACGGTGGCGCTGGAACCGCCTCACCAACCGCCGCCGGCCCGGGGGGCGGGGTCGGCGCGTGGAGGATCCGCCCGGCGCGCTGCGGGGGGAGGGGAGCGACCAGGCCGGCGAGACGCCTCGCACCGCCCGCGGTATGGGCGGGGCGTCGTATGTAAAGGCCAATGTCGGTGATAGGCCGAGCGCGGGGGGCGGGGCTTGGGGGGCGGGGCGGAGGAAGTGAGCGGATGCTGATTGGAGCGAGGCTGGTCTGGGGGCGGAGCCGCCGCCGCAGCCTCCCGCCCGTGCGGCTTTGTGTGCGGGGCCGGGACTCGCGAGCCGGGCTGCTCCGGCGCGCGCTGCCATGGGGCGAGGGGCCGCCTGGGATCCGGTCTGCTAGGTGAGCTGGGGCCGGCCGGGCCCC
>NW_020664482.1:694417-718832 GCF_002925995.2 Terrapene triunguis | reverse complement strand
CCCCCCCCCCCGCCCATTCCAGGGGGCTGCGCCTCAGAGCCCACCTGCCTGACCTGTAGCCGCCCTCTCCCGCCACGGGCTGGGCTCTCTTGTCCCCACACCTGCCCAGCCGGCCTGGCACGGTTGGGCTGTGGCTGTAGGAATGAGCTGATTGCCAGTGAACTGACAGTCGCTAGCAGCCCTTTGCCTGCTGGGCGGGATGTCCCCCAAGCATCCCTTCTGGACACTGACTGGCCAGCACAGATGTGTGGGGTTTACGGGCCCTGGTGATGGTCTAGTCTGATTTCTGGGTAACACAGGCCATAACATTTCACCCAATGGTTTCTGCATCAAACCCACATCTGCTGGTTGAGTTGGGCCTTATCTTTTAGAAAGACGTCCAGGTTTGATTAAAAACTTCTACTGATGGAGAATACACCCTGTCCCAAGGTAAATTGATCCAATAGTTAGTTTTCCTCTATGTGAAAAATGTACATTTTATTTCTGTTCTGATTTTTGTTTAACTTCTTCTTCCCATCATTGGATCTTTTTCTGCCATTGTCTGATAGATCAGCTTAATCCACAGGATTAAGTTAAACCGGAATAAAGCACACTCAACTCCATATGTGGACACTTCTGGAATTCAGGAATAGCTGTTGCACTTTAAACTCACACCCTACCTTGATCTGAATGAACTTTCAAGTGTAGGCACGTTCTAAAGTCCAGCGTTTGATGATAGTTCATTTTTGTAGCAGAGCACAGATGCGCTTAATAAAATGCAGTTTATACCCGCACAAGAGCGCTTTTGCCGGTATAGCGTCTACTGGTTCCCCAAACAAAATAAGCTACCAGTAGAATCATATGTTGGTAGTATAACTGTGTCTGGAATGATTGTGCAGGTACATAAATGTCATTAAAAAAAATCATGCCAGTAAGTGACATTTGAAGGTGCTTTAGCTGGTTGTATTGTAGCCTGGGCTGCGCTAGGCTTTAACTCTTCCAATTTACACTATATCTTCGCCGCCAAAACAAGTGATCTCCCTGTTTTTTATTTAAAAAAAAAAAAAAGCCATCTAACTTGTGATAGCTATCTTGCTGTAAAATCCTAGTGGAGACAAGGCACAGGTAGATTTCAGCGTGTCCTGAAGTGAGCACTGTATCCCACTCTCTATCGGGCATGTCTTGGAACCTGGCAGAAACCTTTGGGTATCCTGCAATCGTGTAATTTCTGAGCTCTTTGGGTTTAGTCTACTGTCTTTCTCCTGGGTGTAGGGGTGATGGGGTGCAGGGTGAGGGGATGGTTAAGTGACATGAGCTCTTCTGACCCCTGAAGGCTGTTCCTAGTGCCCCTTGCTGATGCTCAACATGGCTTTGAAAGAGGGTGGGGAGGTAATGGGCTTTACAAACACGTTGAATAGTTGTTGTAGTTCCTTAGAGGGCTCTTCTGGGGATGTATGCAGAGCTGCCATTTCTGGGGGGCACTGGGCTATTCCTGTCTCTGAAGCAGGTGCTTTAGTGGCTGTGTCAGCAGTGAAGAGGTACTCTCTGATGCCACAGCTGGCGCTGCTTGGTGAAATCTGGAATCTGTGTGCTGCTTGGGAGTCGATACTGTTGGTTCTTTCTCTGTTTACTGGAAGCAGAGTTTGTCGGGGAGACTGAGTGGAGGTGCGGATGTTTTGTTTCTGTGATGGGAACAGTAAATATAGTGCCACTGTGATGCTGAGGAGAAGCCAGCAGTGGACTCCCATGAGTTCCTGTGGAGAGGCGAAGCTTGCCGACTGCCCAGGAGATTGGGCACAGAAGAGGAAGAGCTGATCCTGCTAAGTATGTGGCTCTCATCCCTACTTAGTAATGTGCTAACCTGGTAGCTGCTGTAGCCCACGGAATAAGCTGTCCCTGAGCATGCTGGGCTAGCGTGTTTCTCTCCAGGCTACTGCCACAGAGGGACAGCTCTTAATGTATTCATCAGTTTTCAATTTGAAAGCAGTTGGTTCTGAAAAGTCCAAAAGCGGCTGGAGGTCTGTGTTCAGGGGCTGAATCCCTGCGAAGCTTGAGCAGGTGGTAGGAGTCTCTCTTTAAAAGATGCTAATTAAACATCGTTTTTAAAATTAACAGATTTGCCTTTAATCCCCTCACAAAGGTGTTAGCAGCCAAGTGGTGCTGCCTGTGCCAGGCTGAGTGGCAGCTATTTGGCAAGGCAATTAATCCGAAGTGTCCCTGAAAAAAGGGAACCGTTGGGTTCTGACACCTTACTTTGCATATTGCTGGGCAAGGCAGCTGTTAGTTGTCTACTGACCCACTGGAAGGAATAAGGACAGCTGCACTATGTCAGAACCATGGGCCATCCTGTCTGGGCACCAACAGACCCAGGAAGCTTGTAACTGAATGTCCTCACTAGCCATACAAATGGCTAATGCTTTGTTGAATCCTACTGAGCTTTTGGCCGCCATGATATTTTGTCGCAGTTAGTTCCATATTCCATGTGTTGTGGCTTTAAAATACGGATTTTCTTGTCAGTTTTAAATGGTTCTCTTTGATTTCTTTGTGCCCTTATTCTTGTATTATGAGAGTAATAGGAGCACCCAATCTCCCTTCTCTTTGCTGTTCTTCTATACATTTCTATCACACCCCCTCTTAGTTTTTGTCCTCTCTGACCTCTTTATTCCTTTTCTCTTCCTATGGAAGGCTTTCCAGGCCATTGATCATTTTTGTTGCCTTTCCTTCTATTTCTTCTCTCTCATTTCCAAAGCAGGTGTTTTGGGGGAAATGGTCATGTGATCCCTTCTTCTGCCACAAAGCCCATCTGTGAAGGGAGGTGCAGAGGCTCTCCCCGGAGAGGAGCGTTTTGTGCAGCCCAAGGAGTATGGCATGTGGTGATGTTTCAGGAAGCACTTTGTGCTCCTGTATTTCAGGTTCAGTTTGCAAAGTGAGATTTGGCAAAGAAACAAGCAGGTGTGGGTTGAGCATTTCTTACATGTAGGAAAGGGCAGAGTGAGATTTTAAAATAAGCGGCTGGTCACAAGGCTATATGTTGTTGGGGTTTGTAGCCCATGGCCTTCGTGTACTGTATGTTACATGTCAAGTGTCATGATATGTTGGCCCCAGGCGCACACATGCATTAAGACCATTAGAATGGTCTGTTGTCGGCTTGGAGAAAAGCAATGATCTCTAGAAAAATGTTCGGTATCGAAGAGGTGAGCAAAGCCCATGACTGCTGAGGCAGGACACCCAGATTCTGAATGGCTCCGTGACCCAGGTCCTTCCTCCGGGACGTATTGTGCTTGTGCTTTGCTGCTTTCAGCCCAGCCTCGGCAGAGAGGACAGTACGTATTCGGGGGTGTGGGATCCTGCCTATAACTAACACCAGAAGTGGAAGGCCTGGCTTTCTGAGGCAGTTACGATCTCTTTAACTCATGGGAGGTGCAGGGAGGCCATCCTTTGAGAGCAGTTAGAAGGCAACAAATCAAAGCTAAGAGTAGTAAGCTGCTAACCTGGATAGGCCGGTGTAGTGAGTATCCCAATGCCTCCTCCTAGGGATGGCAATAAGGAAATGCAAAAGAATATGTTCAACAAAATCACGGGTCAGCATTACAGACGATAGACTGAGAGCTCAAAAGAATTGGGACCCTAAGAACAACCCTAGAGAAGGAGAACCCAGTCAGAATGGCACTGGTAGCAACAGTGGTCCCTGCTTATGCACAAAGAAAAGGGAACAGTAAACCAAGGAGCAGATGTGAATCCGTGATTGCAATGGGCATGGATGCAAGACACAAGCATTTAGAAAGCAGTGGATATGAACTGTCCCTGTTCAGAGCCTGGCAATGCAGACCCATAGGAAGGAGCTGGCAGAAACTTACCCTTATCAGCAGAGATCCAGGATCTACAAAGTTATCCCCTCCAAGCCCCGTGTGATTGCAGAAGAGGCTTGGGGTGCTTGCCCGGGGCTGTGGTAAGTGAATGCACCCTTTTTCATGCTGATGAGTGCCAGAGCTTGGACACAGAAATTCTGGATTAGTATTGACACTTAGGGTACGTCTTCACTACCCGCTGGATCGGCGAGTAGTAATAGTCTAGAGACGCGATAAATCGGTCCCCGAACGTGCTCCCCGTCGACTCCGGAACTCCACCAGGGCGAGAGGCGGAAGCGGAGTCGACGGGGGAGCCGTGGCCATTGATCCCACGCCGTGAGGACGCAAGGTAAGTCGATCTAAGATACGTCGAGTTCAGCTACGCTATTCTCGTAGCTGAAGTTGCATATCTTAGATCAATTTTATCCTCTCCCCCTCCCCCCCCCCCCAGTGTAGACCAGCCCTTAGTCACTTGCCCAAATCCCAACAACTTGTGTATCTTCTTAATGCCAGGAATTCTTCTTCTCCTCACCCCAAACAAACAGGTCAAAGATAAAATCATGGTGAGGCAAGTTACTTCTGTCTTCTAAGCACCTGTGCATAGAGATGCAAGCTTGGTGCAAAGCCTTTGGAGGTTACCTAAAGTCTTCTAAAAGAAAAACCCACTTCCAGGTGCTGTTCTGTGTTGCGATTCTGAAAGGAGCCCTTTCATGTTTGTCTCTCTTCCTGTCAACTTTGCTTTCTGTGGGCACAAAGGCCAAGATTTTGACAAGGCCATAAATATCCATGAAGGAGTTATTGTCACCCAAGCCAGGGGTGCCTGTTATTTTAAACTTTAAGGTCTTTACTGTGGTGACTCTTCCTGCAGCTGACTTCAGAAGGGAACAGGAAACCATGGAGCGGGTACAGTGATTTTTTTAGAAAGTCACATGGCATTTCTCAGCATCATGCCTCAGCCCCTCTCCTCCAAACATACCGAGTGGTCAGTGCCAGAGGTGCATGCTGGATGCAGTCAGAGGAAATTAATGAATTAACCCCAAGTTCAAAGGGAGAGAAAGTAACAGCAATAAAATAAGTCAATTTTAAAGCAGAAAAAAATCACTAACTGTAACTTTAGCACAAGGCAAGTCACAGGTTCCGTAAGTGAAAGCAAGGGACTCTTTCTTCCCTCTGCAATGAGGCTGCACATGGATGGTCCCAGAACATACAGACCCGTTCTGTGGAGTCTGAGGCTGTGGCAACGCACTTAGCAAGACTTCCCACCTCTCCTCAGAGTACCGTGTCCCTTCCCTGGCTTTGCAGGTGGATGCAGCCAGCCCATGCCCTGCTGAGGTTCATCCATCCTGGGCAGTACTTCCTGCTAGAAATAGTCATTATGGGTCCTGTTGAGTTTTGCGACTCTAGGTATGATTCAGTCACTTCCTTGCCCACTGGGCCTTCGGTCTTATGGGATGTTGGTTGGCTCTGAGCACAACTCCCACATGCAGGGCTCCTGTATCCTCAGAAGGGGCTCCTTTCCAGCGTTTACTGTCGCCTTACTGAGACTCTCCTCTTTTCTCACGTGGCTCCTTGATGGCTTTCATTTCCTCCTTTTTCACTGTTTCCTGGTGTCCTAGTAGCTGAAATCCGAGAGAGCCCTTTTATACTGGGCCAGAGACCCACAGTCTGCGGGGTGCAACATTCTTCATGAAGTGCCATTTAGTGGGAGGGAGATTCTGGGCCCAGTCACTTGCTCGGGTTGACGTGCAGGACTTTGCTGCTCAGTACAGGAAGCTGCTTACTGGCAGTTCTGTGCAACCTGCAGCTGAACTGCAGGAAACTGCAAACAGACATGAAGATCTAACTCAGTGGTTCTCAGACTTTTGTACTGGTGACCCCTTTCACACAGCAAGCCTCTGAGTGCGGCCGCCCTTATAAATTTAAAACACTTTTTTTACATATTTAACACCATTATAAATGCAGGAGGCAAAGCGGGGTTTGGTGTGGAGGTTGACAGCTCACGACCCCTCCCATGTAATAACCTCGCGACCCCCTGAGGGGTCCCGACTCCCAGGTTGAGAACCCCTGATCTAACTTAATCCTAGACGTTAGGCAGGCAGTCCCAGCCCCTGATCTTAACAGATCCATACTATATCATCACAGCCCACATGGTATGGGAGGTCCTGTACTGCTCTTGCACACTTATGGGACTCCCAGCAAGTCCTGCTTCAGCCACAACTCTGGCACTGATGGGTGGCAGTTGTGTCCTGGGGGGTTGCTTTTTCTGGGGGCTGTTGAGTTAACGCCTAGCCTGTTCGCTGTTTTGGCTTCGCGCACTGAATGTGTTTACCATAGAAACAACAGTCCTGTAGGAGAAGGAGTGCTCTGTTCACAATAACCAGGAGCCCACATGGAATTGTAACTAAGGCCATGAACACCCAGGCTCATTATTCCCCCGTGGGGGTGGAGAGGCAGAGAGAGATGCAGACAATAGCCCAATGGATTTCTAACACTAGAGCAGCGTGGTTTGGGGAGTTCCAGTCCTTTCAGGCTTGCTGTGGCAAGAATTCCGAGCACAGAGATTTCTCCAGGGTGGGTGTGGGGGTAGCGTGGCTCTGCGGCCTCAAGGGACAGGTCTCTACTTCACGAGACGCGACAACATGCAGCGTGGCACATGTGTTCATGTCAGTAAGCCTGCCTGGCAGAGGAATGGCTCTAGAGGCTCTTTACCAAGGTGTGAAGTAGAAACAATAAATCCTCCCCCTCTCTTAATGCCGGACTTAGTGCCCAGCGAGACATTGTGTACAGCAGTGACACTTAAATGGAGAGGCAGTCTTACCTGTTACCATTTTGTCAGTTGCGGTGTGTTCTCTAACAGCCTGCCTGAGAGCATGGGATGGACGGGGAACCACAGTAAGCCTCCTGCTCCTCACAGCTGTGCTGGGCCTAGCTTGCAGTGTAGCCGTTCATGCTGGTAGCCTCTCAGCTCCCAGGCCATGAGCAGGTCACTCTCCCCAGCTACCTAGCCACCGAGCAAAGGTTGATCTGACCATCCCAAGAGGTCCTCAGCCAATAACATACCAAGTGAAGCTGGGTCCGAGAGCACATGCACTCGTGTGAGTGCACCCTGGGCCTTTACCACCAGCCATATACCCTCCTAACAATGGGACCACAGCTCTGACTCTGCCGACCAGGCCTGGACGTGCTGGCCAGCCACCCATTCCTTCCTGGGCTGGCCTTTCTTCTCCCCTGTTCTTTTCCTGTGCCCCTGCCTAGTGTGCTGTTTTTACATATGTTACAGGCTGTTCCCTACCCTGGTCGCTTGGCATCCTCTCTGAGAGGGGCTGAGCATGGAGAAGAGGGCTTTGCTACTGCACTGCTTGCCAAGCGAGTGTGTCAGGCCAGTGGGAACCCCTCCAGGAGAGCCCGAGGCCCTGCCCAGTTGTTCCCTCCCAGGCTGTGATGGGCAGCCTGGCTGGGGATCCGGAGCCTTCACTGGGCTCAGTATGCGCTACTCTTAGCGAGCTGCTCAAAATAAAACCAGTGTTGCTGAACTGGGGTGGCTGCAGGTACTGTAGGGCCTTCCTTGCTTGTCTGTCTGGCTCCCACTCCAAACCAGTAACCGCCCCCAGCTGCCTCAGGCTCTCTGTTTTACCTCCACTCAGCTTTGGGCTCTTTGACCCTGTAGCGGGGCGTGGAAGCTATGGCACTGCGAATGGGAGTCGGGGAGCTGACACATCAGGAATGCAGGGCCTTGCAGGAAAGAAAGCTCTAGTGGTGGGTTAGAGGTGCAGGGTCAGAGCACCTGGGTAACCTGGGCTCTTTCCAGAACCAACCCCTTTCTCCCTCTCTAGGCAGCTGGAGAGCCAGTCATTGCCTGATGTCCTGAGCAAATGCTGGTCTAGTCTGCTCTAGTGCAGGGGTGTGTCTGTGGACGCTGCTCAGCACCTTGGCCTTTGCTGTGGCTAATGGTTACCTGGCTGGCAGCAGCAGCAGGGAGGGAGGGAGTTGGGAGCTGGAGCACTCCCATCCCCCCCATCCCTGCTAGTGAGCTGTTCCACACTGATCCTGCTGCTAGTTAATATTAAACCTGCCCCTGCCCCTTTCCGGCTGTTTGTCTCCTTCTAAACCAAGCCATTGGCTTTCCCTGGCAGGAATTAGGTTCATCTGTCAGCAGGCAGAGAGCGTTTGTGTGTAACAAGGGTTGGGAGGTCCCTGATCAACTCAGGACAGCTTGTGGGAAAGGCAGGGAGCTGGACTCCTCCCTCCAGTGAGGTGGGAGACAGGACAGCTGTGACCCAGTGGAGTGCTTGGGGGTATGTGCAGGGTGCTGCTTCTCTGAAATGGGGGGATGCCATGTTTCATCTGGCTCCTCCAAACGGTGGCCAGACCGAGCCAAGCGGAGGGGGCATCTGATGGGAATCCTGGGGTAGGAAGCCATGTGTGACCCACAAATAATGTTCTAGCCTGTTACAGGCATGGGCAGTAAGTGCTGGGTCTCAGAGTCTTGGTCTGTCATTTCACTAGGAACACTGCTGCAGCTGGCTGGATTGCCAAGGTTGCTTGTTAGCCTCTCCCCGAAGGGACAGACAGACATCTACTGTCCCGGGAAACTCAATAGTGACTCGTTCCACTTACATAAAAAGGGAATTGCTGGGCCCCAAACTGCTTCTTCATCTGCTGAGGGCAAAAACAGAAAGCTTCCCCCTTAGATTTGGGTAACTGAAACCAAAATAACCAACTGTGTTGTAGTGGGCTGTTTGGTGCCAGCCTGTATGTGGCTCTTTGACTTTAAGTGAAATTTGCAAAAAATCAACTTCCTGATTAAAAAGCAGATGATGGAGTTTGTTTGAGTGTTCTCGCGGCAAATGACTGTCCTGGCCTCTTGTCAGCATGTGGTACAGGGCAGTGGAGATCTGCCTTTCCAGGCTCTAGCTTTTGATTTAATACACTTGTAATGAAACCTAGTGAGTAACGCTTCTCCAGCCACAGGGCATCCCCTTCTCCAGAGAAGTGTCTTTTCTTTGTCTCATGACATTCCGTTCAGCTTTTGCTGAGGTAGACTTAAAAAATTGCCAGTTTCCTTTTTACTTTTGTGTTCCTTAGGAAAACTGTGGCAGCCTGTCAGAATAACTGAACAGGAACACGGTAAGGCCGGGCTCCAGCTGCTACTGGAGCAGCAACGCATGCTGTGCTGGCAATACTTCGGAGCTTTCAGCCCACCTGTAGCAAGTGTGGGGCGAGGAGGGGGCAAGCCAGACCCAGCAGCCTAAGTTCCCTTTCTGGGGGCACCACATGGGGAAGGAGCTCCTGCATCTCCCAGCTAGGGGAAGAGAGAGAGAGAACTAGCCCAGGCTCCCCCTAACCATCCCATGGAAGCCCATTTTCCCTTGTTTGGGCAAAACAAGTTTAGTTCCTGGGGAGTGGGATGGAGGACTTTCTTGACTTTATAAAAGTCCTTATGACCTTTTGAACATCAGTGGACATGTGTAGTGTAGCTTTGGGGTGTCGTGCAACCCAGCAGAGCTTCAGAGGCCTGTTCTGTGCATCTCCAGCTCAGACCCTTTGTTTTTTAGCCTCACTCTGGCAGTTCAGTATAAAAAGGTTGTTCCAAGAATGCTACGGCTGCACAGTTAAGTGTTGGAAAGTCAGGAAATGCCAAGAGTTCAGGTTGCATAACCCTAACCCCGCCCCCTTTGTGCATTTGTATTGATATGGTAGTCTTTAATTATATTGTCACATACTGTTATTCAAATGCCACGTAATACGCATCTTTTTGTACAGCTTTGCTATACATGTGCAGTATCTTGTAGTTGTGTATGCTAGTCAACCAATCCATGAAAGCTTTTTGAAGAAGTAGTGCAGAGAATGCTGTTTATGTACAGCATATGACAGAAGTTACAACATACTCATGGTCAAAGTTGTGTTGTAGGTAGGCCCTGGTCCTGTGCAGAGCCCCATTGACTTCAGTGGGGCGGTGCTGACACAGTCCGCCCATACGCAGCTCAGTGAAATTCCATGAGTGTCAGCTGTGAACTTAGCTCTGCAACTAACAACCTTTCTCAGCCCCTGAATTGCATGCAAGGATGGCTGTGCTGCTGGTTTAACAAGAAAATAAGTATTACGTAATTACTGTAGCTACCTTATAGTGAAGAGAGCTTGTCTAAAAAGTCTGCCAGTACAGATAAGGTTGAACCATTCTGACAGAAATCGCATGAAATTACAAGGGTACAAAGTCTCTTATGCTCTTACCTAGGTATGTATCTAAGGTTAGTAAAAACTCTGTTATACTGATGTATTTGAGAAAGTGTGTGACCATGTAAACCAGGGGTAGGCAACCTATGGCATGTGTGCCAAAGGCAGCACGCGAGCAGATTTTCAGTGGCACTCTCACTGCCCAGGTCCTGGCCACCCGTGCGGGGGGCTCTGCATTTTAATTTAATTTTAAATGAAGCTTCTTAAACATTTTAAAAACCTTTATTTACTTTACATACAACAATAGTTTAGTTATATATTATAGACTTATAGAAA
The DNA here is from genome assembly GCF_002925995.2 of Terrapene triunguis. Taxonomy (NCBI): domain Eukaryota; kingdom Metazoa; phylum Chordata; order Testudines; family Emydidae; genus Terrapene; species Terrapene triunguis. Next base: position 708,495 of record NW_020664482.1, on the reverse strand, counting down.
GAGACCTTCTAAAAACGTTAAAATCTATTACTGGCACGCGAAACCTTAAATTGGAGTGAATAAATGAAGACTCGGCACACCACTTCTGAAAGGTTGCCGACCCCTGATGTAAACTATCAATGCACCTGCACAGGGGACAAAATTAAAGGCACACCATCAGCTTACACACCATATGGTGACTTGAATTTTCCCTCAATACTTTTAATGAAAGCACGTTAACGTAACATCAGGGGGCACTGAAACTGAAAGAAGAGGACCAATATTTCTTTGTCCTGTGGCTGTGTGTGACAGCATGATGTGTCTGATCAGTGTCTCTGCTTCCCCTGTTGTCTGTGTGGAGATCTCACAGCAAGAGGGGAGAGGAGAACATCCTAGAGAAGGGAAATGTGTCTGGAAAAGCTCACGTTGACTGGGGTCTTGCACAGGACCTGAAATGACTCTTCAGTCTTTGTTTAAAACAAAACAAAAAAAACTAGATTCAAGTTGCTTCTGTTCCTTTGGCGTTTCCTGACTCTTGCCTGTTTAACCATTCAACCCTTCCATTATACGGCTGTAGTTTTTTGGCTGGATTAGTACTTTGTGAGGAGGAAACTGGTGCAGCAAAAGGTAGAACACTATAGCAACATGAGCATTAAAAGGAGGGAGAGTGTCTGGGAGATAAATGCTGAGTCTAAACTGCATTGCAAGTAACAGTGGCGTCCCCCTAAAGCTATTAGAGCAGTAGCTCTGCTTGGTGCTCCAGATCCTAGTGCATTTCTAAGGATGTCTTCAGCTCTAGCAGCAGCTGCCCCACCTTTTTAGGAAGAAAACAAAAGGACATCACTTGCTAAGTAGCTGCAATAGGCATGTTACCAAGGCGTGGATTCTGTGGGAGCCCTGGGCTGCAAAGCAGGAAGAACTCAAGCCACAGAGCAGCACTCGGGTTGGGGAGTATGGTTGTCTCCCCTGCTCCCCACATACAACCCTTAGGTTCCCTGATTCCATTTCTCTCTCCTCCTCACCCTGCTCAGGATCTTGTCTTGCACTGATCCTCCCAACTGAGGAAGGCTGGGAGGCAGCTCTGCTCTGTGAATCAGCCAAAGAATGGTTCCCCCACCCCCACATGACCTGAGCACGCTCTGTGTGCTGTGCTCCCCACCCAGCCAAGGCAGCTTGGCACTGAATGAGACTTGATTTTGCCAAGGCAGCTTTCTGCTCCTGGGCTCTGGCTCTATCTCTTGGTGGAATCTGTGGCTGTATTTTGTTTTCAACATATGTGAATGGTGCCTCCATACTGGAAAGAGGTAGAAATGGCCTGTATATGTGATGGTAAGGACACAGCTTTTCTGAGCGTGACAGATGGCCTGGGCAGATGCTTCCCCGGGAGTGCCTGCTATGCCAGAGCAGGGTGGAGGGGTGTCTCTTTCTCGTGGGATTTGTGGGCTGTTGGTAAAAGGATTCGATTTCATCACGGATTTCATGACCTATGTGACTGCTTCAGCCCCTGCTGCCCGCAGCTGCAGGGCTGGAGGAGCTGTGAACCCCCCGTGCGGCTGGGGCTCAGACTGTCAGTCCCCCTCCCCCTCTCTCCCCCATGGACAGATTGCAGGCTTCCGAGACACAACCTGTCCATGACTTTTACTAAAAATAACTGACAGAATCTTAACTTTAGCTATTGGGTATCCCCAGCAGGAAGTGACTTTGTGTGTTTGCTGTGCTATGGCTGGATCAGTGACTTCCTTTCTTTACTGCCCCTGGGGGAGCTTCCTCCTCCCCCAAAATGAGAATTTGAGGGATGGTGCTAGTGAGAGGAGAGTGCTGTGGCCCTTCTGCCCTGGAGTCTGGGACAGGTGGTCTCAGTCCCATTCTTCACTGTGCAAATGCTCAGAAATCCCCTAGCAGAGTGAGTGGCAGCACAGGAGCAAACTTTCTCTAAGCTGCTTCTGGTGGGCAGAACCCTTGTCTCCACCCTCTGCCTTCCTTCCCCGACCTTTACACCCAGCTGAAGGTCAGCCTGGCGTCTGATGAGGGAGCTGGGAGGCGTGTCAGGTGTTAGGAAGGAGGTTGCAAGCAGCTCACTGCAGGGTTTTGCCAGCTTCTCTGGAGCTCTCCCCAGCCAGTGAGTTACTGTTCCGCTGCTTCTAGGGTTCTTGGGGGGATATGCAGTGAATTTGTCATGTTCATCCTCCTGCTTTCTCAGATCTGAGGCTTGGCTTTGATTCTTCCCAAGTCACCCCATCCCAGCTGCCTGTATGCACAGTGACACCCCTCTTGGGGAGGGACAGGCTGGGGGGCTGCTCCCAAGGGGGTCCCCAAACTAGAGAGGCCTTTGGAACTGGAGAGTGAGCCCAGCTCCGGTGCGAGCTGTGAGCCCAGGGCTGCTAGTGTCCGCAGAGTTGCGCAGGACTTTCTCTTAGCTTGGCTGTTCTCTTTCCGTAGTATCCAAGCACGTTCCGGGGTGAGTTACGTGACTAACGTTGGTCATTCCTTCCTCTGAAATGCTTTGGTAACGAGTCTGTGCTGCTACTGGGGAGTAGCTGGCTTGGGAGCAGCCATGGGAGACCCTCACACTGGGCTGTTGCCCCATCCCCAGAGGGTGCAGCTGCTGCTGCCACTAGCTGGCTGGCCCAGCACTAGGATGCCAGGTTCCACCAGGGTCATTCTCCGCAGCACAGTGCCCGGCACTGGGAAGTGCTTCGTGCAGCACGCCCCTCTCTTCAGGTGGGTCAGGCACCGCACTGGAAAGGTGATCAGGTTTGGGGGCCCACGCACCTGCTGGCAGCTCTCTGCGCAGGGCAGCAGCAGATGATCCACTGCTCAGCTCTTGGGTCTGCAGAGGTGCTGCACAGCAGGGGTGGCTTCTCTTCCCTCGCTCAAGAGCCATGCTCTGTGCTCGAGGATGGCAAGCGGTGGGGTTCCCTCCCCCCACAGAGAACTAGTTGTTTTGCAGATAGACTAGATCTGGGGCCAAGAAGGCAGTGCCTGCTCTGTGCGTCTCGTGCCTGCACCTTGTGTTCACACCTCCGAGCAGAGAGATGGATCTGCTTTGATGCTGCAGTTTCATCCTCCTCTGTCCTGTGTCTGGGTCAGAGAGAAGCTGTGTCCCCTCCAACTAGGCTGCAGCTGCCTCCTTTCTATGAAGCTTATTTAACCTAGGAACATGCTTTCTGGCTCTCCCTGCTCCGTGGGACTGGGGTGGTTTGGTGGAGGTGTGACAGGCCAGCTCCCTCCCTTCACTAACCATCCCGTTCTCTCCTCAGAGTACAGCCGCTTCGAATCCAAAATCCACGACTTAAGAGAACAGATGATGAACAGCAGCATGAGCTCTGGGTCGGGCTCTCTCCGGACAAGCGAGAAGAGATCTCTCTATGTCCGGTAAGGTACACTTCCTCCCCCTTTCCCAGGCTCACGAGGAGGGGGCTGCAGGGAACCCTCACCCCCACCCCCGGGGCTGCTGAGGTTTGGGTGAAATCCTGGCCCAACTGAAGTAAAGGCAAAACTTCCACTGACTTCATTGGTCCCAGATTTCACCCCAAGCCCTCCCTTGGTAAACTGCAGTGTGAGGCCGTTCTGCCTGGTGCAGTGCCCCACCCCTGCTGCAGTGAAATGTCGGGTGCTCTGTCCGCCCTTTGGAGTCACCTACTGCCGGGGACCTCTGCAGTGACTAGCTCCTGCTGGGCAGAGGCCACTGCAGCTTAGGCCCCACCTCTGAGCGTTTACCAGGCCAGTCTCTGTGGAGAATCTCTGCCCTTGGCTTGCAGCACCCCGGGAGAGATTTCTCTTCACCAGAGGGCAAGGTGGCTTTTTACAGTCCAGAGAAGCAGTCCCCTGCCGTGGCGCACACATGCCCTCGGCAAGGGGCTCCCTTCTGGCCAGGCCTGAGCAGAAGCTGGCTGACGAATGCAGTTCTGTTGAAGCCCACTGAGGGCCCTGCAGGCTGTGAGCTGCATCACCCTCCTTAACCCAGGGAGGAGGGAGCTTGGCTGCTCAAGTGAACCTATCTTCCTAGAAATGTCTCTGGCCCCCAGGCTGTGCCTGCTGAGGGGAAATAGAACCGAAGTGCAACCTTGTAGCTTAACAATTCAACCCAGCACTCTGGCTTCCACAGCAGCCCTGGCTAGGTCCATGTACCTGTGCAGAGTGTGCTGTCCAACCTTCGCCTCATTATAGCCCTTGATACAGACTGCCCGGGAGGCATGAGGCCAAGTGCATGTTACTGAGGAAGCTGTGACTTTGCTGCCTATAATACCAAGCCCTAACGTTGCACCGAGGTAGTCCTTGCATTGCATTGAATCTCTAGTTCCCCCTTTTTGAGATGCACCCGCTTCCCGGTGCTAGGCTCTCTGCACAGAGCCTGTGGCAGATCCAGGCACAGGGCAGCGTTGTCTCTGACTCTCCAGGGAGTGGGCCATTTGGGACTAAAAGGACCAATAGGAAGTGGGAGGAGAATTCAAGTGAGGCTGCCAGGGGCTGGAGTGAGCACTGACCTGGAATCCTGACATCCGAGATCTGTCCTCTCTGCGTGGTGAGGGGTGCCCTGCGTTTTCCCATAGGAGGCACTTGGGGCAGGGAGGGCAAGCAGGTGACTCTCAGAACTTGGCACACATCCCAGCTCACTGCATGTAGCAAGCCGGCCCTGTGGTGCAGTGAGCCCCGCTCAGGCAGTGGATGCCGTGGAAGATGTAAAACCCCCAGAGCTCACCTTGTCATGCAGTGCAAAGTTTCTGCTGGGGGTGTGGGTTCATAGCCTGAGGGGGAGGACTGGAGATCTGTGCCGGGGCGCTCACTGCTGCTGCACCCCCCAGGGCTGTGGTCGGGGTGTAGCATGCTTTCTGTGGGACTCCTCTCCTCCCACCCCCACCACATCCCTGAGGCAGGATCTGGCTGGAGGGGAGGGAAGCGCTTAGCTGGATTATTGCTTTGATCCCTGGACATGGCTCTGACCCATAAGCAAGTTTAGAACGAGATGGGTTAAGTGACAGCTGCTATGGCCCCTTTATCCCTGCTCCACTCCCAGATCCCTGCTGTAGCACCGTGGGCTCCCCTTACAGGGATCCAGCCATGCCCACTTCTCTTTAGCCCAGGGCGTGTGAGTGACTCAGGCTGCTTCGGCTGTGTAGAGAGTGACAAGTCCGTAGTGCTCTACCGGCTCTGGGGCCGTACCTCCCGTCCGGTAGCATGGTGAGTCCTGGCCTAGGGCTGTCCCTGAGCCAAGGGGCCCAGTTCTCCTGATGGCTCTAGTCCACGGTCTCTGCTGTACCTTAGCTCCATGAGAACTCCCAGGACAGGGTCCTGCGTGGGGCTCTCTGGGCGAGCCTCGCACTGTCTTGTGGCACTCCAACCAGGGGAGAGCAGAGCCAGTGGAGCTCCCAGGAGAGGAGTGCTGGCTGCACTGCTGGCGGGGACGCTGGCCCTGCTCTGTAACTCCAGGCGCTCGGCCAGCAGCAGGTTATCTGTCTCTGATAGTCGCTTCCCTGAGGACTGGCATTTTCGTCTCGGGCTTGTAATTAAAAGGTGCAGTGCTGGTGCTAAATAAGCTGTGGTTTGATGCACCCCTTGGTATTCCCAGGCCCCGCTCATGCTGTCACCCTTTCCGTTCGGGTCCAGCCCTGGGAGGCCAAGCCGAGCTGCATGTGGGGGCTGGGGTGTGTCGTAGTAAACGCCAGGAGCTGCTGTGCTGACTGGCGCACCGAAGTGCTGGGTGCTGAAGGTGATGGCGACCAAGGGTGGCTGGTGGGTGCAGTATCACAGTCTGGTTCTGGGAGCTGAGCTGTGGAAGGACACGGGGGTTGGTGGGCAGTTCGCTGCCGTGCTCAGCCAATGGAAAGGCAGGTTGGCTCCCTTAGGCCTGGTCTACGCTGCGGGGAGGGGGGGGGGGGCGATCTTAGTTAGGCAGCTTCAGCTACGTGAATAACATAGCTGAAGTCGATGTACTTAGAACTACTCACCGCGGTGTCTTCGCTGCGGTAAGTCGACGGCTGACACCCACCTGTTGACTCTGCCTGCGCCTCTCGCCCTGGTGGAATACTGGAGTCGATGGGAGAGCGCTCAGGGGTCAATTGCTGCCCGTCGATCCAGCGCGTAATGTAGACATGCCCTCAGTGATGGTGACTTTCCCTCTGACTCTGCTCACCCAAACTGCCTGGGGCACCTGGGGAAGGGGCAAGGAGAGGAGCTACACCTTTTACAAGAGAGCGTCCCAGTGCGGAGCTGTCAGCCTCTCATCAGCCTGTACTGTTCTCTGTCTGCCAGGGGTCAGGCCTTGCAGGGAGGTCGTGCAGCGTCCCCCTGGGGCCAAACAGGAGCTGGCGTGTACATCTGCCTTTCCTCTGGAAAGGGCTGTTCATGGGATGTGGTTCAGGTGACCACCCCACTCCTTCCTACTGGGATGCATACAAGCCTGAGTGACTGAAATGGCATGATTTTTAACCTCAGCCTGCCCCTCCCCGGCTCATCTCTAACCGCTCTCATTAATGGCAGTCCGGTTAAACCGTACTCGGTCACAGACTGTCAGTGGTTCCTGTGGTTTGTGACCACACTTCTCAAAGCCATTTTACACCTGTCTTGAAGAGCCCTGCCCCAGCCCTTCTGGGTGGGGTAGTTTCGAGCACGATTTAGATGAAACTGGTTGAGCTGTCGTGCTGTGGACAGGACAGTAATTACATGGTTTGCTGCCAAACTGTCTTAGTCAGTCCTCCGAGGCAATCCCACAGTGCAGTGCATGATATCTGTAGGGGAAATGCTTGCCACACTGTCTTCCAGAGCAGGAAATAACCCCCTATTCCTGAGATGAACACACCTGCATTCCCTGGCTGTGGATACTCCAGACCTCCCCTGCTGTTGGTGAGCTGTGCACAAGTGCCTGCCTCTCTCTCTCTGGAGCTGGTTTATAGACTGATAGATTCCAAGGCCAGAAGGGACCATTGTGATCATCTAGTCTGACCTCCTGTGTAACCCAGGCCAGAGACCTGCCCCAAACCTATTCCTAGAGCAGAGCTTTTAGGAAAACAGGCCGTCTTGATTTAAAAATTGTCAGTGATGGAGAATCCACCGTGCACCTTGGTAAATTGTTCCAGTAGTTAATTACTCTCACTGTCAAAATTTCCAGTCTGGATTTGTCTGACTTCAACTTCCAGACGTTGGATCACATTAGACCTTTCTCTGCTAGATTGAAGAGCCCGTTATTAAATATTTGTTCCCAGTGTCGGTACTTTTAGACTGCAATCAAGTCACCCCTTAACCTTCTTTGTAAGATAATGTGATTGTGCCATAGTTTAATGCACACTGGAGGTCCCCCTCCCCCTGTGAGATGTAGGTCAGTATGAATAGACCCGTGGGACACCACGCCCCAATGCCAGCCCTGTGATGCCCCAAGAGGCAAAGTGCATCTGAACTGGCTCCAGAGATACTGGATAAGGCTTTACCTGGCCGGGAAATAGATGCATAATGTACTTATGCCCGTGTAACTGGGAGTGAGGTCAGGGACCAGCCGCTGTGCTGCCCCTGCCTTGGCCCTCTTGCTACGTCGAATGCTCTAGTTTCTGTTCCCACTCCAAAGCCCGCGTGCCCCAGGGTCATCTGCTCCAGTCTGGCAACTGCAATGCAGCTGAAGAGGGTGGCTTCCTTCTAGGGCATCTGGCCTTTCCCCAGGGCTGGCGTTGGAGACCCCAGACAATTGCTGTCACTCACAGAGCACAGCAGCCTTGTGTGCATTCTGAGGCCAAGATTGGGAGCTGATTGTCAGGAAACACTGAGCACCCCATCTACTGCCCCCAAGAATCGGGCCTTGCAGAGTCTCAGGTAGGGCACCTGGAATCCCTAAGCCGCTTTGGAAATGGTGGCGTGCAGGTTTCGGCCGTGCTGTGTGTATGGTCTGGGGCCCTGGCTGAATCCCACTGAGATTAGTCAAGTGTGTCGTGCCCATTTGTGGAGCCCTGTTGTGGGTGCTCTCCATGGGTCTGCTTTTTGCTTTAATCCCAGACATAAGGCAGCTCATGTCCAGAGCAGGATCTGTTTCCCTTTCCCCCCCCCCCCCCCCCCACCCCCCAAAAAATCACTCAAGGAGGAGGGCAGTGCAGCGCAGCCTGGTATCACTGATTCATAGAACCACGGTTTCTCCTCCCTGCCCTCAGGTGCCTGACACTGCAGAGATTGGGGCATCCTCTGCCTGCACAAGGTATGCGTTAGAACAACATCCAGTCTTGAGAATGCTTCTGTTGGCCGATGATGAGCACTAACCCGCACCTAGTCTAGTCCAGGCCTTAGTGCGCGGCTCCATGTTCTGCATCAGATTGCCAATGCCAGGCAGGATTCGCAGCTCACCTTCTAGCTGCCAGTGTTCAACTCCCCCTGAGGCCACCGGCGGCTTTCCTTCTCCTGTGTTGTCACGGTAATGCAGATTCTGCAGGTCAGATGCAGCTCTCAGTGATACCTGTATGGACCTTTTGTCCTCAAACCCTCCCCAAAGTGATGCCTGCCTCAGCCACAGAGCACGTATTGCTGTACTGCTAGTTGCCAGAGTGCAGGCATTCTCATTAGTACCTTGCCGCCTTTGGGGTGCATCTGTGGGCTCAGACTAATTAACCCTTGAGATAGCAAGGTGACAGACTCCTCGAGAATATCCTAGGTAGGTAGATCGGACAGTTGGGTTGCTCTTTGAGCCAGCCTGGAGCCCAGTTCCCTTTTCCCAAATCTGTGCTGGCTCTGCAGGGCATCAGCAGTTTCCCTTGACACACGAAGGTAGCAGAGCTGTTGCACAGAGCATCTCTTCAAGCCAGAACAGCTCTTCTGAACACTGCCTGGCCCCCCCCAGGCAAGCCCTGTTGAGCATGCACTGGGTGATCTAACACGGCCAGTCAGGGTGTGTCTACACACCAGTTAAAAACCCAGCTGACGGGCTCAGGCTAAGGGACTGTTGAACTGTGGTGTAGACACTGAGGCTAGGTCTACACTACCCGCCTGAATCTGCAAGTAGAAATCGACCTCTCGGGGATTGATTTATCGCGTCCCGTTGGGACGCGACAATCGATCCACGAATCGACGCTCTTACTCCACCAGCGAAGGTGGGAGTAAGCGCCGTCGACGGGAAGCCGCAGAGGTCGATTTTGCCACCGTCCCTACAGCGGGGTAAGTCGGCTGCGATACGTCGAATTCAGCTATGCTATTCGCGTAGCTGAATTTGCGTATCTTAAATCGACCCTCCCCTGTAGTGAAGACGTAGCCTCAGGCTTGAGCTGGAGCCCACGCTCTAGGACCCTGTGAGGTGGGAGGGTCCCAGAACTCCCAAGCCCAAATGTCTACATGGGGCTGAGGGCCTGAGCCCCTCAGCCCGTCAGCTGGCACTAGCCAGTACCATCAGAGAGCATTGCGTGTGCAGCTGTATGGCCAGAAATGCAGCAACGCCTTTCTCTAAACTGATCCAGGCTTGTAGCCAGGATTCAGCGCCTTGGCTGGGTAAGCATCACTAGCTGCTGTTCTCCCTGTTAGTCTCACGGGAGAGGAATAGTTAAATAATTCTCCCTCGTCTTGTTCTTTGGCCATGTTTGTCCTGCTGAGCATTGGGTGGCTGGACTCAGCTTAGTTAATTCCTTTGTGAGCCACTGGATTTACCCTGTAGTAATATACCCAGCCAACTCCCCAGCTCCCTGTGTTTTAAAGGCAGAGACGGTTGGTTTTTGCATGTACATTCTGTGCGTGCAGCAAGTTCACAGCTTGGAGACTGAAGGAATGCTCAAAGGGCCTGTGTTTACTCTGGAACCTGCCTGACCAGTTCTCCTGGGCTCTCACATTTCTTTATATTTCTAATCACTCTGCTCCCAACAGGCTGTGCCAGCCACACACAGCCTTAATCCATTGGCTTCAAAAGTTCCACCTCTCTGGGGGTTATGTGCCCTTAGCTAAAAGGACCCTGCCGTGTTCTGCTGTTGGCTCCCTCACCCTAAGTGCAGGGCTTGGGGCAGGGGAAGCTACATCTGACATGTTGACTTGAGTTCCTAGTCTCGGGTTTACTGCTGAACAAAAAAGAAGCGTGTTTTCGGATGTGGCTTGTCCGTTGTTGCCTAACAAGTTAGGAATGGTCTCCCAGGAGACAGATTGGGGCTGGATTATCTGGGATGCTTAAAACTGGACAAAGGCAGTAAGCTGCGGCTCTGCTGGGGTTTTCTGTGAAGTTCCCCAACCCCCACTCTCTAATGTTGCTCCCCTGGTTTTAGGGTAGATGGTTTGTCTGCTGCATTGTGAGTGAAAGCAGTGCCCACAGTAGGGACCCCCAAGTTTTAATGTCGCTGGTGTAGATGGTACCAGAGTCCTAGGACAAGGGCTTTTGCTTCCAGGAATTGCCTGGGATGTTGAAGTGCCTTATCCCCTCTGATGTAGTCCAGAAGTTCCAGAAATGCCCATCTAGCTGACTGATCACTCACTCTCCCCAGCCTGGTTGTGCTGCAGTAGTTGCTGTGTGAAGGGGCTGTAAATGGGAATCTCTTCTTTCCTCTCCCTGGATGTTGAGAGGCATTGTGACCAGCTCCGTGGGGAATCCCAGGTGTCCCGGAACGGCAGCACCACTGCACCAGACTGGCTAGAGTGGGGTGAATATCGCACTGGTGGCTAGGTACAGACCATGGACATCTGATTCACTTCTGCTTCTCTACCTGGCTTCCCTGCACTTGCGGTTGGAGCATAGGGTTTTGCTGGTGTGGATCCCGAGGAATTTCTCTGGCCTCAGCATGTTTCCTGTGTGTGCCAGCATGCTGTGTCTAGCCAGTCTCACTGCTTCCCCTCTTGACTGGGGGGGTTTCACAGCAACAGGGGAGAGACGAACACATTAAGAATAGGGGAATGTGATTGTAAATGCACAAATGTTGTCTGGGGCTCGAGGGCTGGATGTGAAAACTAGAAAGATTAGATCTTTAAAAGGACAGCAACAACTCGAGTTTCTCTTAGAAGCTCTGGTTTTAGCCCCCACCGCTCCCCAATAATTCAGAAGGTAATGGCGAGAAAAGGTTTCTTGGAAGTTTGGACCGTTTTGTTACTCTGACTTGACACTGTAGCTGCCTAACCTGTCTAGCCCAAATTACTACTTGGCTAATCATCCTGGGAAGCTAGTGCCCAACCCAGCTGGTCAGTGAGCAGAGTTATTAGGGACTAGGACAGTCGTTAGCCTGATGGCCTACACCACACACTGGAGCTCTGTGTAGATGTAGAGTTATTTTGCTAACTCAACCAAGGACCGATTCTGCATGAGAAGGCCAAGTGACTCTGAGATGAGTTAGAGGCCTGGGATTAAGCCATCTTGAGAGTAAGCCGTGGCCAGGGTCTGTGCAGGGAACTACTGGAGTCCAATTCTGCTTTAGAGCCACAAAACAAAGACAAGTCCGGGGAGAGAGGATTTTGTGTGTTGTTTGATCCTGCTTGATCACAGGAAGCTAGGAGCTAGTTGCATCTTAGAGTGAACATAAGGGTCCTCTTATGACAACAGTTAACAGAGCTTTCCTCTAGCTTGAGTGAAGGCAGCTGTAAAGCCAGGCTTCCAGTCCCATTCTGCAGCCACGTGTGGCACGCACCGTGACGGTTCACTTGTAGTCCTGCATTTGGTGCAGAATGAGTGTGTCTGTGTGAAAGAAGCAGGTCACACTGCTTTGGAAATTTGAGGTCATGTAAAAACGTGCCGTGTGTGGAACCACTCAGGAGCAGCTCCACAGATACGGCTGTGGTTTGGATTCCAGTGTAAGCTCTGGATTCACTCCCCTCAGAACTTGCGTAGAAAAAGTGCTGCTGTTCCTTTCCCTTCGACGGAAATGATCAGATCCATCTTCATATGTAATTGTCGCTGCTCGGAAATATTAACAATGGAACTCCTGCATTGTAAACGAAATACGTTAGATAAACTATTAGCGCAGGAAGCATTTAAAAGTGTGGAAGGGAACTATTAAGGGAAGGTAGATAAATATTCAGACACATTCATAGTTCACACAGTCTCTGAAATAAAATGTACACATGTCAAATGTCAATGTAAATTCTGGAAATGGCCTGACCTGTTTGTGTAGCTGTCCCTACCCGTCTACAAGGGATTTAACCACAACTCTAGAAATACTCTAATCCCTGCCTACAGAGGAAAGGTTAACACATTCTGCAGGCCTGTCAATTCCCTTCTCTCCTCCTTGCAGCCTGGCTTGGAGAACAAGTCTACTTTGAGTTCTGCAGCATCCATGGGTGCAGATTGTTGGGTGTAGAGATGTCTGACTCACATCCAAAGGGCAAATAAGGAGAGAACGCTGCTGCTGTCCTGACTGCTAGACTGGGTTTTCTGCTCTGTGTGGGAGGAAGCTGTTTCTGGAATACACATGAAGAATACAGTGGGTCTCTTTGATCATAGTGGGTAGTTGGGATAGGAGAGGGCTGTGCGGTCTCTCTATGGAGAGTAGGTATACCTGGCCGGTAGTGGGCGTGGAACTGGAGGAGAGTCTGTGGGTTATGTGTGGCATGCAGCTGACTGAGGTCGCCTATTTTGGGAAGGTTTATGCTGCAGGAGGAGTGGGTATTGGACACCGGCAGATTGAAGCTGGCAAGCGCAAGAGCTGAGTTGCTTTTAGAAGATGCATTGTGATATTTGAGTATTTCTCTCTCATGTTTTAACTGTGGCATTCCTTGGCATGCACAGGCTTCAGCTTTACTGCTCTGATAAAGTTTGTCAGTTAATAATTGCACACACAATGTAGGTTACAGCCATTTGGCTTTTACTGCTTCGCATACTGTATGTAGCCAGCCTAAAGCTTCCTAAGGAGAGGTCCTGGGGGAGGGGCTGGGGGAAGAAGGCTGCTAGCGTCTCAGCTCAGCTGATCAGGAGTGGAACGGCACCCTCAGGACCCATTTTATCCCATCCAAAATATTAAATGGCAACTTCTCCAAACCCAGGGCAGGGAAGCCGGTGTGGGGAGACAGCTCTGATGTGGAATGGGCCCTTCTGAGCCTTTCTGGGCCCCAAGCAGTGAGGATGGAAACCCTGATGCTGCAATAGAAAAAATGTTCATAGACATGCAAAAAGGCCCATGTATTTTCTGAACAAATGACACTGCATGAAAGAGTGAATGTAATTGGAGCTGGTTTGGAGCATGACTTTCTCAAGAAATTCTGCTGGATTGGGGGTATTGAAGGCAGAGAATCTCTAGCCACATGTTGAATCAGTAAAAAACAAATGCAAGTGATTGGCTGAAGGAAGAATTGACAGGCCTGGTGGATGGAGCAAGAGGAAGGAACCTGAGGATAGTGGGTCTCCATGAAAGGGAGATCAGAGATGATCTGCTTTCTTTTATAAGTAACTTCATCAAGGAAATCTGGGCTGAGACAGAACAAGCTCAGTACAGCCTCCTGCTGTTAAACCACCAGAGCGGGGAGCATGACTTAGAGTTGTAACAAAGAAAATTAATTCAAGAAGCTACAAAGAAAGAAGTGTCTTCCAAAGTCGCGTGCGTCCCTCTTGTCTAATAAGGCAGGCTGGCAACCAGCCCTGCAGGATGAGCACTCACGGCGAGGCTGATACCAGCATTTGGGATCTTTGGTCCATGGTTCAGGTATCTCAAGAAACAAAAGAAGCCCAAACTGCACGTACTCCTGCAACTGTGTTCAGAGCTCCAAAGCCTCAGGTCTCTCCCTTCCTTCCCCTCCTCCTGCAATCCGAGGTTCCTCTTGCATCCCGGGATACTGGTGGTGGTAAACAATGAGAGCAAGGGTGGCATCTCTGTGCTCCGTCCATTCACCTTTGTCTGTGTGCATCTGGAGGGCAGGTTCATCTGATGGAAAGGAATTGGATAAATCTGACTCTTGGCCTCCCCAGTCTCTTTTCCTCCCTCCTTGGTACAACAGCCTCTGCGGGTTATTACCGTATATACTCGTTCATTAGCCCGTTCGTTTACAAGCTGACCCCCCAAGATCGTTAGGTAAAAATAGCAAAAACTGCAGGACCCTTTCATAAGCCAACCCTATATTTCAGGGGTTGGCAAACTTTGGCTCCTGGCCCGTTAAGGTAAACTGCGAGTGGGCCTGGACGTTTTGTTTACCTGGAGCGTCTGCAGGCACAGAGCCCCTCAGCTCCCAGTGTCCGCGGT
>NW_020664482.1:667857-694017 GCF_002925995.2 Terrapene triunguis | reverse complement strand
TTTTTACCAAAAATATTCGGCTTATGAGCGAGTATATACAACTTCCCTGGTTTCTTCTCATGTTTCAGCCAATTTACATTTCTACAAGCACATCGGGAGGGCATCTCTCGTGATTGAGAATAGCCCCTCACCATGTTGTAGGAGTCTCTGGTGTCTGGCCTGTTATGATACTTCATCAGCAAGGGGAGCTCATGGGTGGCCGTCTACAGTGAATTTTCCCATCTTCCCTTGGAGAGGGAAGCCAGAGTGTGGTGTGTATGGACGATGCAGATGTTTTATCGTTTATGTTGGTCAGGGCTGAGACTGCTTGAAGTTATGGGATGTCCGAGAGACCCTGGCAGGTTAAATAAACCCACCTGCTCTGGGTTACTAGGGAACCAGAGATCCTGGAAGCTTGCAGGAGTTTTTACAACCTATCTTTTCAGTGTGCTGATCACATCTCTGGCCTCCCTTCCCTCTGAGCAGGGGAACACAGCATTGGTCAGAGGGTCCCCCTGGGCTGGGCTGGAGGGGGACAAGGGGGCCTCAAATTCTATAGGAGCAGGGGTACCAGGAAATGCCTCACCACGTGGGTCAGTGTCTCAGGCTGGGAGAGGTCCTCCCAGCAGAGCCAGGTGTGAACAAGGAATGAACTGGTTACTGAGGATCCCAAACGTGTCCCTTCAGCCTCGGGTTCCCTTGGGGTGCCCAGCTCAGCCGCAGCAGGTTATGGGATGTCACCTGGTCTGACCCACCTGCCGTCCAGTAGCCACAGGCTGTGGCAGTCTCGCCTGCTGGAGTGGCCTGTACCATTGTCCGCAGGGGAGAGTCTCACTTCTCCTTCTGTTCCTTTGCAGAGCCCTGTTTGACTATGACAGGACCCGGGACAGCTGCCTGCCAAGCCAGGGGCTCAGCTTCTCCTATGGGGACATTCTGCACGTTATCAATGCCTCCGACGACGAGTGGTGGCAGGCGAGACTAGTGACGCCCCACGGAGAAAGTGAGCAGATTGGGGTCATCCCCAGCAAAAAACGGTGAGTGTCCCTCAGCAGCCCTGTTCCCCTCTCTCCACAATGGATTGGGCCAAGCGCAGGGACTGGGCCCCATGTGGCATTGCAGGGGCCTGCTCCAGCTGCTAGGAGCCATCGGTGGTGGTGGTGCCAGGGACTCCCACCCCCAATTGGGTGTGTGACACCCCCGCGGGCAGCGGCCAGGAGGCGGCTCTCACTGGGCCCCTGCAGGGCTGTGCACCATCGAGGTCGGGGTGAATAGGAAGCAGGGGTTGTTGATAGGTCTGCAGTGAGACCCTTTCTCCTGAAGCGACCTGGATTGTGAATTCCCGGAAGAGCAGCTGAGGAGACGAGAAGAGCAGTTGGTCCTGTTCAGCCGGGTGAGAGTCTGGCTCTGCCATGGTTGAAAAGGGGAGTTGGGGAGTCCCCAGCCCTGCTAGCCCTGAGGAGCTCAAGGCTCCTGATGCCAGAGCCATGCAGCCTGTGCCTTGTGTGCCACCGAGGATCTGTCTAAGCCAGGTCCCATCTGATGTGAAACCGCAGAGCCCAGAGAGAGGAAGAACCAGCTAACCACCAGCTCTGCTTGTGGTTTCTGTGGGTTTCATGTCGAAACAGATGCTGGGGTGGGTGAGACGGGAGCGATGTTTTGCTCCCCTCTGCCGTCAGGCAGAGCGGTTGGGACATGCAGGTGCCAATGGGTACGGAGGGGCTCTGCCTGCTGCAGGGGCAGTGCCCAGTTCTTGCTGGCAGAACCGGATCCGCCTGCTGTGGGGACGGGGGGTCCTGGTCTGCAGTGACAGAGAATGTCCTTTGGGCGGCTTGCCAATGCGACGGGGTGAAGGCCTGGGGCAGAGTTCAGCCTCTCTAGTGGCGCTTGCTCCCTGGACAACCTCTGCACACGGGAGGGTTGTGACCTAGCATAAACCCCATTCCTAGTTCCAGGGGGACCAGCTGAGGGGAGGGGAGAGGCTTTCTGTGTCCTCACCGTGATCCCTCCTAGAGGTGAGCTGTTCTGCTGTGCGCCTCTGTGCAACGTCTGTCCATCCGTCTCCTTCCTCGGGAGTGCCTGGGAAGGGGCAGCCCCACGCCCCCTCTTTCCCCCGAAGGGCTCTTCGTGTTGGGCACGCTGTTCAGTTGATCAGCTTATTGCGGGCTGGGCTGGGCTCCCCGCTGGCTCCTCTCTCCTCCAGGTTCCTGGCGCTGGTTAGATTCATGACAAGCTGCCTGGTCAAATCGCTGCTAATAGCAGAAGCTGCTCAAAGGCCCAGAGCCGCCTCCAAGTGTTCTCTCCTTATAGATGGCGTGGTCAGGTGGTTTGGGTGCCAGAGGGAGCTTTATTGCATGGATGGGGCGCAGAGGTGACCCTCTGCCCGTTGCTGCCCACCGATGTAGCTCAGCAAGCACCGTATGGAGAGGAGCAGGGCAGGGCAGCGAGCTGCACACACATGAACTAGGGCTTTCTCTCGTTTGACTTGAATCAGGGTGGAAAAGAAGGAGCGTGCAAGATTGAAAACAGTGAAGTTCCACGCCCGGACTGGGATGATTGAGTCCAACAGGGTAAGTGCCAGAGCGGGGGTGCCCGGGATGGCCTGAGGTGGAAGCTAGAGGGGCGAAGGAGCGTCCAAGGCTAATGTTGTAACGCTTCTCACTTGGGAAGATAGCCAGAGCGTTCCTGAGTAGAGAGCAGTTGAGACCAGTTGGACTCGAGTTGTGTATGGCTGGGCTGCTTCTTAGGCTTCTGTTCAAACTGCACAGCGGATCCGCTGCCTGGCTGCAAATCTGCAGAGCTGGCAGCCTGGGGTGGGCCAGGAGATTTCAACACAGACACTTCAGCTTGTAGCAGAATTTCCCTCTGACAGTGTGTGTGACCCCATAAGCTGGTGGTCAAGCCCTAGATCGCTTGTGAACAAAAGGTGCATCGCAAAACACCCCGGCTGGGTGGAGCTGACCTCAGACCATCTTGCACAGGCGCATGCGACTTCCCTACGATGGGAGGCTTGAGGTCCGAGCCTGGCTGCTTAATAAAAACACTTCAGACTAAGAAGGGGGCTTAGGGACATGGCCTCGCTCCTGTGGAAAGCGGATTGGGTAGTCAACCTTCCAACATCCCTACAACATTTTTCTCTACACTTAATTTTTCTCCTGCATTATAGTTTCCATGTAATCTCCATGATTTCATTTGAGGGTGATTGCCCTGCCACAGATCCTCATTGTCTCTTCATTTTAATTTTTCGTGCATGCGTTAAACACCATTTGTTTTTTCTGTCCTCCCTTCCATCTCCATGTTCTTCACAGTCGATCAAAACGAAACGTAAAAAGAGTTTCCGCCTCTCCCGAAAGTTTCCATTTTACAAGAGCAAAGAGAACCTGGCCCAGGAGAGCAGCGGACAGGAACGTAAGTAGCCGCTGGCCAGAGAGGGCAAAATGTGCAACCCCCACCCAAACCCCAGCGCCTGCTCCGTGTGGCGGGCTGGGCTGAGTGCATTTCCCTCGCCAAAGAGCCTGCATTCAAAATAGCTGGGAATTCCATTGCATTGGGCCAAACGGCACGACTCCACCCTTTGAGAACTGTTCTGGGAGCCTTCTCAGTTGGAACTGGCTCAGCAAGCAGATAGAGGCAGGATGGGACTTGCTGTGGGACCAGTGGGTCCCTCTGCAACTGCTTACCAAGCTCTGGCTGCACCTCCCCGAGTGTCCCAGTGGCTTCCCACCCATATTGAGAGACAGACCCAGCGCCTGCAATGGCTTCCCAAGCTCAGGAGACTCAGATGGAGTGTTGCCTCTTCTCCCGCTGCCTAGCAATGGTGGAAGTGGAGATTCCTGCCTTGCCCTCTCCTCCAAAGCTGTTCCAGGGGCAGTGGCACTCAGGCTGGGCTCTGGCCATCACAGCCATGGCTGGCATTCTAGAGATCGCATAGAACAATCCATGTCACTGGGCAAAGCCAAGCCAAGCCCGGCCTGCCTGCCTGTAGAGAAGGGGACGTCTCTCCTACCTGCCTCATCCCTTCCCTAGTGCTCGACTCCCAGCCACGGGTGCTGTGTCAGCAAAACTGCCTCTCCCAGCTGCTGCCAGTCTAGCTGCCGCTGGCCATGGCCCAGGATTTCCATCCAGCCTCTGGGCGATGGAGACCTGCCTGGCGCACTCTCAGTTGTTTGGTGTTTTCATCCTTTCACAACTTCTCAGCACATGATCAAACCTCTACTCTGCCTTTCTCTGCTCTCCCTGATGTGCCAGGGGCTCTGCCTTCCCCCGCTCTCAGAACAAGGCGAGGGAATATGGTGCTCAAAGGCTTGTGTTTAATGTTGTAAATGGGCAGGTGTGAGTGGGTGCAGCCCCTTGTCCCGCTCCTGGAATTGGGAAACGGCCTTGCCGTCTATAGCGAGAACCTGGCAGTGCTCATCTGCGTGAACCAATTAGGAGTAGTGAATCCAGCCAGCTTTTGTTATGTGACCATCTGCTCCAGAAGCACCTCTGTGGGCGAATCACTGTGGCCTGCAGAGCTGTCCTGTGCCTGGCTCCCTTTCTGGAGGAATTCCAGCTGCCCGCAGAGACAGCGGCACGTTCCATAGTGACTCTGGCACCATTTCCCAGAGGGTGGTAAGGCATGAGCCCCTGGCTGGCAGCCTCATTGCACTCTCCCTGCTGGAAGGTCAGATCTGTTCATGGCGACTCACCCATCCCGCTTCCCACATGGAGCTAGGAAGCTCCACATGAGGACAAACCCTGGATGGGGCCATGCTCTGATGGTGCATGGCTGTGATCGAGGACCTCTGCTCTGACACCCCCGGCAAACCCCCTGTGTTGAATGGAGGGTGTTCGGAGTGGGGCAAAAGGAGCAGAGAGACCAGGACGGTCAGAGGCTGCCTACCCACCCCCAGCACATTCGCTACAGGGTAGCAGCTGAACTGAGCATGCGTTAGTGTCAGTGTGGTGAAAACGGCAGTGTGTCTGGGTGTGAAGGGCTGTGCACTCCGGCGCAGGAAAGCGCAGTCGATTCAGATCAGTCAGAGAGAGGCGTGTGGACTGTGCTCCTCTGAGGAACTGAAGGGTTCAACACGCAAACCTACGAAGTATTCCTACGGACGGGTTTGCTGGCCAGTGAGCCACCGAGGGAGGTGTTCCTACCTGTGTTCTGTGCAGCTGGGCCACTCGCCTGGCACTGCCCTTCCTCTGCACTTGCTACACGTCATCAGCTCTCCGTAATGCATTGGGTGCTTTGTCAGCAGTGTCCATGTAGACAGCTGTGGTCTCACAGGTAGGAGAGGAGGCGGGGCGAGGCAGAGCGAATCCACCTGCCAGGCTGCATTCCCGTCATGGTGCACTGCTCAGAATGGTCTCTGCTCTGCGGCTGACTGCAGCTGGGGCCAGGACCCAGAGCCTGTCCACACACTGCCTGCATGGTGTCTCACTTCGCTGGCACAGACCTCCATCTTGTGTGTTTATGGAGGGAGAGCAGCCAGATTTTCAAACGAGTTCAGTACCCAACCTGCTGAGCTCTTCTAAAAATCTGGCTCTGGGTGAGTCCAGCATGCCTCTGTTCCTTCCTGGGCCTGACTTCAGCCATAAAAGCTGTATGTGCATCTGCATACTCCAGGGCCTCTGGCCTAGGATGGTTGGTGACTTGGCTGCCCAGTGCGCTTGCTAGACGCAGGTGGTTGCAGGTGTCATAACGAAGGTAGGACAGACCCGAACTGCACTGGCTAAATGAATATGCAAATCCTCCTTATGAGGGTGGCCCCCTCTCTCGGCTCCCCTAGCTTTGCCAACGGATTGTGAAATCCCAGCGTCCCCTCTGCTCAGGGTGCACAGCTCACAGTGCACCAAGGTGTCCGTGCCCAGTAGTTGTAGGGATTTGTGGGGGAGCGGGAGCCATGTCTGGGAGAGTCCCTGGGGAGGGGGCTTGGCTTGCTGCTTTCCCTCCTGGAAGGGTCTGTGGTTGGGGGATGGCTTGCTTGTAGAGGGTGGCATCAGGCAACTGAACATAATTGAATTCATGACTGAAGTGGATTCACCACCTGCCTGTGGGCTCTGTAAAGTCTGTTTGAGGGCTCATTCTCTGCCAGCTCCAGGTTAGCATGTGCTCACGGTGTGGGGGTGGGGACCCCACTCCCCGTCTAGTTCCTGTTGTAGGTAGAAACTTGCAGCCAGTCTCCCTCCCTTGAAATGCTTCACAGCACTTGACTAAATCTGCTTGTGGAGCATAGTCCTTCCTCTGCGCACTCTGCACGTGGAAATGTTGGGATTAGGGGAGCTGAAGCAAAGACTGCAGAGGGATTTGAAGTGCTCCTCAGCCCTTCCAGGGAAGCTGAAAGGCTCAGCCTGGGACTGTACTAGAGCAGGGGTGTGGGCAGAGGGCTCTGGGGCACAGAATCCCTCAGACACCTGGAGTGGGAGATGCAACGTACCTGGCCTTCACCAGTCCATCAAAAAGCTGAGTGAGGCACATTCTTGGGAAGGCCTCCCCTCAACTTCCAACAGCACCTCTGGGATTGGAGCAGCTCACTCGGGAGTGGAAGTTAGCCTGCTCCAGGGGGCCAACTCTTCCTCAGCAAGAGCCTTCCCAGAGTGCACTCAATGAGCAGGTAGCCTGAGGAGGAGTCGGGCACATGGGCACCATTGGTCTCTGGGCTGTGGTTTTGGCAGGGCTGCCCTTGGCCCTGTGGGGGCTGGTTAGAGGCCCTGCGATGGCCATGGGCTGGGTGAGAGGACACGGCTCGGCTCAGCTCAGCAGTGTGAAGGCTGGCTGTACTGCCTGCCCCAGCAAAGACACTTCTGAATTTTGTAACCTCACTTGCAATTGCAGCTCACAGCCGTTCTGCACTCCTGTCACTAATGCTCACCTGGCTCTGTCTCTTTCCTCTCCTCTCTCTGTCTCTCACTCCCCTCTCTCTGGCTCTCTGCCCCTTCCTGCGGTCTATGAAATCAGGACTTCCCTGGGTTAAGTGACGATTATTATGGAGCAAAGAACCTGAGTAAGTCTCATTTAAATGCACATCGTTGGCTCTCCATGTCTGGCATGTCTGGCGCTGCGCCGGGGGGAGGCTGGGATCCAGGACTGGGAGTTAGTGCTGCTCTTGATGTACAGCGCTAGTCGCGCTGAAGGCTTTGCTCTTGCTTCTGAGGCTGTGGGTTCCAGTCCCAGTCAGTGGAGGTGGAGGGGGCTGGGCTCTGGGGGAGGGAGAACTGCCCCTTGTGCTGCTCCCATGGTGAGTTAGAATTCCCTAGCAGAGAGTGACGCAGTCCTGCCCTCCAAATTGCAGGGTGAGCTGCTCTGTTTCCTCTTGTTAGACTGATGGTCACAGCTGGAGCTTGGATCCAGCGGCTCCCTGCTCTAATGCCAGCCCAGATGAGTTAGCGTCAGGGCTGCACTGGAGACGGCTGCTGGCAGGCAATCAGGGGAGAGTGACGGGCCACAGGCGCGTCACTAAGCAGGTAGCTGCGTCTTTAAGTGCTACCTGCCTGCTCCCCGTGCCGGGTGCGTGCACATGTACCCTGAGCTGTGGAACGGCTTCTCTTCCTGACTCCCTTTGGGGAGACGATCTTCACAGCTTCCGCTTAGAGGCCAGCTCTATGCAAGCGGTCCCCTGGCTGCCCACACCTTCGGGACCAGCACAGCCCCACGTCCCTGGGAGCAGGCAGCCGGGGGGGGAGCAGGACGAGTGAGTGACCCAGTGTCTGCGGAGGGGCCGTAGCATTGGAAATGGCCTAAACAAGCAAGGCCCCGAACTCTGTTCCGTCTTGTCAGTGTCTTGTCTCTGTGAGTCCCCCCGTCCCCCCAGGCTGGTTTGCCCTCGTCAGACTGCACTTTGCTTTAGGGTTTGTGCTGATGTATCCGTGTGCTGCGGCAGCTTCCCTCCTCTGCTCCCCCTCCTTGCATGACACCTGGCTCAGGGGGACTCGAACTGGCAGGGCCCTGCCCCGTGCCCCACCCCTCTCACTGTGGATTTATGCTGTATCCTTCGGGGAGGGGGCAGCACCCTGCTCTTGGAGATGCTGCAGGATGAGGCCTGGTGCATTCCCTGGGGAGGCCATTACTAATGCCAGGGGCAGAGCTGCTTCCCATCCCTGTGCACGCTGCCTGGGGAAAGGGAGCCCTGTGAGCTCGTGCCCACTGGGTACAGAGAAAGCCCTGCCTCCGGCGTTCGCATCTTCCCCCTTTCACGCTTGGCAGGGTGCCCCAGACGCAGTTAACTGGATTTCCCTGTTGAAGCTACTGACTGAAGGACCCGGAAATGAACCTCCTGCAATGGTGCCCTACCCCTGGAAATGCCAGTTCTAATGCAGGAGTAAGGGATGGGGGCTGAATCTGTAAGAGGAATCTCACTGGGTCTACATGCTGCCATTGGCTGTGGGGACCCCAAGGCTGTGCTCGACCATGCCCTCTACCTGTGTCCTGTGGCCACTAGCGTTGGGCCACTGTCTGTCTCCTACCCCATGTGCCCTTTGTGAGTTCCTGGCTGCACGTGTTCTGAATTGGCGTCTTTTTCTTGTTGGTTTGCAGAGGGCGTGACATCAAACACCAGTGACAGCGAGAGCAGTTCCAGTAAGTGTCTTTCTCTCCTGCTGTCTCTCACCTCTGTGTGTGTGCGTTCTAAGCATTTTCATTCCTCTGTTGTCCCCATGGTGTTTCCTGTTCGGAGGCCGATGCTTCCTTTGGCCACTCGAACTGAAGGCCCTAGAGATGCTGTGGCCAGCTCCCTCGAGGGGATGGGAGCTTTTTGCCAGGCCTGGTTAGCAGTGTCCTTAGTGGCAGTGATGGGATGCAGTGACGTGGAAGCCATGAGGTGTTAGAGGTCACTCTTTGACCTGTCCCAGCAGAGGATCCCGCCCCAAGGCGCGCTAGTTTTGGGGTGCCACGTGGCTCCTGTGTCCTGACTTCTAGCCCTTGGGATAATACCCCATAGGTCTTGGAAAGCTTGTGCTCAGAGAGGAAGATCTCTGCCAGCTGCTAACGCCCTGCAGCCCACCTACAGCACAAGCCCCGCAGGTGCACTAACAGCTACTGCAGCACTAACGCGCATTCTGCCCGAGGCGTCTCTCTCCTCCTGCGACAAAGCTGCAGCTGCTCTGCTTACGCTTCCAGCTAGGAACTGATCCTGCCCCGCCGTCTCCCCAGTTCGCCCTGCCAGGATGCTCTGAACCAAACACGCGCTGGTGGTGTCGGTCAGGCAGCTCAGAAGGGCCTGGCACAGAAACAGTGTGTGTAATGAGGGCAGCGTCCCCAGCGCCTTTTCTCCTACAAGCCTTCAAACAGGCAGCACCCAGCCCAGGCAGGGAAATTGGTGCCAGGGATCCAGGGCCTCTGGAGTGTCCCCGCAGCGCAGATGGGAGCTGGGTTTACGGTCTCCCAGCACACAGAGAGGAATGGGTTCCATGCAGCTAGCCAGAAAGGATGAATGGCTGAGTTGGTCCTGCCTGGCTTTGAGCCCAGAATGTGGCTATTCCAGGTGTCGTTCAGCCGGTAACCCAGGGAGCAGCCAGGCTGTGGAATCGGATCCTCAGAGCAAATAGTGGCCAGGTTGCCGCTCTGGGCTGGGGGGGAGCCATGGGAAGGGAGCCTGGGTCATAGCCCGCAGAAAGAGCGCCCTCTGGTGTTTGCCCTAGCGTTCCAGGCAAACTGCCATGAAGCGAATGTCTGACCAAGTCATGGGCCACCTGGGCTTAGAGTGCAGCCCACCTGCTGGCCACAGACTAGCCTTTGGGTTGGCTGCAGGGGCAGCGTGATGGGGGAATGGCTCTCACTCACGTACTGTTTCGGGTCTTCCTGGGGCAGTCAGAAAGGAACACTGTCCCAAGGCAGTTCTGGTCAGGAGCAGCACCCCAGGCTGGGACTCTCCTGTGCACTTCGCTGTCACCCTGGGACTTCACTGTCCAGCGGGGTGGGCAACCCAGAGGCCTTTGGGGCACTTCTGTGTATGGCAGATCCTGGCTGGCTATTGCCTTCATGCCACTTTCTGGTCACAAAGGGTTGAGGCAGGAGAGGCCCCTGCAAACACTCACCTGCTTCTCCCTGGCTCTATTCCAGAAGGACAAGAGGACACTATCCTGTCATATGAACCGGTGACACGGCAAGAAAGTAAGTATGGGGTGGGGTCTGGAGTGTGCAGTGGTCTTGAGTCCCAGCTCTACAGCTTGTGGTGGTTTTGAGAAGTGCCTACGCACAGCGAGTCCTTAATCAAACCTTGAATCTCCAACCAACACCTAAAACTGGCCTCAGGCAGGCGTGGGTCTGCAGGCACTCTGCTCTCCCGGCCTCCCAGAGCAGCATGTGTTGCGAGGCGTTTAATGGAAACGTGAGGGGCACCTGGCCGCCTGTGCCTGCCTGGGCTGCCTAGCACTCTTGGCAGGCAAGCAGACACTGCTCATGAAATGCCTCTGGTCAATGGCAAACGCTTGAAACACTGGCTGTGAAACCGTCATTGCTAAAAATGTAACACCCCCTGCCCTGCCCAAGCCCAGCCCTCTCTGCGCTGCCCTTCCAGAGTCTTGGGTCCTTCTTGTACCAAGCACCCGCCTTCACCTCCGGCCACTCACCCACTCTGTCTGATTCATGCCCCAGCCGTACTGCATCTCGTGACTGCATCGGGTTGAGTGCCTGGGGCCAGAGGCTGGGAGGGCTCATTTCTTTTTAAAGCACCTAGCACGTTGTTGGTGCTTCATCTGTACCAACTCAAGGCAGCTATTCACCCATGAGCTGCCAGTTTGCTGGTTCCTCAGCCAGAGAGTAACACGTCCTATCCTCCAGACACGAGTAGTGCAAGTGCCAGCAGCATGCCTGGGGAGAAGAGGTGCATTCCTCCCCTGGAGCTTGCAGGCCAATGGGAGGTCAGCCTCCCGCACTTGTCTGAGCGGCTGTGGTGGAAGGGCTTGGGAAGAGGGTGTGTTGAGGCAATAATTTGGGTGCTCTCACGGAGGAGCGAACCTGGAAGTGCATGTGGAGGCACATAGAAGAGGTAATAAGCACTCTTGTGTTCTGCACCATTTGCCTCTTTGGGAGCGTTGCTGATGCGTCCTGTGGGCTGAGCCCAAAGACAAGTTCCTGGAAGCTGTTTCCATGTGCATGGGAAAGGTGTCCTTGTTCTAGAATGAGAAGGGTTCTGTCCTTGGGTAGACTTGGAGCTTTGCTGAGCTTAGTCCCCACTGCAGGAAAAGGGCCTTCAGTATTTCCACAGACCACAAGTGTGAGTGCTGTGCGAATGGCCGTGGTGTATTGACCACAAGTATTCTGGAGCCACGTGGCCCACTCCAGGCTTCAGCGAGTGTGGGAGCAGCTGCTGGGATCAGAGACTCAGCCTCAGGGTCGTGGCTTTTCTTGTTTCCAGTTCACTATGCGAGGCCAGTGATCATCCTGGGGCCAATGAAAGACCGTGTCAACGATGACCTCATCTCCGAGTTTCCACACAAGTTTGGCTCCTGCGTGCCACGTAAGTGTTGGCGTTGGTGTCTCTCTCAGGTTGTGAGTTAGTGACCCAGAGGTGTGCTCTGGAGAGGGGCCGCTGTTTCTCTGCCTGCTGCATCTGAGTCATGTGGTGGCGAAGAGAGGCAAGGCAGGGTCGCTGTAGGGGCCTGGCAGGCTGCGGTGGGCTCTGTCTCATGAAGCCCCTCTCTTTCAGACACTACCAGGCCTCGGCGTGAGAATGAGGTGGATGGGCAGGACTATCACTTTGTCGGATCCCGAGAGCAGATGGAGAAAGATATTCAGGACAACAAGTTCATCGAGGCTGGGCAGTTCAATGACAATCTCTATGGGACCAGCATCCAGTCGGTGCGGGCAGTTGCAGAGAGAGTGAGTGTAAACGTGGAGGCAGCGACACTGCTCCAGGGAAGCCCGCAGCTCACCCAAATGATTTGTGACCCTCTCGCGGCTGCACCCATTGCCCATGTAACTGTGTGTGGAGCAAGAGCCAATTGGACACGGATTCCTGCCACGCCATCTGGCCTTGTTCCACAACCTCATTACCCAGCCCAGACTGCCCAGTGCTCTGCCGCTAAACCCACCTCCCTCCCCAGGCAGGAGTCCTGCAGAACTCAGGCCTCCTAAGCCACTGGGCTACCAAGGCCACCATTAGCCACACCAGTGCCTGCTTTATCTTCACAAGTGCTGGTGCAGAGGTTCTTTGCAGTGAGTAGAACAGAAATGCTCTGTGCTCAGAGCATGACACAACCCATTGCTGGTTTTTAAACAATGTCCTGAACGTTGAAAGGAAGCCCCAGTCCCTTCTCCGGGTGCTGCCACCCTGCCCCAGTTGGGGGTCCATGCTGGGGGTTGGCTTGTATCTTGGGATGGGCATATTCCATCCCTGGTCCTCCTGCTCCAGGCTACTTTCAGAGAGGGAAAGTGACTGACTGAAGCTGGTCCCCTCTTGTGCCCTGCTAGGGGAAGCACTGCATCCTGGACGTGTCTGGCAACGCCATCAAGAGGTTGCAACAAGCACAACTTTACCCTATTGCCATTTTCATCAAGCCAAAATCCATTGAAGCTCTCATGTAAGTGCATATTTTCCACCTACCCCTTGGGTGCGCTAGCTGCAGGGACCAGGAGCCTGCACTCCTGCTGCTTCTAATTCAGAAAAGGGGTGTGGGAAAGGCTGCTACTGTCGCTGTCATAGAATCACAGAAATGTTGGGCTGGAAGGTACCACAAGAGGTCATCTAGTCCAGCCCTCTGCACTGAGGCAGGACCAGAGTTACCTAAGAGCATCCTTGACAGGTGTTTGTCCAACCCGTTGTTAAAAATCTCGAATGAGGGGATTCCATGACTTCCCTTGGGATCCTATTCCAGAACTTTTCTATCCTCTGAATTAGAAAGTTTTCAGAGTAGAGAGAGGTAAATAGTGGTGTCCCCCAGGGTTCTGTACTGGGACCAGTGCTGTTCAACATACTCATAAATGATCTGGAAAAAGGGGTAAACAATGCAGTGGCTAAGTTTGCAGATGATACAGAATTACTCAAAATAGTTAAATTCAAAGCTGACTGCACAGAGTTACAAAGGGGTCTCTCCGAACTGGGTGACTGGGCAACATGTAGACAAATGCGAAGTAATGCACATAGGAAAACATAATCCCAATTATACATACATGATGATGGGGTCTAAATTAGCTGTTACCACTCAAGAAAGAGATCGTGGAGTCATTGTGGATAGTTCTCTGAAAACATCTGTTCAATGTGCAGCGGCAATCAAAAAAGCGAACAGAATGTTAGGAACCAATAGGAAAGGGATAGATAATAAACCGAAAATGTCATATTGCCGCTATATAATTCCATGGTACTCCCACACCTTGAATACTGCATGCAGATGTGATCGCCCCATCTCAAAAAAGAGGTATTAGAATTGGAAAAGGTGCAGAGAAGGGCAACAAAAATGATTAGGGGTATGGAACAGCTTCCGTATGAGGAGAGATTAAGACTGGGACTGTTCAGCTCAGAAACGAGATGGCTAAGAGGGGTGTGATGGAGGTCTATAAAATCATGACTGGTGTGGAAAAAGGGAATCAGGAAGGGTTATTTATTCCTTCTCATAACACACGAACCAAGGGTCACCAATGGAATTAATAGGCAGCAGGTTTACAACAAACATAAGGAAGTACTTCACTCAAAGCACTGTCAACCTGTGGAACTCATTGCCAGTGGATGTTGTGAAGGCCAAAACTATAACTTGTATAATTCACAAAAGAATTGGATAAATTCATGGAGGATAGATCAATCAATGGCTATTAGCCCAAGATGGTCAGGGATGCAACCCCATGGTCTGCATGTCCCTCATCTCTGACTCCCAGAAGTTGGGAGTGGATGATGGGATGGACCACTCAATAAATTGCCCCATTCTGTTCATTCCCTCTGAAGTATTTGGCACCAGCTACTCTCAGAAGACAGGATACTGGGCTAGATGGACCACTGATCTGACTCAATACGGCCATCTTTGTTTGTACACTATGAAAGTTTTTCTGAAATTTTCCTTGCTGCAGTTTAAGACCATTACTTCTTAACCGATGGACATGGAGAACAATTGATCACCGTCCTCTTTGTAATATCCCTTCACATATTTGAAGATTGTTACCAGGATCCCCATTAGTCATCTTTTCTTAAGACTAAACAAACCCAGTTTGTTTAATCTTTCCTCACAGATCAGGTTTTCTAGCCCTTTTATCATTTTGTTGCTCTACTCTGGACACTCTCTAATTTGTCCACATTTTTTTAAGGTATTGTGCCCAGACCTGGGCAGAGTACTCCAGTTAAGATCTCAGAGCCACATAATCCAGGACAGTTACCTACCATGTCTTACTTATGACATATTAGCTTTTTTCACAACTGTATCACATTGACTTGTGTTCCATTAGTGATCCAACCCCCAGATCCTTTTCAGCAGTTATACCACCTACCCAGTTATTTTGTAGTTGTCCATTCCGTTTTTCCTTCCTAAGTGTAATACTTTGCACTTGTCTTTACTGAATTTTGCTTGTTGATTTCAGACCAATTCTCCAATTTGCAAAGGTCCTTTTGAATTCTAATCCTGTCCTTCAAAGTGCTTGCAACCCCTCCACGCTTGGTGTCATCTGCAGATTTTATGAGCATACTCCGCTCTCCATTATCCAAGTCATTCATGAAAGTATTGAATAGTACCAGACCCAGGGCTGACCCCTGCAGGACTCCACTACCTATGTCCCTCCCGGTTTGACAGTGAACCACTGAATGCAGTGTTTCAACCAGTTGTACACCCAGCTTATATTTAATTTCATTTATACCATATTTCCCTAGTTTGCTTTTGAGAATGTCATCTGAGAGACTGTGCCAAAAGCCATACTAAAATCGAGATATATCACTTCTTCTACTTTCCCCTATCCACTAGGCCAGGTACCCTGTCAAAGGAAATTAGGTTGATTTAGCATGATTTGTTCTTGACAATATAACCTATTGTCTAGGTGCTTACAAATTGATTTGTTCCAGTATATACCCCGGTATCGAAGATGGGGTGATCGACTACTCTGTAATTCCCTGGGTCCTCTTTGTTCCCCCTTTTAAAGGTAGGCACTCGGTTTGCCCTTCTCCCGTCGTCTGGGATCTCACAAGTGCTCCAGGAGTTCTAGAAGATAATTGCAAATGGTTCTGAGTTTGCTCTAGCTAGTTCCTGAAGTACCCTGGGGTGAATTTCATCAGGCCCTCCTGACCTGAATACAGCTAGCTTATCTAAATAGTCTTTAACCTGATCTTTGCCTATTTTGTCTTGTGTTCCTTCTCCATTGTTTTTCATATTAATTGTGTTCAGTATCTGGTTATAGTTCACCTTTTTAGTGAAGACTGAAGCAAAATAGGCAATTAATACCTCGCCTTTCTTCACATCATCATTGGTTAGCTCTCTTTATCCATTAAGTAGAGAACTTACACTTTCCTTCACCTTTCTCTTGCTCCTAATGTATTTAAAGAACCTCTTCTTACTGCCTTTTACGTCCCTTGCCAGGTGTAACTCATTTTGTGCCTTAGCCTTTCTGATTTTGTCTCTACCTGCTTGTGCTATTCTTTTGTACTCTTCCAGAGCAATTTATCCGCGTTTCCAGTTTTTGTAGGATTCCTCTTTTAGGGTCATTAAGGCGCTCCTGATGGAGTCGTAATGATCTTTTACTTTTTTTTCTATCTTTCCTTCCCATTGGGATAGCCTGCAGTTGTGCCTTAAATATCGTCTCCTTGAGAAGCTGCTAGTTCTCCTCAACTCCTTTGTCCCCTTAGATTTGTTTTTTCCCCATGGGATCTTATCTACCAGTTGTCTGAGTTTGCCTGCTTTTTAAAAATCCTTTGTGCTTATTCTGCTGCTCTCACTCCTTCCTTTCCTTAGAATCATGAAATCTGCCCTTCAAGTAGTGTCCCTGTGGGCACTCCGCTCCAGGTGCGCCTGTGCCTTTGATCAGAGATGTTTGGTAGCAACGCCCCCACACCTTCGTGCCCTGGACGGAAAGTATAAAGGGCTGCGTGGATGAACAGCCATCGGTTTCTTTTCAGCCACCTTCAGTCTGACAGAGTCTGCTGTGTGCCTGTTCTCTTTAATGGTGATTTTAGCAGTTAGTATCTAGTTAGTTCTTCGGTAGTGTTTTATAGTTCCTGGAACAGTTGTTCCCTTTTTTCTTTCCATTTTTTAAGGAAAGATTTTATATCTATAAAATACTTTTATTTTTGGTTATTTTGCTCAGGGATGCCAGGGATTTAAAAGGCGCTTCTCTCACTGCGAGGCTCTCCTGAGCAGTGACGGGCGTTCTTAATGCCTCTGCTGTTTGGGAGAGGCTCCTATTTCCCTGCAAGTGCAAGATCTGCACTTTTTTCCCAAGGGTACATCCTGAAAAAAATAGGGAGCCCAAGTTTAAACTGATGATGATGGAGCAAGCCTTAAGACCAGCTTTGGATGCAGGGGCAGAGGACGACCCCCCAGTATAGCTAGCACTTGTATATGTATATAGTGAAAACCAGTAAAAGTTTATTTAACAAAGTGCAGAGATTCAAGTGACCGCAGTAGAAGTATTGGAAACAAATGCTGTATATAAAAGTAAATCAGAATGTGCATTCTAGAACCTACACTTACGTCACTAGCTGCTTTTCTCTCTTACAGAGCAATGGTCACCCAAAGTCCTTCCAGCGTTTTACACTCAGGCTTGGCTGGGCTCTTAAATAAGTCACACTGTCAGCTTGCCTCCTTGATAGAACAATCCACTGCCCTTATTTCTAAGCAGGACACCCCTGCTGGCTGTCTTTTTCCTGTACACTCCTTTCTGGTAGATTGTGAAATCTCTTAATCAGCATCTGGCTCAGTCTGCAAATCGGCCTACGTTGGCGGACATGATACACAATGGCCAGATAAGGAGATAAGCATCTGTTACCCCATGCCTGTCCGAAACATGCTACATCCTGATTACCTGTCTTAAGAACATAATTTTCACTATAGACACGCAACTTCTTAAATATGATCCATCAATCACTGTGAAATGGATGGATGACCCGTGGGCTACTGGCTGTCTGCAGAGACCTCAGCCCCCACCCTTTTGTGAATTCTATCCAACCCATGGAATCTCTGTAAAACTGACTCCTCTGTGCCCTCTGCTAGTTTGCACTACAAGGTTCTGGGGTCACATGCACTGCAGCAGAAGGCTAGGGATTGCCTGGGCTTCCCAGCATACCTTTGTTCTTTGGGTGAAGTGGAAAGATGTTGGTGCTGGAAGGAATTGCTGGAGCTGGAGTTGTATTGCACAGGGCAGCAAGAGAGCACGTGAAGTTCGATATGTGACCCAGTCTCTTGCAATAGAAGTCTGTAGGGGCTGCACCAGGGCCTAGCTCACTGATGCATGGAGGGTTCCCAGCACTGGTGGTGGCGGTAGCTTTTGGCTTGTTTTAAGTAAAAAGAAACACATTCAGACTGTTCTTATCCATGCCTGGCAGGGAGATGAACCGGAGACAGACGTATGAACAAGCCAACAAGGTCTTTGACAAAGCCATGAAATTGGAGCAGGAGTTTGGAGAGTATTTTACAGGTAAGAGTCCTGGATGGGCAGGAGTGACCCCATCAGCACCACCTTGCTGTCAGAGTCATGGGAAATTGTCCCGCCCCTCCGAAAACAAAAGAATCAAGAAATGGATATGAGTCTGTGAATGTGGCTTCATGGAGGGGCCCTTCAGCTATCCGGAGGTAACAGCAAACCTGCCCTCGAGACGCAGAGGGAGGCAGCCATACAGGATTTTCTGAATTGCTGAAGGCAGCAAGGAGAAAAGGGGCCAATAGAAAATCAAGACTTACAAATGCTGCTGAAGGGCTGCATAGGACCAGGGATTTTAGCACATGAGGGCAGGGAACACTAGAGAGAGAAGGACCATTTAAAAGAGTTGAAGGATGAAATTAGTGACTTGATGGGTGAAGACTGAACTGCTTTTTACAGTCCGTCTTCAAGAAAAGCATGGGCACTTGGCTGCTTAGGAAGAGAAGGAGCATTTGCTGAAGGGCCAGTAAGGGAGTACTTGGCAACTTGTGCCTCCACAGATTAGCTGGCCAGCACAGCAGGTATCCGCGCGCGTTAAGGAAAATAGCGGACACGCTGTACCACACAATTATTTCTGGAAAATAATGGGCAGCTTTGGAGGCACCAAGGCTGAAGGGGAGCAAACGTGTTACCAGCTTGAAAGGAAAGGAGTGATCCCACCAGTTTCCATCTCATATGCCAGACTGCTACCCTAGGAACTTTCCCAGCCAAAACACCTGGCAGAGGAGGAGTTCAGGCTAGAATGGGCCAGTTACTGGCCAGTTAAAACCCTCCCCAGAATATTGTCCTTTCACAAAGGTGAGCAGGAGAAGCCCAAGGAATTCCCAGTGCTTTTCGATATGCTCACGCCAACAGCTGGGGGAAACAGGCGAGGCACACTGTGTCTTTATTTGCTACCAACAGACAGTTTCATGTGGAAAATAAGTTCAAATTGGCTCATTGAGCTGAAAACGTGGGTAAAACCCATAAACAGGGTGCTGATAACTGGGGCATCTCAAGGGGAGAGAGGGGCCTCTTTGGGAGCAGCGGACACTGGGGTGAGGCAGACCTTATGTAACATGTTTGTGATCATAGAGATAGGGTGAGCAGCACATGGGTGACGTTTCCAGGTGACACTAAATTGGGAGGAGGCTGGAAACATGGGCAGGAAATAATGGAATGGGATTCTGCTGGGCAGGGGAACCCAGGGGCGCAGGAATGGCAGAGTGAGCCCTGCAGCAATAAGGGAGAGCAGATTTGATTATCTTGCAATGTAAGATGGCTGCAAAAGAGCCACTGTGATTCTGGGCTGCATGTACAAAGGCCTCGTGTCATGGACATGGAGGGGGGATGGACTGCCTGTCTGTAGGGCTCTGGTGCGATGTGGGAGCCAGAAAAATTGACAAATTGTGAGGAGTCCAACAAAAAGCAACAAAACGATCTGGGGGCTGGAGCAAATGAGTTCTGGGGGAGAGAGAGAAAAAGCCAAATCTGCCTGGTTTCATTAAGTGTTGAGTCCAACTCAATAGGACAAAACCAATCATCTACAGTTAAGTGAAGGCATGTTATCGGAGAAATAAGATGGGATTGCAAAAGGGAAAACGTGTGAACTCGAAACTTTTGGGCAGTGAGATGCGCTTGGCTGGGGAATCCTCTCCCAGGAAGCCCCAAGAACTTCTCCCCTTGGGAGTTGGAAGCTAAACTAGGTCCCTGGGCCTGCTGGAAGCTGTAATGAGCCAGTCTTTATGAAAGTGCCTGCAGCTCCTGCTCAAAGGTGGATGAAATAATGAATACTGAGGTCCCAAAGGCTCTGTACCTAGTGTGTTTTAATGAAATTGTCTGAAAAGTTGATTTTCAGCCCCTTGTTGAGAGACTAGTTGGTACTTCGTACACATGAAAAGAGTACGCCAACATGAGATCAGCATGAGCTCTCCCTAGAATTAATCTGCTTGGAGGTACTCTGTATCCTTAACTCTCCATGGCCCGGTTTGCCTGTTGTTCACATAGCGCAGATCCAGAACTACTTACAGGATTCGCTCAGGTCTGCTGGTAGCCGTGCCGCACCGTTCTCTCCCATCCCCTCTGGCTGCTTTGCCTCACTAGCTGGGCGAGGGACCTTTGCATGGCATGTGCGGGTGTGGTGCAGTGTTGCCTGATGTTGACTGACTGGCTTGTTCTTTCCCTTTTTAGCCATTGTACAAGGAGACTCTCTGGAAGAGATATACAACAAAATCAAACAGATCATTGAGGACCAGTCTGGGCACTACATCTGGGTCCCATCCCCTGAGAAACTCTGAAGACTTCCCCCATCAACTTCCTTGTGAGCAGATGTCTGAAATCCCTCCCTCACCTATGCCCCAAGGGGGTGGACATGAATACTTCTCCTGCCCCCTTTTTTAGATCGTCGCAAGATTGAGTTTTCTAGTCCTGTTTCTTTTTGTTGGGATGAATCAATCTCACTTAACACGTGACTGTCCCCACCATTCCTGCATGGACCTTCCCGCTGCTCCATTAGAGACAGATGAGATCCCATTCAAGTCGTTTTTTATTATTATTAAAATTTAACCCAAGATGCGAGATGGGAGGAGGCGGCTGAGGACTTATGTAAAGAACGACTGAAACAATGGATTTTTTTGAAAATGAGCTAGGACTGGAGCTCCCGGGGGCATTTCTCCAAGCATGTGTCACTGCCTTGTAGCTCTGAACAGTGCAACAGAAAGCATTTTATTTATCTGTATATGTAATTTATATATAATATATAAAGATATTATATATATATTATATATATGTGGACTAGAAAACCTGAGGGACCTCCTAAAACGGTACTATATTATTGCAAGGATCTTTTAAATTGTTGTATCCCAGTCACTGGGCAAGGGAGTCCCACTCTGGTCAAGAAGAGATTGAAATGGTACCAAGTGCTTCGGATGCTTCTCACATCTGGTCAGTTTTCTGAGAACCAAAGCCCAGATCTTTGGGGTAGAGCAGAGAAACTGGGATGCTGTGTGCGTGCAGAGAGGGCCGAGGGTCCAGAGTAACCTGTAGCAGCTGATCTGAGTGAAACTGGAAGACCCAGACTGAGCAGGAGGCTGCAGGGCGAGAGAGAATGGATAAGACGTTATTAAATTGCACATTGTTTTACACACCACCTAATGTGTTTGCATGAGAGGTTTCCTTTTTGTTCTATTTTTTTAAGCAGATGTTAAACCAAAACCATATTGTGTTGCTGTGTCAGCTTTTTTATTAGAATTTTCTCATGTTAATAATGATCTGTGGGTATAAAATCCAGTTTTTTAACTTATTTTTTAAGATGGTTACATTGTAAATAGAATCCAGACCCAGGGTGTCATAGTTAGAAAATAATCTACAGACCATATGGAATGAGCAAGCCAGCTGATCTGTGCTGCTGCCGGAACACTTCAATGTGGATGCAGCAAATGCCATCCATCTGGTCTCCCTGGGGACCTACACTGGATTTGAATCTGGTGTGTGACAGGCTGAGGGAATTCCAGTCTTCCTCATGAAAGCACACTGGAATTCCCCTCTGCTGCTGGAAGAAGACCATAGCTGTGCCTGGGATGGAAGCTCACAACTTCCCAAATGAATAATGGAATTTAATACAGAGTTCAGAATTCCAGTAACCGTGAAAACGGCTGTTTCCCCTGCAAGGGGTGAGGACCTTTGCTGTGGAGCAGCTGTGCATGCAGTGCAGCAGTGTCCCTTCCTGAGTCCCTGGGACTCAGCGCTTGGCAGATAGTGCTTGTTCACCTCTTCTGTTTAATATTTCTACTATTGACAAGTGTCTGCATAAAGCCTGTTCTGAAGTTTGGGATCCACTTTTAGAAAGTCTCAGGAGCTTTGCAGTCTGTTGGGTATGGAAATGCAGACAGAATTGTACCATCATGCTGTATAATCAAGAGATCTTGTGACCAGGTGAGTGGTGTAAGACCACAGACAGGTAGTCTTCCTTGGACTGAGGCTACTGCTTTTGAGAAGCACAGGTGTGTGTGTTCGAATGTGGCTCCACCTCAGGAAAAGAGCTTCCAAAAGGATTTGTGGATTTTCCAATCTAGATTTTGTTTTTCAAGTACCCCTAATTCTAGTGCAAGAGCCCTCTCCTCTGCAGGGAAAAATGTAAAAACTTTCTCCATGCCACGTTCCTGTACATCAGAGCAAAGGAGGTCACCATAAAAATGTGAGCAGGTACGTCTTCCCCCTTTCCATGTGGTGACAGTTGGATGCTATAGAAGAAAACCAAGCTGTTGCTGACCTAACCTAATAGGATCAGACCACTGCTGTTTCCAGCTAGACAACACCATGCTAATACTGTCCACTCCCTGAGGTGATAGCTGATTGTGTCAATGTGTTTTGTGCAGTGGCCTCAGTTTTAAATATGAGTGAGAACTGCTGTAAGTTTGTAGAGAGACATTCTGGTAAGTGAGAAGTGTCACAGGAGACCCAAAGGGATTTAGCAATCCTGTGAGACTCAAAGCAACGCTGCAAAGCTCATTGATGGAACCACTACTGTTGAGAAGTGGAGCTGAAGGAGAGAGGACGGCTGTAGATTCTGGCCATGGACGGATGTCCAGTGTTACAGCTACTGCCTGCTCTGGATGCCACAAGCCCCATTCTCGAGCTGGCATAAGTGAAATAGGAGCAAGTTCCTAAGATGCTAGTCACAAGGTTACAGCTTCTTAACTTTTTTCCTAAGAGCCTGTCTCCCTCTCTTCTAGTCACATGGAGAAAAAGGCCAGTGTACTCCATG
Source organism: Terrapene triunguis (assembly GCF_002925995.2). Taxonomy (NCBI): domain Eukaryota; kingdom Metazoa; phylum Chordata; order Testudines; family Emydidae; genus Terrapene; species Terrapene triunguis. The sequence continues at coordinate 671,773 of NW_020664482.1, read as the reverse complement.
GCATAGGTGAAAGTATCCAATCAGTCATGACACTAGTTGGTTACCAGTGTTTCTTCCAAGGAGACATATATTTTTAATAAACAGAGAGTTGCAATGAACTCTGACTCAGAAACCTTCTTGTAAAAACCTCTTATTGTGTAGTGGATCCCTGCCATTTGGAGGTTGATCCTGGCACCTGAGTGGGGTCTAGCTGGGCTGTAGTGAACCGAAGGGTTACGCTCAACATGCCAAAGCCTGGAAATGTTTAGGTTTCTAGGTGGGAGGGGGGTGGCCCCTAAAAGTCAATCCTGAAAAAGAGCAGTTCTTGGGTTTAGATTAGTGACCATAGCAACAAGAAGGCCCCTCTGCAGCTTTACCAATGCCACTTGCTCTTTGAGGTGGGGTTGTGGTTGCAGGCCTTCCCTAATACTGTATCATAATATATTCGGCCAACACCGTTGGACCAAAGCCCCTTGCTGACATGAGAATCTGTGCCCTGCAAGCAATGTGGGGAACTAGCTGTACCACTTTTTATCAGTGGAAATTATGTGCCTTTATGAAACCCTGCTGCATCTGGTCCTGCCTGTACTGTAAAGGAGGGGACGTGGCTTGTTTTTCACTGATAGGAATATGAAGCTGGGGGAGGGTCGTACTAAAATTTAACTTAGCATGTTTGACTATTTGTACAATATTGGTAGGCAGTGGTTATAATGACACAGCTACATTGAAGTAAAACGTTGGGGATGGAGTTGTCTTTACTAAATGTAGTTAAAACCTATTTTTGAAATTCCCAGTGTACTCATTCAGTGTGTGAATGGGTGATCTGCTCTCATGGGGAGAGGGTACTATTTTAATGGTGCATCACTGTACGATCCCCGTAGCAGGCCCAGCCTCAGAATCCAAAAAAAAAAAAAAAAAATCAGCTCCCACATCAAAGGGCTGGAAATCTGTTTCAAAGTAAAGCCTAATTTAAAAAAAAACTAGCTCATAAACCATTTTTTGAAGAAGCGGTTTCCTGTATGGTTATTTCTATTACAGACACTTTAGAAGTGGAACTGAACAACTGAGTTTTGATTTAGTTGGAGTGACTGAAAGCTCTTACCCTGCAGTTTTCCTTTCAGAAGCTGGAGATGGGGGAATAAAGTAGCTTTAGAAGAACTGGTAATAGAAAGCACGAGGTAGTTTACTGATGACTCTCAGGTTATAGTCCACATATTTAATTTTTTGTTTAGTTAAGCATATTAGTGATTATCAGACTGAAAAGATCAATAGTCCCTCTAGTCTGGTTTCTGACAGTGGTGTATATACCTGATCCTTCAGGCATAAAAGCCTCAGAAAAGACAGTTAATTAAATAGCATAACGGGAGAGGTTCCTTCCTCAATCAGGGCTGTTAGTGGTTGGCTCATGTCCTGAAGCATAGGTAGTCACATAGCTTACAAACATATCCAAGCCTGCTGTAAATACAGATACCATATAAGTGTAGAAGCCTTTCTTGAATCGTACTGAATACTCCATCCCAAAAATACCATGTGGCAGCAAGCTCCGTAGCTTAATTACTCTGGTGTAAAGGTCTTCCTGTCTGAACAAGACATGAACAGAAGGGTAACAGTGCTGCCTCAAGTTCTCCAAGAGCTCGCTTGGTGGCTAGACCCAGTAAATGAATGGAAAGGTGGTTCCTTTCTCTGCCCCCACTCCAACTGACACTTATCACAGATGCTTCAGGGACAGGCTGGGGTACTCACCTGAAGCAGCTACAAGAGATTGTCTCAGAACAATTTACAGCTACACATGAATGTCCTGGAGTTGGGAGCCATCAGCCCAGTTCTGCAAAACTCCACAATGCAAATTCTGATTGACATGGCTGCATTTCACTATGGAAACAAACAAGGAGGCACTCAAGCATTCCCTCTTTGCCAGGAAGCCATCAAGTTCTGGAAGTGGTGTCACCATCCCAGGATAACTCTGCTGGCTCTACACATACCAGGGGTCAGCAATTACTGAGCAGATTTCTCAAGCAGACATGCAGTGACCATTTGCAAATGGTTACTGAATGGGTCGGGCAGGCAGCTAATGTCTAGCAGGGGAGAGCAGGGGTGGGGGGAATTGTCCTTTAAACTTCTGCTCAAGCAGAGATGAGAGCTTAGTCTTGTTGCCAGATATGTATCCTTGAGACCACCAAAGGAGAAAACGATCTTCCTTCCTACCAATTGCCCAGATCCCTAAAATAGTATACAAGATCAGGCAGTCATCCTGATAGTCCCTTACTGGCCGAGACAGTTTTGGCCATCAGACCTGCTACAGCTGTCCATGTGGCAACCTATCTCCCAACCAATCTAGATGTAATATCCCAGAACTAAGGTTAACTCCTGTACCCAGACCCGCAGTCACTGCATCTGACTGCTTTGATGTTGGCTGATTGACCACTACTAAAAGAGAGGCATTCAGAAAATTCTCATCCAAAGCAGGAAGTCCATCCACCAGGAAGATTTACCTTCCAAGTGGAAAAGATTTTTCCACACGAGTGGTCCAAAAGAACATGAACCTAGTACAGGAATATACACTAACAATCCTTGATTATATGCTGCTACTAAAACAGGATGGATTCGCATTTAACACTCTCAAAGGTCAACCTAGCAGCAATATCTGTGTGCCACACACTGGTACAGTCACAACAGACATTCTCTCATCTAACAGTATTGAAATTCCTTAAGGTCCTCCTTCATTCTTTCCCTCAGGTTAGATAGGTTATGTCCTTCCATAGGGACACGGTAGTGATTAGGACACATTCCAAGGTCATCCCTGAGATGGTCTGACCTCCACCTGAACCAGTCACTCACCTTGTCAGTCTTCATGACGCACTCTTGATACCAAGGGAGAAGAAGCTGCAGACTCTGGATGTCAGCAGGGCTTTGCTATAATACCTTGACTGGACCAAGCCTTTCTTGCTTTCTCCCTGCCTCTTTGTGGCTATTTCCAGCCATGCAGTCTTTTCACAGAGAATCTCCAACTTGATTTCACTGCATGTCCATCTGCTATTAGCTGACTGGTGAGCCTGTCCCGTAGGGCACAGGGTGTGTCGACCACCTGCTTCAGGAACAGTCCAACCTCTCAGGTCAGTAAAGCTGCAGCTTGGAGTAACTCACTGAATTTTGTTGAACATTGCCCTTGACATGGCTACCTGGGCAAATGTCCACTTGGCAGGGCAATACTCCAATTGTTGTTTGGTATGGCTAGAACGCCGCTCCCACCATTCAGGGAGGAATGGTTGCCAGTCACCAACAGTGAGTTCCACGCTTCTTAGTGTATGCACAATGTGCCTCAGGTGGCACGTGACCAGGATTCATCACCGAATTTGGTCTGCTGATTGGATCATTAGCTTCCTTGGCATGGGCCAGGTACTGATGGGGAGCACGAAATGAACACTGATCCATGCTCCCCAGCGCCACACTGACACATACTCAAAGGATGGTTCCTTATTTTAAGGTAACTGTGATTCTTCAAGATGTCAGTGCAGATCTGACCACCCACCCTCCATCGTCGTTTTTCCAAGTTCACAACTACTACAGGCTTTGAACTGCAAGGGAACTTATGAGGGGGTCAGCGTCACTCTGCCCTTTCTGCCTTCAGAGGGGAGCATGAGGCGGCACAGGGCACATGTGCAGCCCCCCCCCCCCCAAACAACTACTGCTATTCAAAGAAATACTGTACAGATCTCACATACAAGGAGGGGATCCATACTGACTACACCATATCATGGAATCACAGTTACTTTAGGGTAAGTAATTCTTCTGTCTACGTCTGCTACTTCAATTAAATTCTGACTAACTAGCATTGAAACAAAGTCTCTCACTGCTGACTTGAGCCATACTGAAAAGCATCTAGTGCAATACATATAATAAGAACAGGAGTACTTGTGGCACCTTAGAGACTAACAAA
>NW_020664482.1:653310-667457 GCF_002925995.2 Terrapene triunguis | reverse complement strand
TGCAATGGCATCTGCTTGTGTCAGTCTTCAGGAAATGAGCTAATTACCAGCTGCAGAACACCTCAGGAGGAGGCCTAGATAAGGGTTGGCTTCCAGCTGCTGGGTGGAGATGGGGCATCACACTGCAGACTGGTCATTAATCAGGCCCCCACAACCATTAGCTTGGCTTTATGCCACGATTTTTAAAACTAAATGTTGGCTTTTTAATTTGCCCTCTGGTGGTTGAGCCTTTAGGCTTCACATTTCTAAGGCCAGGTCTACATTACCGCAGTAGTTCGACGGCTGGCAATCGAAGTTCCGGATTCAATTTATCGCGTCTGGTCTGGACGCGATAAATCGAACCAGGAAGTGCTCGCCGTCGACTGCGGTACTCCACGTCAGCGAGAGGAGTACCGCGGAGTCGACGGGGGAGCCTGCCTGCCGCGTGTGGACCGCGTCTGAACCGCGCGGTAAGTTCGAACTAAGGTATGTCGACTTCAGCTACGTTATTCACGTAGCTGAAGTTGCGTACCTTAGTTCGAATTGGGGGGTAAGTGTAGACCAGGCCTAAGCTTCTCTAAAATGCCACGCCTTCCTGGCAGTAATCTTTTTATTTTAAATGAAGGCAGTTCCTGGAGCCAGATTGTTGTAGAGAAAAGCATGAAACTGTGAACCCTAAGCCTGAAAAAACAGAAGGCAAATAATCCAAAGTTTATTTTGTTTGTTTGGCTTAAATGATTTTTTGGGGGGAGAAGTGAGGGAAGAAGAAAGCTTGAGTGGGAACAGGCACTCTCTTGTGTCAGGCCTACAGAAATAATACTTTCACTATACAGAGTAACATTGCAGCCTGCTTTTTACATTCAGGAGCATCTTTGACCATGAGCAAGGGCTCTGCTAATACAGCCCTTTCATACAGCACTTAACAAGTGCAGGAGGGGGTGCAGTGTTGCCTGGACTCTGCCAATTGTGCACTAGTGTGGGAGTTAAGCACCAGCTGCTGATCTTGTGCACGTACAGCTGAATTATGTCATCTGCCAGTGTTGCACTGTGACACTGATTCTCAACTTTCCTTCCAAATAGCAGCAAAGCTGACACCTTCAGTAAAGCTGGAGTTATCTTTTCTAAGTGGTAGTAGCACTACTCTAGGTAAGTGCTCTAAAATCCACATGCTTTCTCAGATTACCTTGGAAAAAAAAAAATCACTGTCCCTCCTGGGCATTTGGGGTAGAGTGAGTGGTCCAAATCTTGAGATCACTTGAGTGCCAATGCCTCTCTCATAGTTCAGCATGAGGTGTAGCAGTGTGCTGCAACTACTCCCTGCCCTTGTCAACCCAATGGTCCCTAACATAATGAAGAGCAGTTGCACTGCATGCAAATAAATGAGGCTACAGCTCTGTGGGCCACCCCCTATGAAATGCCCATTTACTTAATTGTTCTTCATGTCTGCTTACCATAGGGCAGCCCTGGCTGAAATATATTGACAGTGTATCCCCGAAGGCACTCCTTCCCCACTCAGCTGTCTCTTAAGGTAATCACAACGCAAGCTGCTTTAAGTGAGCATGTAACTAATGTTTTAAGTTCTGTGTGTGACCTACTCAAACATTCTATTTGCTTTTTTGAAATGGCAGCTGCACACCAGTTTTACTGAGCTATAACGCTGCTTGTGAAACAGAGGCTGCACCAAGTTGTTTAGGTCAGGTTGTATTAGTCCTATGAAATTTTAGCTGGTGGGGTGGTGTCTGCTCACCCCATCCATCCGGCTGTGGATGGAGTCTCCAGCCTGTGTACTGCTTTTGGGGAGGTTAAGGGTCAGCATTGACTAACTCAGGATGTTATATTTAGCAGTTTATAAACAGCAGCACTAGCCAGAGCTTTAGCATTTTGGGTGTGACAGCGTGAGCGAGCCACCTATTCTCTTTATTATAACAAAGTGATTGATAGTTGCAATCCTGGCCAGCAGTTCTACATGCCCGTCCATACTGAAATGGACTGAAAACTAAACAACCCAGTAAATATTTATGTAGGAAGACAACTGTGGCAGCCACAAGATGCACATAGTGCTGGAACACTTTTATTGTTCACATGGCTACTTCCGACATTTAAACTAGCCTGGCTGTACAACAGCAGCCCCATCTCATAGTTATGACTCAGCTTCTTACCGTTAAATAGCTCTATAGCATGAATACAAGTCCCTGAAGGAAAACAGTTACATCTCCAATAAAAACTTCCTTAAAAGTACATAGCTTTCAAATGGCCAAGAGGAGCAGGCCCTGGCTGCTGGTCCCAGCACTCGCTGAAGAGCTAGCAGTCTCTTCTATCCAGCTGAATGTTTACAGGGGGTGCCATCACCCTGGCTTGCTGCACTGAGTGTTATTCTTCATTTGGAAGGAAACCCTTTGCTCTGTCCAACTTATCCAGCACCTCGCTGTAAAGACCAATCATCTGTGGGAATAGAACCACCAACAGTCCTCTGAGCAGATAAAGAAAAACAAAGCTCCGCCATTCGATTAGAGGGGAAGGGGCAGGGGTCAGAGCGTGTTCCTACAACCTGAGCTACACACTGGTCTACACACAGTTGGGTTTTTTAAACCAACGTAACTATATCTGTTTAGAAAGTGATTAGTTAAATCAGTGCAGCCCATCCCTCTTAATGTGCATGCATTTATACCAATGGAAAGGTGCTTATAGCAGTATAACTTTTAACTAGGGCTGTCACGTGATTAAAAAAATTAATCATGCTGTTAAAAATAGAATACCATTTATTTAAATATTCTGGATGTTTTCTACATTTTCAAATATATTGATTTCAATTACAACATAGAATACAAAATGTGCACTGCTCACTTTATTTTTGATTACAAATATTTGCATTATAAAAAAACCAAAAGAAATAGTATTTTTGAATTCCCCCATTACAAGTACTGTAATGCAATCTCTTACTCATGAAAGTTGAACTTACAAATGTAGAATTATGTACAAAAAATAACTGTTTTATTTTTGAATGCAATGTAAAACTTCAGATCCTACACGTCCACTCAGTCCTACTTCTTGTTCAACCAATTGCTCAGATAAACAAGTTTGTTTACATTTGCAGGAGATAATGCTGCCCACTTCTTGTTTACAATGTCACCTGAAAGTGAGAACAGACATTCACATGGCACTGTTGTAACCGGCATCGCAAGATATTTACGTGCCAGAGGTGCAACAGATTCAGATGTCCTTTCATGCTTCAACCACCATTCCAGAAGACATGCCTCCATGCTGATGACGGATTCTGCTCGATAACTATTCAAAACCGTGTGGACCAATGCATGTTCATTTTCATAATCTGAGTCAGATGCCACCAGCAGAAGGTTGATTTTCTTTTTTGGTGGTTCAGGTTCTGTAGTTTCCGCATTGGAGTGTTGCTCTTTTAAGACATCTGAAAGCATGCTCCACACCTTGTCCCTCTCAGATTTTGGAAGGCACTTCAGATTCTTAAACCTTGGGTTGAGTGCTGTATCAATCCTTAGAAATCGCACAATAGTGTCTTCTTTGCATTTTGTCAAATCCACAGTGAAAGTATTCTTAAAATGAACATGTGCTGGGTCATCATCTGAGATTGCTATAACATGAAATATATGGCAGAATGCGGGTAAAACAGAGCAGGAGGCATACAATTTTCCCCCAAGGAGTTCAGTCACAAATTTAATTAACACATTTTTTTAACGAGCATCGTCAGCATGGAAGCATGTCCTCTGGAATGGTGGCCAAAGCATGAAGGGGCATACGAATGTTTAGCATATCTGGCACGTAAATACCTTGCAATGCCGGCTACAAAAATGCCATGCGAACACCTGTTCTCACTTTCAGGTGACATTATCGCCTGTAAATGTAAACAAATTTGTTTGTCTTCGCGCTTGGCTGAACAAGAAGTAGGACTGAGTGGACTTGTAGGCTCTAAAGTTTTACACTGTTGTTTTTGAGTGCAGTTATGTAACAACAACAAAACCTACGTTTGTAAGTTGCACTTTCACGATAATGAGACTGCACTACAGTACTTGTATGAGGTAAATTAAAAGTACTATTTCTTTTATCATTTTTACATTGCAAATATTTGTAATAATAAATTAATATAAAGTGAGCACAGTCGGTATATTTGAAAATGTAGAAAAACATCCAAAAATATTTAATAAATGTCAACTGGGATTCTCTGTTTAACAGTGCGATTAAAACTGTGATTAATTGCAGTTAATTTTTTTAATCGCAATTAATTTTGTTGCGTTAATCGCCTGATTTAACTGATTAACTGACAGCCCTGTTTACAACTGCAGCCACGCTAGGGATTGTGTTTCAAAAACTGATACAATTAAATGGGCACAAAAACTACTGACCAGCCCGCAACCAATAAGTGTTAAACTGGAGCCAGTGTAGGGGTGTGTGTAAGATAATGCACGATGACTGCACACATCATCCAGTCTATAAATTGCTGCAGTAGGGATGGGTAGGCTTAAGGGCAATGGAGCCAAAAGTAATAGAGCAACAGAAAGAAACTGATGTAGCAAAGGGCTAAGAAAAGCTATACAGCTCTCTACAGAGGGCTGATCATTGAAGTGTCCTGCACGGCAGAATCCTGCCTGGTCTACATCCAGAAGTTGCACTGGTTTCACTAAAGATGGGATGCTGCAGCAATATAGTTACATCACTTAATGCCAGGCTTACAGCAATTCAGTTTGGTTTAAACCTGGCTTAGAGCAACAATGTAAAAGCATCTAATTAAATCAGTGCACCGTCCCACTGTTAGTGACACTGGTGCTACTTGTGTGTATAGAAAAGCCCTGTTTTCTTTTTAATTCATTAAAGCACCTGCCTTTTTGCAGAATGTCCTCTCTGCCTGTCTACTTCCATTGTTAGTTGTATTGCTTCCAATGTTTCATTGCTTGTAGCTGCATGAGTGTGATGGGTTAGATGACTGTTTCCCAGTACTGTGGTAAGAGGCTCAGTTAAGTGATCAGCAATCTTATTAAAAAAGAGAGATAACTGCTTGGGCATGCAGTGATTGGGGAAGAGACCTGTTCCCCTGTGTCTCTTTCAATTTTCATAGTAATAGAATATAAGGCCAGAAAAGACCATTGTAATCATCCAATCTGAGCTCCTGTACAACACCTGTCAGAGAACTTTACCCAGGTTTTTCTCCTCTACCTCTCATGTTCAAACTTTTATTCTTTTCCCTAACAGTTTCTGCCCTGATCCTAAGACTCCTGCAGCCCCTCATACTGAATGCAACGCCCCCCTCCCCCCCCCGGCAGCACACAAGCTTTGCCTCAGTGAGGGTCACACTGGTAGCTTGTCCAAAGCTGTGCCTAAAATGGAACAGCGGGCAGCTGGCCTCATCATGGATAGAGTGGTGCAGCCTGCAGCAATAACTAGTGTCTCCATCTTTATCTAAGCAGCCAGCCACACTTCATGCCGGGATCTGAACTTTTCATGCCTCCAACATGTCTATGAAATATGTCCCACTGTAGAATGCTGTGGCAGCATATAGTGCACAGGCTGCAATTTGGCCACCCTGCACAAGGAGAAGCCAGCATAGAGCCAAAGGTTTGCCCACAGCCACAGCTGAGCTGAAAAGTACCTCCACTCAGCTGCTTGCACAAGCTCACTAGTATCAGGACTATGAATTCCTTTCTGCCTGTGTGCCACATCCATTATGTTCTCTCTTCCCCATGGGTTTAGACAGTCGTAGCAGCAGCTCTGGAACACAATTCCAGGCTTAGACCCATAATAACGCATGTTGCTTAAGCATCTAGTGACTTCTTCTGCCTTGTCCATTTCCCTGTGGAGCAGTTTCTTCCCTGCTTTCCCCTCCACCACTCTCCGTTTTTGCCCCCCTGCCTTCTGCTCACACTCACCTGGCTTTCATAGCTGCTTTTCAGGGATCTCAGGTGATTCAGAAAGCGCATACCCAGCCCACACCAGTGCTCCGCCTCCTTGTATTTACCAACACTGTACTGAAATATTCCTGTATTCCAGGCTCTGGTCATCAGCCAAAGGGTCTCCACCTCTGGGTAATCATCCTAAAGTAGCCAGCAAGGCAAAGCAACAATGCAAAGATTAGGCTTTTCACTCCTAAAGATACCTGGTCTAGGGTGCATTAGAGTTTATTACTAGAACAGAGAAACAGAAGGAAGTTCTTCACCCAGGGCATGCAAAAGCCAGAATTCCCTATGGTCTTTCCGATAATTCACCACTCACCAGCACCACTTCCGAACTGCTTACTGCCAACGTGGGTGAGGAATGCGGCACTCTTGTCTATTATTAGGACAGAACATACAATCCTATGGTACTGGGAATGACCCCATGGTGGCTGCACGTGGCAGGAGAACTTGCATATGATCTATCTGCAGATTGGCTGAAACATTTTCAACATGCACTGAATGGTGAGAACTGATTGTTGTGCAGACCTGGAATGACCTGCAGTGGTCCCAGAATTTCAGGATGTCGAAGACCACATCCCTGGAGTTGTGTATCCAAGCTAGCTCCTGTTCTGCAGCACAGGAAAACCAGGATGAGAGCTGTCCTTAGTGGCAATCACCATATGGAAGCTTGAAAACCCAGATCGGTTCCAGTTAACGGGAAACCAATACAGTGGTGGGGGGGGGGGGAAATCAACAAATTCATCTTCCTCCTCCTTCCTGAGCCTCCTCCCTGATGCTGAATAAGGAACATATTGCTTAGAAGCTCATGGATGAAAATAAGCTAAGGCCAAATCTTGCTTTGGCTCTTGGGTACCAGCTGTTTCCACTGTCTGGTTTATACTTCAGGCCTGCCAAGAAGGCACACACAACCAGGGGGGACTAACAAGGCCTGAACAGAAGGAAGATTTCACTCTCCAGTAGGCCAGTCCCCATGGAGACAAGGTCCTGAAAAGTAAGTGCAGTATAGCAAGTACTGACAGCAGGGAAAACCATTTCCAGGTCATTTGAAAAACAGGAATGTAATAAACCCTCAAAGAAATTTAATAAACAGTTGATTCATCAATGCCAACATTGCAAGCCAAATTTCACCCAGCCTCACACTGAGGACTGGAGAAGGGCAAACATAGTACTTCTTTCTTTAAAAGGGGGAGCAAAGGGAACCCAGGGAATTTATAATCTAGACAGCCTAACTCTGATACCTGGAAGGACTGGAACAATTATTAAGCAATCAGTTTGTAAGCACCTAGAGGATAATACAGTTATAAGGAAAACCCAGCATGGATTTGTCAAGAAAAAATCATGCCGAACCAACCTAATTTCCTTCTTTCACAGAGTACCTGACCTAGTGGATAGGGGAATGCAGTAGATGTGATATATGTTGTGACTAATTTGAATAAATTCAAATCAGAAGGGTCAAATGCTATTCACCCAAGGGTACTGAAGGAATTATCTGACAAAATCTTGGAGCCACTGACAATATTTACAAACTCATGGATGACAGCAGAGGTCCCAGAAGACTGGAGAAGGGCTAACATTGTGCCCATCTTTAAAAGGGGGGAAAAAGGAGGAGTGGGTGAACTATAGATCAGTCAGCCTGACTTCAATACCTGGGAAGCAACTAGAGCAATGTAGAAAATATTCAATTTGCGAATACCTGGAAGATGAAGAGATAATCACTAGCAGCCAGGATGGATTTACCAAGAACAAATCATGCCAAACCACCTTGATTTCCTTCTTTGATAGGGTAACTGATTTGGTGGCTGGAAGAATGCAGTAAACATAATATACCTGGACTTCAGCAAGGCCCCTGATAGTCCCACGTGACATTCTGATAAGTAAGATGGAGAAATGCACGCTTGACAGAACTACAATTAAGTGGATACATAATCGGTTAACCAACTGCAAACAGAGTAACTATTAACAGAATGATGTTGGACTGGAGGGAGGTCTCAAGTGTGGTTCCACAGCGATCTGTTCTGGGTCCGGTGTTGTTTAACATCAACATTAATGACCTAGATGTAGACATAGAGAGCATACTGATCATGTTTGCACATGACACAAAGCTAAGGGGGGTTGCTAATACTCTAGGATAGAGCTAAAATTCAGAGGGATCTTGAAAAATTGGAGAACTGGGCTATAGCCAAGAGGAAATTCAACAAAGACAAATCTAAGGTGCCACACTTAGGGAAGAAAAACCAAATACACAAATACAGAATGGGGGATAACTGGCTTGGCAGCAGCATGGCTGAGAAGGATCTGGGAGTTGTGGTGGATCACAACCTCAACCTGAGTCAGCAATGTGATGCTGTTGCAAAAAAAGCAAATGCAATTTTACGTTGCATTAACAGAGGCATAACATGCAAGTCATGGGAGGGGATAGTATCGCTCTACTCAGCGTTGGTTAGGTGTTGGCTGGAATACTGTGTAAAATTTTGGTCACCAGTGTATAAAAAGGATGTAGAGGAACTGGAAAGGATCCAGCGGCAAGTGACAAAGATGATCGAATTCAAGCCATATGAGCAAAGAAACTGAGTATGTGTAGTTTGGAAGAGAGGAGATGAAGGGGAGATATGATAGCTGTCTTCAGATATTTGAAAGGCTGCCATAAAAAAGATTAAGAAATGTTGTTCTCTCTTGCCACAGAGGGCACACAATAGGCAATGGGTTCAAACTATGGCATAGAAGATTTAGATTAAATCTCAGAAAAAACTTCCTAACTCTAAGAACAGTAGGACAATGGAACAAACGCCTCCGTAAATTGTGGAAGCGTCTTCACTGGAGGTTTTCAAAAAGAGGCTGGATAACCACCCGTCTTGGATGGTTTAGACACAACAAATCCTTCATGTTGGCAGGGAGTTAGATTAGCTGAACCTTGCTGTCCCTTCTGATTCTATTATCTTGATTTTTAACAAGGCTTCTGACACAGTCCCACATATTCATCTATACAAACTAGGGAAATGTGGTCTAGATAAAATTATTATAAAGTGGGTGCACAACTGTTGGAAAGAATGTACTAAAAGACTAGTCATGAGTGGTTCGCTATCAAACTGGGAGGGCGTATCTACTGGGATCCATCCTCGGTCTGACACTTTTCAATATTTTCATAGGTGGCTTGGATAATGGAGTGGCGAGTAAGCTTCTAAAACTTGTGGGTGACACCAGGCTTGGAAGGGTTGCAAGCACTTTGGAGGACAGGCTTGGAATTCAGAAGGAACTTGACAAATTGGAGAATTGGTCTGAAGTCAGCAAGATGAAATTCAATAAAGACAAGAGCAAAGTACTACACTTAGTACGGAAAAAACAAAATGGCACAACTACAAAATGGGGAATAAATGGCTAGGTGGTAGTACTGCTGAAAAGAATTTGGAAGTTATAGTGGATCACTCATTGAATACGAGTCAACAATGTGATACAATTGTGAAAAACAGCTAATATCATTCTGTGTATATTAACTGGAGTGTCATTTGCAAGACACAGGCGGTAACTGTCCTGCTCTGCTCAGCACTGGTGAGGCCTCAGCTGGAGTACTGCATCCAGTTCTGGGCACCACACTAAGAAAGTTGTGGATAAACTATAGAGAGTTCAGAGGCTAGCAACAAAAATGATAAAAGGTTCAGAAAACCTGACTGTGAAGGAAGGCTAAAAAACTGGGCTTGTTTAGAAAAGACGACTAAAGGGGATCCGGATAAGTCTTCAAATATATTAAAGCTGTTATAAAGAGAACAGTGATCAATTGTTCTCCATGGCCACTGAAGGCAGGTTAAGAAGTAATGGATTTAAACTGCAGCAAGGGAGACAGGAAAATCTTTCCAACTATAAGGATAGTTAAGCATGGGAATAGGCTTCCAAGGGAGGTTGTGGAATCCCCATCATTTGAGATTTTTAAGAAAAAGCTGGACCGATACCTGTCAGGGATGGTCTAGGTTTACTTGGTCCTGCCTCAGCACAGGGGCCTAGACTAGATGACCTCTTGAGGTTCTTCAGCCCCTACATTTCTATGATTCTAAGATCTGGAATGTCAAGTTGTATTTGCAAAAAGACAGGGTTTTTTTGAGAATGGTGGGATATATACTCCGGCTTCAGGCAATTTCTAAACCCAGGACTAAAAATACGGCCTAAAATGTCTCAGAAAACCCTCCACAAAAACCAGGACACTCTCTCAGTTAAGTCATAAGGATCCAGGAGATATTCAGTTTGAGGTGCCCTCACTATATCCCTCTGGGAAGGGGCTTATCCCATGTGAGCAGGGGCGCCATTTCAGACTGGGGTGTCTGTGACTAACCATGATTCTGGGGGCTACTTAGGCACTTGAAAACGCTAGTTTTTTGTCAGATAACTTAGCAATTAGCTGACAGAATTACTGTAGCTAATTCCTATATAAAAGAAAGAAAATCAAATAGACCCACTTAGCTCTAATACTAACATGTTCTGACATCTTGTGGCAAGTCACTTAAAGACACGGGTTAGGTTTAAAATTTTAATATATATTCTTACTTGGTTACTAACTCTGCAGAGAGAGATAGCGACCCCATCAGGACTCCTGGGTTCTATCTCAGCTCTGGGAGGGGTGTGAGGTCTAAGGGGTTGCAGCGGGAGGCAGATACATCAGGGTTCAATATAAGAATATGAGAATGGCCATACAGGGTAAGACCAATGGTGCCCATCTAGCCCCGTATCCTGTCGTCCAACAGTGGCCAATATCAGGTGCTTCAGAGGGAATGAACAGAACAGGTAATCATCAAGTGATCCATCCCGTCACCCATTCCCAGCTTCTGGCAAACAGAGGCTAGGGACACACAGAACATGGTATTGGATCCCTGCGCACCCTGACTAATAGCCATTGATGGACCTGTCCTCCATGAACTTATCTAGTTCTTATTGGAACCGGGTATATTTTGGCCTTCACCACATCTCCAGGCAACGAGTTCCATAGATTGACCGTGAAGAAATACTTTCTTTTGTTTGTTTTAAATCTCCTGCCTATTAATTTCATTAGGTGACCCCAATGCTTGTGTTATGTGAAGGAGTAAATAACATTTCCTTATTCAATTTCTCCACACCAGTCATGATTTTATAGCCCTCTATCATATCCCCCCTTAGTCATTTATTTTCCAAGCTGAAAAGTCCCAGTCTTTTTCATCTCTCCTCATACAGAAGCTGTTCCAGACCCCTCATCATTTCTGTTGCCCTTCTCTGTACCTTTTCCAAATCCAATATCTCTTTTTTGAGCTCGGGTGACCAAATCTGCATGCAGTATTCAATATGTGGGTGTACCATGGATTTATATAGAGGCAATATGATCTTTTCTGTCTTATTAGCTATCCCTTTCCTACTGATTCCGAATATGCTGTTAGCTTTTTTGATTGCCACTGCACATTGAGCAAATGTTTTCAGAGAACTATCCACAATGACTCCAAGATCTCTTTCTTGGGTGGTAACAGCTAATTTAGACTCTGGTGTTTTGTATGTATAGTTGGGATTATATTTTGCCATGGGCATTACTTTGCATTTATCAACATTGAATTTCATCTGCCATTGTGTTGCCCAGTCATCCAGTTTTGTGAGATCCCTTTGTAACTCTTCGCAGTCAGCTTTGGACTTAACTATCTTGAGTAGTTTTGTATCATCTGCAAATTTTGCCACCTCACTGTTTACCCCCTTTTCCAGATCATTTATAAATATGTTGATCAGCACTGGTCCAGTATAGACCCTTGGGGGACACCACCACTAACTTTTTTCCATTCTCACCATTTATTCATTCCTACCCTTTGTTTCCTCTCTTTTAACTTGAGTGCCTGGCAATACTTTCAGGATCATCTAAGGATCCTTAATTTAATTTAAGGACAAGCCTTTTGTTATCTTAATCAGCCTGCCTCTGTTTATAAACAAACTCCCTGCCCTGGGGATGGAAGCTGGGAGCAGCACAGAACTCATCCCATATCACGCTCAAGCTGTGTCGCAGTTAAGAGCTCCATCTGGGGCTAGGGAATACACTGCAAGCGCAGACCTCAGGTACTAAACTCAGCAGAGGCTAGAGCCACCCTCCCCAGCCTCCTTAAATGACGCCCCTGCATGTGAGAGCCTAAATATTTTAAGATTTGTTTGCTGATTGCTCTCATTGCGGTGAGGACTTTTTAAGCTTACTCAGGATCATTTCCAATCTTTTGTTTTTCTGTTCAACTTACTGTGGTGCTTACAATGCTCAGAGCATCTTCAAAGTAGCCCCACACCTCCTCCAGTACACAAGCATCTGTGTCTATCACTCCAGTTGGCAGAGAAAGGTGAACCAAGCTGTGCAGACATTTGCTGGGAATCAAAACAGCAACAAAGAGGAAAACTTGTTAAATACCATATGGAATATGCATCTTTGATTACTCAGCAAAGCAACCATGCATGGAACAAATTAGCTGAGTTTTAACAGCAGCAGCACTCTGGCATGTGTCTCCATGTTGTCTGCACTTCACTGCTTTGTACCCTACCCATTTCTGAAAGCAGGACATCCTTGCCCTGGGTCTGAGCTCATTCCTGCAGTCTATAGATGGGAGGCAGCAGCTATTGTATTTTAGGAGTTGCCCAACTGAAAAGAAGGGGAGAGCAGCTATTCCTATCCCAGTCCCACTAAGGGAGCTAACTACAGGGCCCTGCATGTCTTGCTGTCCTCTGAAATAAAGAAAAATAACAGCAAATGCGTGCGCCTTGAAATGGTTCTTCCTGCTCATTAAGGGAAAAGGCAGCTCCTTCATGATAACTCAGCCTGGACTTTAGGAGAGTGGTTCACAGAGCATTGTCATGGCAGTTCAGGTGCAGGGGGAGCAGAAGAGGGGATTCCATTACAGGGAATGGAATCTGAGGCAAAAGGATGTCAGGTAGTATTTCAGTTTCCATATACAGCAGGTACCCTGGGGAGCTAGCTACTCAGCACCACTAGATCATATATTTGGCACAGTATCTTACAGTTAACTCCTCCCAGTCCCTGTGGCTTTCCCCACGGTTCTTTTCACTTAATTTCTTTTGAGAGAACTACATCACACCCAACCAGCTACAGTGTGCCCTATGGAGCACATCACAGGATAAAGCCAAAGCTGCTTACTGGCGCCTATTTGTAGCCAAGCATCTCCATTGGCCTAGTTACCACTGGGACTATAAATTGTGTTAGAAAGCACGTTAAGTAAACAGGTTTTAATTAACACTGTTGTTAAACATTAGTGTAACAAAGATAATCGTGTTGAAAAAAGTGTTAACTAGTCATGGGTAAGGCTACGTTTTAGTCATGGGTATTTTTAGTAAAAATCATGGACAGGTCACGGGCAGTGTCATAACTATAAAGGGAAGGGTAACAGCTCTCTGTGTACAGAGACTCCAAATCCTTTTACCTGTAAAGGGTTAAGAGGCTCGGGTAACCTGGCTGACACCTGACCCGAAGGACCAATAAGGGGGCAAGATACTTTCAAATCTTGGGGGGGGGAAAGGCTTTTGTGTGTGCTCTTTGTTTTAAGGGGTGGTTCGCTCTTGGGACTGAGAGGGACCAGACATCAATCCAGGTTCTCCCCATCTTTCTAAACAAGTCTCTCCTATTTCAAACTTGTAAGTAAAAAGACAGGCAAGGCGTCTTAGATTTACTTTGTTTTCTCAACTTGTAAATGTACCTTTTTACCAGAGTGTGTATCTTTGTTTGCTGTACTTTGAACCTAAGACAGAGGGGGGTCCTCTGAGCTCTTTAAGTTTGATTACCCTGTAAAGTTATTCTCCATACTGATTTTACAGAGATGATTTTTACCTTTTTCTTTAATTAAAAGCCTTCTTTTTTAAGAACCAGATTGATTTCTCCTTGTTTTAAGATCCAAGGGGGTTTGGATCTGTATTCACCAGGAGTTGGTGAAAGGAGGGTGGAAGGAAGGAGGGGGGATGGTTAACTTCTCCCTGTTTTAAGATCCAAGGGGGTTTGGATCTGTGTTCACCAGGGAATTGGTGAAAGGTTTCTCAAGGCTTCCCAGGGAGGGAATTCTTGTGATGGTGGCAGCGGACCAAAGCTAAGCTGGTAGATAAGCTTAGAAGTTTTCATGCAGGCCCCTACATTTGTACCCTAAGGTTCAAAGTGGGGATACAGCCTTGACAGGCAGTAAACAAAAATTCACAGCCCTTGACCTGTCCATGACTTGTACTATATACCCCGACTAAAACTTTGGGGGGGGGGGGGGGGGGGGGGGGGGG
>NW_020664482.1:644691-653210 GCF_002925995.2 Terrapene triunguis | reverse complement strand
GCCGGCTCCACAGCGCCCAGTGGCTACGGGAATGGTGCCTGCAGGCGGAGGCAGTGTGCAGAGCTAGGAGCTGAGGGTGGGACATGTTGCTGCTTCTGGGGAGCCCCCTCCCCCAAGGAAAGCGCCACACCAGAGCCCCCTCCCACACCCAAACTCCTGGTGCTGCTGGGGGGGGGGGCAGTGGCCCAAGACTGCCCCAGTAGCAGCCCGTGCAGCTGGCCCAGGGGCTGCCCGAGCTGCTCAGGCAGCCCCCGGACCAGCCACACAGGCCGCTGCAGAAGTCACGGAGTTCCCGGAAAGTCTCAGAATCCATGACTTCTGTAACCACCATGACAAACTTGCAGCCTTAGTCATGGGTAATCCTAAAGTGACTAGTGTTGCCCATTTGTAGTAGCAGATATTGGAGCCTTGCAGCAGGTTAGTTTCCCACTTGAAGGGAATTTGGTGACATGGACTCAGGGTATTTTCTGTGTAATTTACTAACTTACTAAATGTTCACAAGTCCTGTTTATGCAGAGGCAACCAAAATTGCAGCAACCTCAGCCACTACTGCCCTGTCACCAAGCAGCAGCTCCCTATTTTGCACTAATTTACTTAGCACACTCTGTTCTCGCCTAAGCCGGAGTCTTTTATCTGGGACACCCTTAGCTCAAAGCTGCTTGCCCTGGACTGCATGATCTAGCAAGAGGGGCCTTAGCATGAACTCTCTTTTTGTTCCAAAGCTCTGCAAGACAAAGGAAGCACAGACAGGTTTGGATGGAACCAGCTCCTTGCCAGTTTCCTTCTTGGAGGCCCTAGGGTTAATTACAACCAGCTACCACATTTTTAAACATGATGACCTTTGTCTACACTAGTGGCTAAGTGATGTATAACAGCATGTTAAAAGATATTAGTTAAACAAAACCAATGGAAGATTTCCTCGTTACATACTGTATGTATGCAGCACAAGTACACAAACCTACTCCATTACCATTACCAGCACTAATGAGTTCACCCTTGAAGAGATCAGAGAGGAAACAGAGTCCCTGTGCCCAGAAGCTCACATTATGTTCTGGAAAAAGGGTGTCTATTAAGGTCTTGTCTATATTATAGAGTTTTGTCCACAAAAGTCAGTTTTCAGCAACAGAACAGTGGAGGTGTACACACTGTAATGCTCCTTCTGCCGACAAAACTCTCCTGCGTTGCAGAAAAAATAAAACCACCTCAACAAGAGGCGTAGAGCTTTTGGCAACAAAATATCAACAGTGTCAGTGTAGACACTGCGCTTGTTTATGTCACTGTAAACGGCCTCCAGGAGGTGTCCCACAATGCCCATCCTGACCGCTCTAGTCAGCAGTTTGAACTCTGCTGCCCTGCACCTGGGAATTTCTGAAATTCCACTTCCTGTTTGCTCAGCATGGAGAGCTCACATCACATCTTCCCAGCTGACCACGGCGTCTCCAGGCAGCAAACACTCTCCTGCTTGGAGTACCTGTGTTGTTGGATCTGCTGGCTCTGTGGGGAGGAGGCTGTGAAGTCCCAGCTATGCTCCAGCTGTAGAAACTTCGATATCTATGGTCAGATTTCTTGTGGCATGTTGGATAAGGGCAACGAATGGGACACGCATCAGTGCCGTGTGAAGATAAAGGAGCTGAGGCAGGCACACCAGAAGGCAAGGGAGTCAAACTGTTGCTCTGGTGCTGCCTGAAGACTTGCCGCTCCTAGGCAGCAATCCCACCTCCACAAACCGTCTGGATACTTTGGCGGGGCTGAGGACCTGAGGACGAAGCCATGGACAAAGTGGTCAAGTTGGAGGACGATGTGGAGCACACAGCAGGACCTCTTTTCCACTCCAGAGGGGTCAAGCCAGTCACAGCAGTCCATCTCTGATGCGCACGAAGCAGGAGAGGGGAGCTCTGGTAAGTGATCCTTTTGAGTTGATGCTGTTCTGTTATATGAGGTAGAGCTGTCCTTTGTTTTGTTATATTCTAGAAGTGGGTGAAGGGATAGAAATGTACAAGACTAGCTGTGTTTGCATGTGATTCGCATCCCCCTGTGGAGCTAAGCAATGCAGCAGAACAGTGTGTTAATGCACACCGAGATTTCATGGGAATCCTCTAGAGAGATCTCTTGGAAACTTTCCTGGATGTACTCGCCCATCCTCAGCCAAAGATTCCTTAGCAGAGCTGCTTTGTTCCTCCTGCCATTTTAGGAAACTCTCCCATGCCAATCGGCAATCACTCGTGCAGGGACCAACACGGCACACAGACGAGCAGCATAGAGACTCAGTCTGAAGCGGCATACATGCAGGAGATGCACCCTTGCATACCCTCAGGAGTGAAATATTGGCTTCAGTGACCGCCGCCTACGGAAAATAGTGGCAAAATTTACAATATTGTCCCTAGTTGCCTCCTAGATCCTTTGTCCCATCTTAAGCACTCCCCCAGGCCGAACTCACCATGTTTAGGGCATTTGCTGAGATGTGTGCTTGCCAAGGGATAGCGAGAAACTGATTCATATTTCAAAAGAGGTGCATCTTACTATAATGATTTGATGCTATGCATGCACTAAACAATCATGCTTCTGTTTATTGTTTATTGTGCTTCTACAGATGTGGCCTTCAGAGGAACCCCCTACACACCAGCAGAGCGCCTCTACCAGATAAGTATCAGAGGGGTAGCCATGTTAGTCTGTATCCACAAAAATAACGAGGAGTCCGATGGCACCTTAAAGACTAACAAATATATTTGGGCATAAGCTTTCGTGGGTAAAAAACCACCTCTTCAGCTGCATCTGAAGAAGTGGTTTTTTAGCCACAAAAGCTTATGCCCAAATAAATCTGTTAGTCTTTAAGGTGCCATACTCCTCATTGTCTACCAGATAAGGAAGCGAGCAAGGAGGACATGTTTCGAGAGATGCTCCAATCCTCAAAGGCCAAAAACCAAGAATGCAGGACGTGGAAAGAGAGTTTAAAAGAAAATTATAAAACAGATAGGACAGCAAGGAGATCCAGAAGTGAATTTTAATGGGCCAGGATCAGACGATAAAAGTGATGGAGGAGCAAACAGAGATGTTAAAAGTCCCTAATCATGCTGCCTGCAGAATTAATCCATGCTTGTCCCCCCCGCCTCCCACCGCCAATACAGAACTGCTTTCCATGCCATCCCCAAACTCCTCCCACACACTCCTTGCAACTTTCCAGCCCGACTCGGTTTCCCATTCACTCCACCCCTTCGGACAGCTTCCAAAATGATAGCTGGATTTACACACAGCAATAAGAGCCTACACTGCCCATCACTGTTATCTCCCTTTCCACCAACCCTTTTGTGTGTGTTGTTAATTGGTATTTAATAAAAACATACTCTCTGAAAGATAACAAATCTTTATTTGTCTCTTACACATGGTGGTTGCTGCTGGAATTAATACACAGTTGTAATTTGATCATTTGCTGATTACAAATCATGGTCAGAAATCATCAAAATTTCATGAAAGGCGGCAAATTAAAGCATGGTAGAGTGCTGTATAGAAAGACACATGACTGGTGCTCACTGTCAAAATGGTGCCTCAAAGCCTCCCTGATTCAAATAGCACCCCATTGTGCCCCTCTAATAGCCCTGATATCTGGCTGCTCAAAATCAACCACCAGGCGATTCGCCTCCATGCTCCACCCCAGGAGAAACTTTTCACCCTTAGCCTCACAAATATTACTCAGCGCACAGCAGGCTGCTACGACCATGGGAATATTTTCTTCATTTAGGTCTAACCTGCCATAAAGGCAGCGCCAGTGTGCTTTTAATCTGCCAAAGGCACATTCTACAGTCATTCTGCACCTGCTCAGCCTATTGCTGAAGTGCTCCTTGCTGCTGTCCAGGTTTCCCATGTAAGACATCATGAGCCATGGGAGTAAAGGGAATGCTGGGTCTTTCAGGATCACTATGGACATTTCAACATCCTCCAATGGAATCTTCAGATCTGGAAAGAAAGTCCCTGCTTGCAGCTTTATGTACAGGCAGGTGTTCCTGAAGGTGCATGCGTCATGCACCTGCCTGGACCACCCCGCACTTATGTCAGTGACACGCCCAGTGATCCACAAGCTCCTTCAATACCATAGAGAAGTACTCGGTCGCAAGACGGTCCAGGGCAAAAATTGGACTCTGCATGCCATCTATCGCCCTGCCGCAGTTAGGGAATCCCGTTGCCGCAAAGCCATCTACTGTTTCACACACATTGCCAACAGTCACAGTCCTTTGTAGCAGGATGCAATTACTGGCCTTGCATACTTGCAGTAACGCAGCCCCAACGGTGGACTTCCCAACTCCAAACAGATTCACGACCGACCGGTAGCAGTCTGTAGTTGCCAGCTTCACACAGTGATCGTCATGCTCTTCTCCACCGCTAGGGCAGCTCTCATTTTGGTGTCCTTGTGCTGCAGTGCTAGGGCAAGCTCCGCACACAGTTCCAGGAAGGTGGCTTTGCGCATTTGAAAGTTCTGCAGCCACTGCTCGTCACCTTAGACCTGCATAACGATGCAATCCCACCACACAGTGCTTGTTTCCCAAGCCCAAAAGCGATGGTCCACTGTGTGCAGCTGCTCCGTGAATGCCAAAAGTAATCTGGTGTTGTTTCTTTCCATGGCACACAGAAGGTCAGGTACCTCGGATTCCTGGTCACATTGGATGCTCATGATATATTGCATAATCAGCTGTGATGTGTTCATAATAGTGACCACAACAGTAGAGAGCAGTGCAGGGTCCATGCTTTCAGAGATAGCAGGCGCACAGTAACCAGGGGAAATTGGAAAATGCTGTGAAATGCAGTCGGAAGCCCATGGAATGTTGGGACGGAAAAAAAGTGCATCATGGGACGTTGAGCCCACATCCATGATACACTGCAATCCACTCCACCTTCCCACAACTTCTAGCTGCAGAAGGTGGCAAGTAGCACAGTGGGATAGCTACCCACGGTACACTGCTCTCACTGTCGATGCTAGAGCACCAACTGTGGACACGCTCCGCCACAGAAGGAGCATTGTGCGAACATGCAAATGTGATTATATGCAAATGTAATTATACTGGGTTTTGATTGTCGGCATAACTTGCGTTGACAAAACGCTGTAGTGTAGACAAGGCCTAAGTGAGAGCGGTTTTTATTCAATGAACATGGGCTCATCTCTTGGGCATCATGTTTTAAGCAGTCACTCGCTGATTCAGAAGCTGCCTCCTTAGCATAGGCTGACGTCTTCTGGCTCTCCCCTCCCTAAGGATATATCTTCACTATAGAGTTAACTCAGGCTCTAATTCAGGCCCCCATAATTCCTCTTCTGTCCACATACTACACCCTCTCATCCGAGTTTAGTGATGCTTTCAAGCTGGGCTAGCTGGCTCTTCTGGGGCTGTAGATAAAACCCAAATGTTGCTTTCACTCAGGGTGGTGACCCATCTTGCAGGCTAATCCCCCTGCATGCTGACAGTCCTCGAATGTGTTCCCACAATTCCCCTTGTGTGCCCAGAAGAACAGGCAATTTTTTCCACAATTCACTGGGAATCATAAGGCAGCTCAGCTTACGGCCACACCAAGAACATGGGGTATGACCCCAGAAGGCGAGATTACTTACTTATACAGTAACCGAGCTCAAGAAGTTTTGTTCCTACAGGTACTCCATGTGAGAACGATAGCACATGGGTGTGCGCACAATCAGAGATTTTTGTCAGCAGTGTTCATGTATCTGCGCCTGTGCCCTATGCACCCTCCTGCTCCAATACGAGAGTATATAGGGAGAGGCAGACCCACCACCATTCCAGTTCCTTCCCAATCAGGAAGTCCAGATGCAAAGACTCCAAAGTAGAGGAGGGAGGATAGTGGAAAACCTATAGGGACAAAGCATTTTGAAGAACTCTGGTTACTGTAGAGGTAAGTAACCTCTCTTCCTTCTTCAAGCTATTGTCCCTATGGATGCTGAATGTGTGGAGATTCTTGCACAGTACCTCAATATGGAAGAGGGTGCTGAGGAGGCAAATTCAGTATAGATCACAGAACCGCATCACCAAAGGCTTCATCTGCCCTGCAAGCAGGTGCAATAGTGTAGTGGGAAAATGTGGGAACAGAAAACTAGGTGGCAGCCCTACAAATGTCTGTGATGGGTATATTCTTAAGTAGGGCTACAGAGGTGGATTGGGCACTAGTAGGATGGGAAGTAATCTTCGGTGAGGGAAGCCTTCCAGATGCTTCACAGCATGCCAAGATCCATTCTGAGATCCTGAGATAGTCTTTGGGTGAAAATCGACTGTCCATTCATTCTAAAAAGAGATCGAGTCTGGGATAAGTTCTGGAGGGCTTCGGCCTATCGAGATAGAAGGCAAGAGCTCTTCTTACATCCAGATTATGAAGACTAGCCTCCTCTCTCAACCAATGAGGCATGGGGTAAAACCCTGGCCATTGAATGACCTGCTTGAGGTGGAAGTCTGATGAGATCTTAGGCAGGAAACAAGGATGGGGGCATAGAGTCACCTTCTCACAGTAGAATATCATGTACAGGTGGGGTCAGTCATAAGTGCCCCTAGTGCTCCTATCTTTCTGGCTAAGGTGATGGCTATGAGGAATGAGACCTTGAAGACCAAATGAAGAAATAAGCAGCTCCCCAAGGATTTGAATGGGGGTCTTCTTAAGGCAATGAGAACCAAATTAAGGTCCCAGAGTAGGGTGGAGGGTTTCCTGCTATTCAGCAGCACTGTCTGAACCTCAAGAGAACAATTCTGTTCTATGCCCAAGAGCCATCAAGGAAGCCTTGAGGTGCAGCGATGAAAAACTGAGGTGGGTTATGGTTACTGATTCCTGGGTCAGAAGGTCTACTGTCAGAGGAAAGCAAAGCGCAGAGAGAGGCAAAGCAGATCTGAGAACCACACCTGCCTCGGCCATGATTGTGCTATCAGAATGGTCACTACTCTCACCTGTTTCAACTTGTTCAGAAACTTCAGGATTGATGGTGTTGGAGGATAAGCATACAGCAGGACTTGAGGATGGGGAAAAACCTGTGACAGGCCTGGCATCCTGAGGTTTTTGGCATAACCCATCGAGGGAAAGGCAGCAAACAAACAGGGATTGAGGGCAAAAAGGCCATGAATGCGAAAAAAGGAGGGGGAGTGGAACCCCCTTCAAAAGCACAAACCTATGCTAAAAATATCCAAAACAAACAAACTCACAGAAAAGAAATAAAACAATAAAATGTTAAAGTGAAGTAAGCTGTGAAGCTATGCTTATGACACCACAATTGCTCTATCTCGAGCTGCAGGCAGTTGAGAAGGAACTGGAGTGGTGATGTGTCTGCTCCTCGTGCCAGAGCACAAGGGTGCATAAGGTGCAGGCACGGACCCACAGACGCTGACAAAACTCTCCAATCAAGAGCACATGGGAGACACACATCTTCACCTTGAATACCCATAGGGACAATCACTGAAAGAAATAGTCATAGTGACACACATGGGGGAGTGCGGCGCCTGTGAGGACGTGGTAACTCAGGGCTTTGCAGTGTGGCTGTTCAGAGCTGGGCTAGGCTAACCTACATGCTGATCACCCAAGTTAACTCTGCAGTGAAAACACAGCCTTATTCAAGTGAGCAGATCCACTGAAATCAGTGTGGCTATTGACATAAGCAAGAGTTTGACCCCCTTCTGTTTATCATCATAACCCTTGTGCTCATTACTACGTCTTCTATCAAGTAACTAAGATTTTACTGGGTGCCTCACAGCCATAATACAGACAGGTTCCTGCCCCACAAGGCAAAAATCAGAGAGCACAGAGAAAGGGATCTAACATGCAATCAACAACTGATTCCCTTATATGTCTTCCTTCCCTGCCAGTCCCTCATTGGAACAGTTTGACATATAACCAGGATAAACAATGGTCAGTTGATGGGATACATGACCACCTGACTGCCTGTGCACATTCCCGGCCTCAGTCCTTCTAGCAGTAATTGGTGTGAACACTAACCTGACTCTCACAGCATCAATGGCTTCCTGTTTCCTATGAAGGGTCAGAGCGCTCTTGAGGGCCCTCTTACACACAGAGGGATAATGAGCAGGAGACTCCATCGCTAATGCTTGAAAAACAAAAGAACATGGAGAAGGAAAATGAAAGTGAACAAGGTCAGACCTCCCGCACATTGGTCACTGCACTGTTTCTGAGTCCCCTGTGATAAATGAATGAATCTAGATTTGCACAACAGAAATGTTATTTCATAAGCAGCAATTTTATTCTTTCCCTGAAGAGCTGCACAGTACTAGTGACTGCAGGTGCAGAGCACAAGCCAGCATGACTTTACTTCTTTCTTGTCACAATATCATAAATGATAGTTGCAGAGCTTAAGAAAATAGGTTCTGTAGTTAATGAGAGTTCTCTTTGTTGACTGGCTACGTCTACTGCAGCAACAAAAAAATAGAGGTGTCCTACATTAACAATGGCTATTTGGTTTTGTTTTACATTTCCTGGCAATACCATTGTGACGGGTTGGATCACAGAAACCCCCTTGGGAGCTGCCACCCGAT
>NW_020664482.1:637350-644681 GCF_002925995.2 Terrapene triunguis | reverse complement strand
AGTAAGTCACAAGCAAAATAAAATAAAATGCGCAAATCTATGCCTAATCAAACTAAATACAGATAATCTCACCCTCAGAGATGCTTCAGTAAGTTTTTCTCAGACTGGACACCTTCCAGGCCTGGGCACAATTCTTTCCCCTGGTACAGCTTTTGTTCCAGCTTAGGTGTTATCTAGGGGCTTCTTCATGATGGCTCCTCTCTCTCTCTGTTCTCTTCCACCCCTTTATATATCTTTTGCATAAGGCGGGAATCCTTTGTCCCTCTGGGTTTCCACCCCCCCTCACTGGAAAAGCACCAGGTTAAAGATGGATTCCAGTTCAGGTGACATGATCACATGTCACTGCAAGACTTCATTACTCACTTGCCAGCACACACATATACAGGGAGACTTGCAGGTAAACACAGTCATCTGCAGACAATGGTCCTTGTTAATGGGAGTCATCAAGATTCCAAACCATCATTAATGGCCCACACTTTACATAATTACAATAGGCCCTCAGAGTTATGTTTTATATTTCTAGTTTTAGATACAAGAGTGGTACATTTATACAAATCAGATGATCATACTCAGTAGATTATGCACTTTGTAATGATACCTTACAAGAGACCTTTTGCACGGAGCATATCCCAGTTGCATTGTATTCACTTATTACCGTATTTTCTCTAAATTTATCCCAGTTACATTATATTGACTTATTATTATATTTTTATAAAACCATGTAGACTGCACAACGTCACAACCATGTCTGATTTAAAAAAAACAAAGAGAAATGCAGAATCTAGGACTCGTTCCCTGATCAACACTAAGAGCTTCAAAATAAGTGAAATGTAAACAATTTGTCATTTTGGTTCTAAAATTCTCCCTCACCTTCCTGAAAGCCCATTCTAAATGCTCAAGTTCCAGAAGGCATGGCTAGAGCTTTGTGATGAGGACACAGAGCAGTACAGCAAGTGCCAGTTACAAGCTTCTCCATTTTATTTGGATTTTAAGTCAAGACCGGACGTCTTCTGAAGGATCTGCTCTAGCTCAGTCAGAAGTTATTGGACTGGATACAGGAACCACTAGGGGGCATTGCATGGCTTGTGTCAGGCAGGAGGTCAGACTAGACAACCATACTGGTTCCTTCTGGCCTTAAACTCTATGAAAAGGTTTTGGATTTTTGAGATGGAGGGAGTCTGTAAGGCACTGGCTCATCTCCCATATGTATCACCAATAGGTTGATACTTCAAAATATGGAGATCTCTGGGTACTACCATGATCACAAATACCTCCCCCAGGCGACAAAGAATGCCTGGATTTTGCATAGATTTTCATTGCTGTAGAGCAGTGCTTCTCAAAGCCGGTCCGCCGCTTGTTCAGGGAAAGCCCCTGGCGGTCTGAGCCGGTTTGTTTACCTGCCGCTTCCGCAGGTTCCGCCGATCGCGGCTCCCACTGGCCGCGGTTCACCGCTCCAGGCCAATGGGGGCTGTGGGAAGGGCGCCCAGCACATCCCTCGGCCCACGCCGCTTCCCGCAGCCCCCATTGGCTTGGGACGGCGAACCGCAGCTAGTGGGAGCCGCAACTGGCCGAACCTGCAGACACGGCAGGTAAACAAACTGGCCCGAACCACCAGGGGGTTTCCCTGAACAAGCGGCGGACCGGCTTTGAGAAGCACTGCTGTAGAGCATAATCGCACCCACTCCAAATGAAAGCAAAAGAATATCATAAGATGCAGCCATGGCCAAGTTTCTTTACATGACTTTAAGAACTGTGGAAATGTAAATAGGGCCCTTACAAGCAATGGTTTCCAGCGTCTTAGTCTCTATTTGTGGCAGTTCCCACACCAATTCCAGCAGGCTGTCCAGTTCTGGATCATTGAGTTTGGCTCTTGCTTCAAATTCATAAAGCAGCAGCAATGTGTCTGTTGGGTCTTTGGAGAAATCTCCTGCAGAGGACACACAGTATTGCCTGTTATTAGTCAATCTGTTACAGTCAGTTTATGAAATGAAGCTGCAAGGTGCAGCTTTGCCCTCAGTAGCAGGAAAATTCTTAAAACAAGGCACTGAGACTTAATAGTAAGGAACAACTATGAGGTTTACTTATGTTTGAAGCACATAAATACACACGGCACAGATTAAACTCCTGTAGTTTTCTCCCATCATTAATCTGGAGTGAATAATCCCTAGTAAATTACACCTAGATAGAGAGGACTACCTCAAAAGCAAGCAACTTTCTTAATATTCCAACGTGACAAGCACTTTTTGCTCTGCAGAAACTGGGAACTCTCTTGGAAAGAAAAGTAGATGACTATTCAGAGCCAGAGGACAGCTTCCTAATTGTAAAGGGACTCTTCATTATGAGACTCTGACAGGCTGGGATTGTGAACCTATTTTCTTCATGTTTTAACAATCAGAACAATTTAAGATTAATCATTAGGGTCAAATTCTGGGCTCAGAGATGTGTGCACCACTCCCACTGAAAGCAGAATTTGTCACTAAGATTGAATATTAAGCAATAAATTTCTTCCGTTTATTAAATGGGTATTGAAGTCAAATGGAAAGTGAGCAATAGGCTCCTATGTAAGGCTCCTATACTGCTGTTTCTACAAAGGACATTGCTTTTGAGCAGTATGATGGCTCAGAAATGCCCCTTTTCATTAAACATGACTTTTTCTCTCAGATAGTTCACACCTTATAGAGATGGTGCACTAAGCAAAATAATGGCAGCTTCACAGAATTGAAAATATTGTTCTACACATTATAAAAAGAGTAACAATCACACAGAGGAGGCCTCTACATAATAACGACCAGAAGCTAAGAGGAGTGCTAGCAGTATCTTCCTTCAGGAGACCTCGTTGCCATGATACTACAGTCTTGTAAGGGAAACTGAAAAAAAACAATCAGATTGACATTTGAATATGTGACGCTGTATGGAATATGCGGAATGCTGTGATGTTATTGATACTACTATTATAAAATTGCAATGAATCTGATCAGATATGCCGTGTAAGGTATCTGCGAAAATGTTATAATTTGCCAAGTATGATAATCTCATTTATATGTTTGTATCACCTTTGTATTATGAGTTATAGCTATGCAGGGTACAGCTGTATTTCCAAACTTGTGCTGTGTTTCTGGATGACACTCACAGACTAGGGTTGCCAGGTGTCTGGTTTTCAATCAAAAAGGGATCCTGGCAGCTCTGGTCAGCACTACTGACCGGGCCATTAAAAGTCCGGTCGGTGGCGCAGCGGGGCTAAGGCAGGCTCCCTGCCTGCCATGGCTCCGCGCAGCTCCCAGAAGCCGCAGCATGTCACCCCTCCAGCTCCTACGCGTCGGGGCAGCCAGGGGGCTCCACACGCTGTCCCCTCACCAAGGGCCAGTTCCGCAGCTCCCATTGGCCAGGAACCGCGGCCAGTGGGAGCTGCGGGGGTGGCACCTGCCGACGGGGCACCACGCAGAGCCACCTGGCCGCGCCTCCGCCTAGGAGCCAGAAAGGGACATGCCACTGTTTCCGGGAACTGCTTGAGGTAAGCGCCACCTGGAGCCTGCACCCCTGAGCCCCTCCCACGCCCCAATCCTTCGCCCCAGCCCTGATCCCCCTCCTGCCCTCCAAACCCCTCAGTCCCAGCCCGGAGCACCCTCCTACACCCCAAACCCCTCATCCCCAGCCCCACCCCAGTACCTGCACCCCCAGCTGGAGCACTCACTCCCCCTGCACCTCAACCCCCTGCCCCAGCCTGAAGCCCCCTTCCGCACCCTGAACCCCTCATTTCTGGCCCCACCCTGGAACTTGCACCCCAGCCCAGTGCCCATATCCCCTCCCACACCCGAACCCCCTGCCTCAACCCAGAGCCTCCTCCCAGACTCTGAACCCCTCGGCTCCACCCCACAGCCTCGAGCACCCTCCTGCACCCCAAATCCCTCATCCCTGGCTCCACCCCACAGCCTGCACCCCCCAGCCAGACCCCTCACTCCCTTCCCGCACCCCAACCACCTGCCCCAGCCCAGAGCCCCTCCCACACTCCAAACCCCTCAGCTTCAGCCCAGAGCCCCCTCCTGCACCCCAAATCCCTCATCCCTGGCCACACCCAAGAGCCTATATCCCCAGCCGGAGCCCTCACCCCTCCCGCATCCCAACCCACTGCATCAGCCCAGAGCCCCCTACTGTATCCTCAACTCCTCATTTCTGGCCCCACCCCAGAGCCCGCATCCCCAGCCAGAGCCCGCATCCCCAGCCAGAGCCCGCACCCGCTCCTGCACGCCAACTCCCATGAGCCAGCCCGGTGAAAATGAGCAAGTGAGTGAGGGTGGGGAGAGTGAGTGACAGAGGGAGGGGGGATGGAGGGAGCTGGGGCAGGGCCTCAGAGAACCTGGGAATTTTTGTATAGGGTGCTCTAGTCATTGGCCAGCCCATAAAATTAATCTGAAATCTTTGAGTTCCAAACCTGCTGAATCAGACAGCATCTAGACAATGAGAAAGCCAACAAGGATACACAAAAATCATTGTGCTTCTGGCCTCTCTAGTTCTTACATCAAATCATTTTGTAATTCAGATGTTTCAACACTTTTGAATTGGAAAGAGCAGTTCCTTGATACACAAATTTTCCATTATCAAAGTGATAAGACTCTTAGAAATATTTGTTCTAAGTACTGCTATACTACATAATCAACAGCATTTGGTTACAGAATTTCTAACTTACCTGTTAGCTTCAGAACATTCCAGATTTCCCTGCATGCCTGGATATGATGAAGGGCTTGAGACAGAAGCTCAATCTATTTTGTAAAATTAATACATTATTTTTAAACTATGTTTTAAAAAAGATATATGAATATAAATCTCACAGCAAACTACACTAGAGAAGCCTCCAGAGAACCTGGCTACATAATAAGTGAAAAGCCAGGCTAACGCTAATGCATCATCTGCACCCAGTTTTCTTTTTCTTCTTCTTTAGGAGAGACCTCTACACCCCATTCAAAGCATCAAGGATCCTTCACACTTGAGGCTCCATTGGTCCAGGCACATAGCACTAAGACGACTCTTAGGGACATGGCTTATATGAACCATCAGCCAGAAAACATTGCTACTGAGTGCAAGACATTCTCAAAACAGTTGAACATTCCTGTCTATGCAGTGCAATGCTTGCAGCCTGTCTGGTGAGTAAGAGACTAGTATCAGAACTAAACCCAAGTACCCAGCACAGCAGTAACACAGGGCACTATAATCTGAGTGGAATGAGAAATTGAACCTCCGGCCCCTTGGCAGAGTAACAGAGGGCATTATCACCTATATTTGTACCAGAAATCAAATCCTGGAATCCAGATTGGTATTATCACCTGACACCATACAGCAGGGGTTCTCAAACTGGGGGTCAGGACCCCTCAGGGGGTCGTGAGGTTATTATCTGGGGGGTCGGGAGCTGCCAGCCTCCACCCCAAACCCCGCTTTGCCTCCAGCATTTATAATGGTGTTAAATATATAAAAAAATGTTTTTAATGTATAAGGGGGGGGGGGGTCGCACTCAGAGGCTTTCTGTGTGAAAGGAGTCACCCATACAAAAGTCTGAGAACTCCTGCCATACAGAGTTGTAAGAAGGGCCATGCATAGGTTGCAAACAAAATGAGAGCAACTAGCAGCACTGGTCTGTTCTGCATGGCTGGGCTCTCAATCCTTGTCAAAGAGGTGCAAAGGCAAGATCAGTGTCACAGTTAGGGCCAGTACTCACAGGAAAGAGTCACTCCCAGAGTGTTTTTAAAAAAGAAACTTATTTTTGTGCAATGTTCTCTGCAGAAAAGACAGAGGCCCCAGCACTGAACCTCGCTCTGCAAACCTTTGCACTGACCACCACTCAGACTTCTGTTCATCTTCCACAATCTATTAACTTGAATATTCTCCTCCAGGGTGTGTGTATGTATCAGAAAATAAAAACTGTGACCTTCATGATATTCACATCACCACCTCAGCAACTGCATAATCCTACTGCTATAGTCTTAATCTGCCTCTTCCACCCTGGTTTGTTATCACCCCTTCTTACACATTATCTTAATGTAGATGGTAATGTAAACTCCTGGGGGCAGGGACACTGGCCCAGATCCTCTGATAGTGTAAATCCATTTAGCTCCATTGAAGTCAACAAAATCAATTTACAGCAGCTGAGAATTTGGTCCAATATCTTATATTGTTTGTAAAGCAACATGCACATTTACTCTATATTGTGAAAGGCTTGTATTTTCAAGCTCCCATCCTAAGTGAAATAACTGAGAATGATAAAAACACCAAAAGAAGCTATGTTCACGGTACATTAAAAGCCAGATGTACACCTGCCCAATATGTAAAGGGCCAGCACTATACCTGTTCACACAACAGCACTCTACCTGGTCAGTGAGTGTTAAACTGCATCGCCCCATTTCCAGATCAACTGCTGCAGCCAACAGCAAGCATGTCTTCTGGGCAATCAGAACAGCTTTATCAGAAGGACAAAACTGGGACAACTAAAACAGAAACATGAATAGACAGCGAGGATACTGCTAGGCCACGGCTAGCAATCAACAAAGAAAGAAACATTTTCTACTGCAGTGATAAAAAGGAAGCGGTTTACTTATCATTTCCATTTTTCCTTTATCTCCCACTGTTTGTGACACTTTTCCAGAGGCTCAAGTACCGTTTCCTTCCTTCCCACTCATCTTTTTCCACCTGGAGAGCACTGATTACGTCACTTCTGTTGAAGCTGACCCTTCTGGGCCTTTCTGTTTTGTCCTTTGTTTATACAGCAACAGCAACAATAATGACAACACAATTTGGGGACAAGTTTTACTTAAAGGGACACTAGGCGGGTATATCTTATATTGGACCAACCTCTGCTGGTCAGAGAGACAAGATTTCAAGTTTACACAGAGCTCTTCTTCAGGTTCACGTAAGTTCAAAATCTTGTCTCTCTCACCAACAGAAGTCGGTCCAATTAAAGCTATTACCGCACCTACCTTGTCTCTCTAATATCCTGGAACCAACACGGCTACAACATCACATACATTAAAGGGATACTCTCAATCATTCTTTTATATTTTTCCTATATTGCTAGCTCTCAAAATCACTTTCTCCTTTTCTTATGGGCAAACATTTTTTCCCCATGTTCTGTATAGAACTGAAATTAACAGACGTTTCTTGTTTACAGGGACATTGTACAACCTCCAAATATGCCTTCCCATTCTGAAAATGGCAACACTTATTTTAAATGACAGGTTTCAGAGTAGCAGCCGTGTTAGTCTGTATCTGCAAAAAGAACAGGAGTACTTGTGGCACCTTAGAGACTAACAAATTTATTTGAGCATAAGCTTTCGTGGGCTACAGCC
>NW_020664482.1:582925-636950 GCF_002925995.2 Terrapene triunguis | reverse complement strand
GAAAGCTTATGCTCAAATAAATTTGTTAGTCTCTAAGGTGCCACAAGTACTCCTGTTCTTTTTGCAGATACAGACTAACACGGCTGCTACTCTGAAATAAAATTATGCCAGATTTAGACCAGTGTAAGTAAGATTAACCCAAACTCACTCTCTTACGTTGATGAATAGTCAGTCAGTCACTTTTTAAGGCACTCAACCCTTTGTCCCCACAATGCCTTAGAGCCTAAAGCCTGGGCTGAGGACCAAAACTACAGTACAATGAAATTGCACAGGTAAGGCTCACCTGTGAAAGAGAGAACTTTCTCAGGGGCCAATATCGAACTGTGGAACATACACCCAGAGGCTCTAAAGACCATCATAACCCCCACTATCCTTTCACTCCTGGTGCAAGGTACAATTCTACCTGCCTTGCTAATATAAACACAGAGCACAGTGTACATGTAATATATTAAATTACTTTGAAGAATAGAAATAACCCCCAGACTCAGAAACTCTCCTCCCTAGGGAGAGGAATACAGAAAGAATGAACCACACATGACAGGGGCTAGTCACATCGCTTACGGCACTTCTAGGAGATGCTCAGTTACTATTGTGATGAGGGTCATATTAGAACCTGAACAGAATCAAGTATGTGAGTCACTGAGAATTTTAAAATCTTCACAAGTCAGTTGTCTCAGCCTGACATCCCTACAATTGTCTGAAAATAAGAGTCTTTTGAAGATGCAATGAAAATTAATCTTGGATGGGACTCTGACTGTCACACACATGCTGTGCCTCCCCTAGGCGGTGCTGGAGAAGGACACATTTATCACAACATTTTGGGTGGTAAGTACAGAGATACTGCATGTCCATTCATCCCAGCAGGGGTTGGACATTACAGTAACTGCGTGAGTTCACACTATTTCAAACCTCCACCAAATAGCAGCTCTTTGTTATTTAAATTATTCAGTGACGTCAAAGATAACTGGAAATATCCTTCCCCTCATAGATTTGGGGCTTAAACTACATGTCTGTGTTCTTCTCATTGACAGCTTTTCCCAGCTAAAGAAGCCCTTGTTTGCCCACCTTTAGTGGTAGAACAGATAACGTTGCACTTGCTCTGAAATCAGGATTGACAGATGGTTGTGCTGTTTTGAAGATTAAACAGTATTCCTAGAACCCTGCTTTTAATTTCAGCCTCAGGTCACAAGTGTTCAGGTAGCTGGATGGGATGAACCTGTCCTGTACAGAATCCAGTTCTACAGAGAGGAGTTGTGTATAGACCAGACTTCGGGTAATTGTAATACAACATATTTCTGGTATATTTTATAACAAAGTGTAAGTTTATTTGGATAATTACAGGACTATGAATAAAGAGGTGTTACTCACCTTGTGCAGTAAGTGGATTTCTTTGAGATGTGTGTCCCTATGGATGCAGCACTTCAAGCATACTCACACCCCTGGCGCCTTTAATCAGAGATTTTTGGTGGTAGTGACTATTCGGCCTGTGCATGTGCCCTATGTTTCTTAATCCCCCTCTCTGAGGCTATACAGGGCTGCGTGGGCGAACTGCCCTCAGTTCCTTCTCTACCACGTCCGCAGAGGATTCTCCAAAGCAGAGAAGAAGGAGGATGGGTAGCGGAGCACCCATAGAGGGACACATCTCCAGTTTCTGCACAGGGTGAGTAAACTCTCCTTCTTTCAGTAGGCCCCCTATGGTGCTTACCAAGGTGATTACTGAGCAGTACCCCCAACTGGAGAGGGAAGCTTCAGAGCCAAGTCAAGACTCAAGACAACACAGCATTTCCAACAGCAACATATGGTCTACTAAACCACTGCACAATGCTTGAAGAAGGTATGTATGTAAGACCATATAGTAGCCTTACAAAATGCTCAGAACAGGGACATTCTTGTGTAATGCCATAGAAGTAGATAGAGATCTTGTGGAACAGGCCAACACTCTAGAAGGAAGCTGTATATCTGAAGATTTATAGCACAATATGATACAGTCAGAGATCCACCTAGAGAGTCTCTGGGTGGAAATCACCAAACCTTTGGATCTATCTGCAATAGCCACAAACAGTCTGGGTGATTTCCTAAGTGATTTAGTTTTGTCTACATAAAAGGCTACCACCCTCCTAACGTTCAAAGTGTGCAAAACTGCCTCCTCTCTCAACTGATGAGGCTTGGGGAAAAAACAGAAGGTGGATAACCTGGTTGATGCAAAACTTATATGACACGTTGGGTAAAAATTTAGGGTGTAGCCATAATGAAACTTTGTCCTAGAAAAATACTATAAAATGGAGAATCTGACATAGAAACCCTATTTCTCCCACCCTACAAGCGGAGGTGAAAACAACCGAAAATGCTATCTTCTGAGATAAACTAATGAGGAAAGATGTAGCCATTGGCTCAAAGGGAGGCCTCATATGGCATTTAAGTACTAAATTCAAATCCCAGATAGGTGTGGGTTCCTTATCTTGGCGAAAAACATTCCCCAATCCTCTCAGAAACCTTCCATTTGTAGGATGGGTAAAGAATGAGAATCCCTCAGCAACTGAATGAAAAGCTGTTATAGTCAAGTGGACCCGGATAGAGTTCATAGATAATTCCATCTTTTTAGCTGTAGGAGGTAATCAAGGACTGATTGAGAGAGAAGAATAAACCGAAGGAACACCTCTCTGGACACACCACAGGCTGAATCTTTTCCACTTGGGGAGATAAGTGTACTTTGTGGACTCTTTCCCACGGTTCAATTATACCTGTTTACCTCCTTGGAGCAAGTTGATTCTAGTCCCATGAACCATCAAGGAGTCAAGCTTTGAGGTGAAGTATCTTTGGGTGGGGATGAAAAGTACAGCCGATACCCTTGGAAAGATGAGGAATGGATGGGCGGCTGATCACCTGACAATCACCTAGGTGAATCAGGTAAGGATACCATCTCTGTCTTGGCCATGTTGGGACTATTAATATAATTCTGACTTTGTTGTGTTTGATCTTGCTGATCACTTTCAGAATAAATGGTGTTGGAGGACAAGCATATAGAAGGTTTCTTGTCCATGGAAGGAGGAAGGCATCTCCCAAAGAGAGAGTACCCAAGTTCCCCCTTGAGAAAAATGTTTGCATTTCTTATTGGTCACCATGACAAAGAGGTCTATTTCTGGGGGGGGAACCCAAGTCTGAAAAATTTGACTGAGAATTTGAGGATTCAACACACATTTGTAGTCCTGGGAGAAATCCAAGGTCATCTGCTAAGCTGTTCTGTATCCCCAGAAGGTAAACTGCCAAAATAAGGATGGAAATGGCCATGCATCAATTGCAGAACTTTACCACTTTGGCACAAAGGGAAGAGGACCTGGCTCCTCCATATCTGTTGCTATAGAACATGCCAACTATGTTGTCTGTCAGAATCTTTATAGACTTGTTCTTGATTACAGGCAGGAAACCGATGTCAGAGGTAAGCTGTGACCACCTCCAGCACCACTGAGAATGTTTTTGGGGCAGACAAAAGGCCGAATGGGAGCATTCAATACTAAAAGTGATCCTGGCCTACTGAAAAGTACAGGAATCGTTTGTGAGACAGGTGAATTGCAATATGAAAATAGGCATCCTATAGATTGAGGGTCATAAACCATTTTCCTGGTTCTAATGACAGAATTATAGCTGTGACAGATAACATCCTGAATTTTTGAGACCTGACAAAGTTGTTTAGGACTCTTAGGGCTAGTCTACACTAACAACGCTAAAGCGCTGCCGCAGCAGCGCTTTAACGTGGTTTGTGTAGTCGCAGCAGAGCGCTGGGAGAGAGCTCTCCCAATGCTCTAAAAAAATTTTAAAAACACCTCTACGAGGGGCGTAGCTACCACCACTAGTGCACTGTCTATACTGGCGCTTTACAGCGCTGAAACTTGCTGTGCTCAGGGGGGTGTTTTTTCACACCCCGAGCGAGAAAGTTGCAGCACTGTAAAGGGCCAGTGTAGACTGATTTTAGATCTAAAATCAGTCTCTGTCCTCAGTTCTTTTTCAGGAAGTGGTTAGAAAGTGGTTAAAATAAAACCCCTTCCCTCTGTGCTGAACAGGAACTGGTTCTACAGCACCCATTTGTAGAAGTGAGTAGACTTCTTGCTTTAACAGGTGTTCATGAGAGGGCTCCTGGAAGAGGGACAGGGAAGGGGACTGAGTATAGGGGAAGGAGGTAAAATGGATAGTGTACCTAATCTTATAACCTCCAGCACCCATTTATCTAATGTGATTCTCTCCTATGCAGAAAGAAAGTGGAGAGATGGTTTCCAAAAGGTGAAAGATGGGTAAAATGGTGTATATGCATCTCAGTGTTGTGGGATAGTTTCAGGCCCTTGACCAGGCCATCAAAAGTGGTGCTTAAGTGATGATGATGGTTCAGTAGCAGGCATACAGGGAGCAAGTGGTTCCTTTCTCTGGTGATGAATTTGGCATAATTTGAGTGATTGTATTTAGCCATAAAAACTTAATAGTTCACGATCCTAAATTGAAGAGTCCTGGATGTGTATGTCTTTCTGCCAAATAGATTGAGGCATTTTTGATCCTTATCATATGGTGTGGCCTTTGCATGATGTTGTCTGGCACAGTTGTTCATTGCTGCACAACCAGGGAGTTCAGTGTTGGATGGATGAACACAAATTCAGAGTCTTTAGCTGGGACATAATATTTCTTATTGTCCCATTTACACATCAGCAGAATTGTTGCAGGGGTCCACCAGATGGATCCATCAGAGCCTCATTAATGGGCAGGGCAACTTGGGTAGCGGCAGTCCACTGGAGGATATCCAGAACTTACGTTGTGACTCCATGGCCTCTTCCAAGGGAATATGGAGGGAATCCGCAATACGCTTCAATAACTATTGGAAATGTGTGAAGTCATCAGTCACAGTCAGTGGGGGAAGCATAGCCACTTCATCAGGGGAAGATGAAGAAATATTTGTTTGGGGAGTAACCTCTTTCTCGATCCTAGCCGTCTGCTAAAAGATTCTTGTGCCTGAGGTAATGAAGAAGGCAAAGCTGGAGTAGGGGAGCATGTCACTCTGTATTCCCCATGAGAGAGACCAAGGGCATGGGATAATTGCTGAGGATATTTCGCCCAAGTATCCCAATATGGCCACTGGAGAGGTCCGAAAGGCATTGGTGATGGCATCAACTGGTGCTTGAACCAGGTCGGGGGAACATGGGCCTGTCTTTGGTGCAACTCCCCCATCTTCTCAAAAGTGTCAGGATAGAAATCCCTTGTCTGAAGTGTCAGAGGAATCCTGGATCAAAATATTTGAATTGGAGGAATATTCCTCCTCTTCAAGAAGGGGAGTTCCAGCATACTCTGAAAATGAGAATCAAGTGGTACCAGAGAAATGTCCCACATTGGTGACTGTGCTTGTCTCGGTACCAATAATCTCTTAGTACTCAGTACCAACTAACAAGGGAAACTCCAGCTCCTCCAAAACAAATAGATTCCGCAATAATCCAAACTCCTGAGGTACTGGGTGGGTTTGGAGTGCGAGGACCTGTTCTGTTGTCGGTATCCAGGGTATATGCTGCTCTGGCAAGTCCACTCCAGTCAAAGTGGACAATACCAATGAGAATGCCTTGGGGGGTGCCAAGACCATATGAGAGGCATGGTGTCTTCACGGTATCTCAGTGATCAACTTAGATGTAGATAGTACTGAAGGAGTAGTGGGTACCGTTATCTTAGAGGTGGAATGATTTGATAAGGCAGTGTCCTGTTTGTGTGGCACCAAAGGTTTTAGTTACCAAGGCATGCTTGCTGCCCTTTTTCTCTGGTGAGCCTGGAACCGCAGGCACAGGATCCATACCTAGAGTATCTGGAGCCACAGCCACATCCAGGGTGGGGCATGAGGTCTCCGCAGCAGCCTTGCTCTGCGGGGACCAAGGTCTTTTTTGAGTTTGACTTTTTCTGTGGAGAATGACTATTTTCTATGGGTCTTCTCCATGGATTTATCTTGCGTACACCCAGATGAACATGGCACTATCTTAATTCAGCAACTAATGTCTGGAGGGCTCTCCAAGCCTGGATCTGAGGCTGGTTGGCGGGAATGCTATATCATTAGGAGTCTCACTTTTAGCTCCTGATTTTTTCTTGCCCTGCCCTATAAAAAGCAGTGCAGATGGATTACTTTTGGAGGATCTGAGACTCTCCCACGCAGCAGATACAACAGGAATGCCCGTCGCTGACAAGGATGGCCTCTTGGCAAGAAATGCCCCACTTGATGCCTGGAGAGTCTAGCATATCCCAGGACAACAGTATGTAACAGGGGAACATCTCCCTCCCAAAAGGGGAAAGGGATCAAGAGAAAGTCCCCCTAAACTCATAAATAAAAAGTAAATGAAATAACTAAAGAAAAAAGCAATAAGCTAAAGAAGGGTAACTAGGCTAAGAGACTTCGAAAGTCAGGCACACTAGTGCTCCATCTCAGGCAGAGACGGTCGAGAAGAAACTGAGGGTGGTTCACCCAGGCAACCCTATATAGCCTCAAAATGGGGCACAATAAAGCATAGGGTGTGTGCATGGCCGAACAGGCACCACCACCAAAAGCCTCCGATTAAAGGTGCAAGGGGTGGGAGTATACCTGAAGTGGAGCACCCATAGGGACACTACTTGAAAAACTGATTATTAAAAGTGTATTTACTGAGGTATAATGAGTACATAATTGATAAGTATATGAATATGCTACTGAATGGATGATGGTTGAACCTTAACAATTAGGTTCTTAGTAATTAATCAGGTGCAGTACACTGGATAATACATATTAATTAAACCAGAGGATTATTTACAACATCAGAGGTCTAACAACTTTGTTTGGAGCTTGTAACAAAACCAGCTGCACGACATCATCTATCACATCACAGACAATACTAAGCAGAGCACATACCTTGAACGACAGTATAAAGAAATCCCTCATTGTTCCTGGGCAGTTCTCGAACTGTACAGCCAAGTTCCAAGCTCATAAAATCAATAAGACAGGAGACTAGAATAAAAACCTTCAGCCTGGTATAGTCTGTGCCCATAAAATCTCCAGTGACCAGTATTAAATTTTAAACATGGGACTTGTGACGTTGCACTCCATATGCTTTATGAATGTGAATATGATGTAACTGGAATATTCTTTATGCAAAAGGTCTCTTGTAAGGTAACATTATCATTACAAAGGTTATAACCTACTGAATATATTCATCCTATTTGTATGAATGTATCATTCTTGTATCTGAAACTAGAAATATTAAGTATTACTCTGAGGTCGTATTGTAATTATGCAAAGTGTGGGCCATTAATGGTGGCTTAGGATCTTGATGGCT
This sequence comes from Terrapene triunguis, assembly GCF_002925995.2. Taxonomy (NCBI): domain Eukaryota; kingdom Metazoa; phylum Chordata; order Testudines; family Emydidae; genus Terrapene; species Terrapene triunguis. The sequence continues at coordinate 629,631 of NW_020664482.1, read as the reverse complement.
TACAGTGACATGTGACCATGTCACATGATACTGGAATCCATTTTAAACCTGGTGTTTTTCCATTTAGAAGGAAGGGTGGGTACCCAGAGAGACAAAAGATTCCCACCTTGGGCCAAAGCTATAAAAGGGTGTGGAACAGAACAAACGGGGCTGCCAGTCATGAGAAATCCCCTAGTTACCACCTGAGCTGGAACTAATAAGGACTGTACAAGTGGAAAAGATTGGGCCCAGACTAGGAAGGAGTCTAGTCTGTGAAAGAAGCTTATTGGAACATCTCTAAGGGTGAGATTTTACCTGTAAACAGATTCTTCATGTATTAGGCTTAGACTTGCGTGATTTTGCTTTATTTTGCTTGGTGACTTACTTTGTTCTGTCTGTTATTACTTGAAACCACTCAAATTCTACTTTTTATACTTAATAAAATCACTTTTGTTTATTAGTGAACCCAGAGTAAGTGATTAATACCTGGGGGAGCAAACAGCTGTGTATCTCTCTCTATCAGTGTTACAGAGGGTGGACAATTTATGTGTTTATCCTGCATAAGCTTTATACAGAGTAAAACAGATTTATTTGGGGTTTGGATCCCATTGGGAACTGGGTGCCTGGGTGCTGGAGATAGGTGACCAGCTGAGCAGTTTTTGGTTAAAGTCTGCAGCTTTGGGGGCGTGGACCAGTCGTGGGTCTGTGTTGCAGCAGGCTAGCGTACCTGGCTCAACAAGGCAGGGTTCTGGAGTCCCAAGCTGGCAGGGAAAACGAGCTCAGAAGTAACTTCAGCACATCAGGTGACAGTCCCAAGGGGGTCTCTGTGACCGAAACCATCACAGGGCTCATTTAACAACAGCAGGAAATACTGTCAGTAGCTGCTATTAATATAGATTATTCATGATTTCAAATCCGTTATCTCAATAACTAATCTTTCTGCCATTAAATCCATTCACACCAAGTTGAATGAAGAAAAGCCAGATTCTGATCTAAATTACTCTAGTATGAAACCAGAATAATTCCTTTAACTTTAATGGATTTACTCCAGATTTACACAGAATCTAGCTGAAAGTATCCAATACCATCCCCAGACCCATAAAAGGCAATCATTTCAGACTGCTCTGCATATAGTTTCTATCCTGACAAGTACATTCAGAAGAGAATTAGGCATACCACTCCCATAAAGATTTATCAGTGATCTAGCCCTCTCGATAGTTGTGTCATTCCCATCACTGAAGAATCTGAGTATCTAATTGGCCCAATCAGGTGTTGATTTGCAGGTTCTGACCTGCATGTTACCCTCTTCCCTGGGTCATGCCTTCCCTAAATCAGAACTTAGACCTTGTCTACACTATGGGGGGAGATCGATCTAAGTTACGCAACTTCAGCTGCGTGAATAACGTAGCTGAAGTCAATGTACTTAGCTCTACTTACTGCAGGGTCCACACTACGTGATGTCGATGGGAGACGCTCTCCCATCAACTCCCCTGGCGCTTCTCATTCAGGTGGAGTACAGGACTGTATGGGAGAGCGGTCAATTTAGTGGGTCTTCAATAGACCCGCTAAATTGACCGCCAACGGATCGATTGTCGTGTGTCGATCCCCCAGTAAGTGTAGACAAGCCCTAAGTTTCCATAAGAAATTTATCCTGTGATTCAAAACTTTGCTGCAGGAAGATTCAGAGATCACCAAGTGTTAGTTCTTCACACACAGATTTTTATTCCCAACCCTTTACCTTTTCCTCCCTCTGTTTACATGCTGGCAGTGCTACTCACCTATTTTTCTAAACCAGTGAGCCTCATGGGTCCTCATATCCAGTGTCATATTCCCTTCCGTAAAAGACTCAGCAAGTCTCTGATGTGCTGCAGAAACATGTCATTTGACAGATAGGAAATGTTTCCTGAGCAGAACAACTGCATTTCCTATGCCCAATATTAACTACAACACACAGTATGGGGCTTCAGAAATCTGAGTATTTCAGCATGTGGGGTACCGCTCACAGGTTTGATCTAATATATTTAGAGAGAGCTCACAGAAGAACATTAGAATGTGCCCAAACTAGCATTTCCAGCTAGATATGCAGGACTGTCACAAGGAACGATCAGTTGCACACATACAAAATGGGATATGACTGCCTAGAAAGGAGAACAACAGAAAGGAATCTGGGAGTCATAGTGGATCAAAAGCTAAATATGAGTCAGTGTAACACTGTTGCAAAAAAAGCAAACATCACTCTGGGATGTATTAGCAGGAGTGTTATAAGCAAGACACAAGAAGTAATTCTTCTGCTCTATCCTGTGCTGATTAGGCCTCAACTGGAGTATTGTGTCCATCTCCGTGCGCCACATTTCAGGAAAGATGTAGACAAATTGGAGAAAGTCCAGAGAAGGTAACAAAAATGATTAAAGGTCTAGAAAACATGACCTGTGAGGAAAGATTGAAAGAACTGAGTTTGTTTAGTCTGGAAAAGAGAAGACTGAGGGAAAACATGATAACAGTTTTCCAGTACATAAAAGGTTGTTATAAGGAGGAAGGAGAAAAAATATTCTCCTTAGCCTCTGAGGATAGGACAAGAAGCAAGGGGCTTAAATTGCAGCAAGGACAATTTAGGTTGGACGTTAGGAAAAACTTGCTGTCAGGGTGGTTAAGCACTGAAATAAATTGCCTAGGGAGGTTGTGGAATCTCCATCATTGGAGATTTTTAAGAGCAGGTTAGACAGACACCTGTCAGGGATGGTCTAGATAATACTTCATCCCACCATGAATGCAGAGGACTGGACTAGATGACCTCTCAAGGTCCCTTCCAATCCTATGATTCTATTATATGAGCTCTCCACTCTCCCTGACATGGTCATGATGACTATAGCAGCTACAGGACTAAATGTACATTTTCTATGGGGCTTCCTAGACAGGAAGAGAGGAGAGAAAATAGCTAGTGAAAACAGAGATTACTTCCTGTAACTAGAAATTCTTCGAGATGTGTGGTCCCTGTAATTGACACATAGGATATGCATGCACACCATGGGCGGTGGGCAGGGGAGGCTGTGCCTCCCCAAACAGCCAGGCATGGCCCCACCCACACTCCACCTCCAGGGTCCCGCTTTGGCGGTGCTGCTGAGCTCCAGGGGCTCGGGCATGCTGCTCCCTTCCCGGGACTGCGGTGGTGCCACACGCTCTCCCTCCCAGCGTGCCGGGCCTGGGGGGGCTGCAGTGGTGCTGCCGTGTGCTCTCTCTCTCTCTCTCCTGGCACTCCAGGGCTCGGGGGGCTGCGGCGCCACCGCAAGCTCTCCCTCCCGGCACTCTGGGGCTGGGGAGGCTGCAGTGATGCCGCCTCACACTCTCCCTCTCAGGGCTCTGCGACTGAGGGGGCTGCAGGCACTAGCCAGCCTGGGGTGGGGGCCGGCAGCTGCAGTGGGGGGGCTCTGAGTTCCAGGGGCATGGAAGGGGCAGGGCTGGGGGCTAGCCTTCCCCAGCCAGCTGTTCACGTGCCGCCCACGATGCACACCATGCACCCGAGCTCAGAGATTTTAACAAGCATTGTCCATTGGCCTGCATATGCACAAAAGATCTCATGCTCCTGAGCGAGGGTACAAGAGGCAGTGAGGGTCAATGCCCCCACAGTTCCTCTTCTTACCACGAATCCAATCCAGAGCTGAGGTAGAAGGAACAGAGGGCAGGTAGTGTAATAGATATAGACCACACATCTCAAAGAACTTTCAGTTACAGTAAGTAACCTTCATTCTGTCTTCAAGTGCTGGTCCCTATGTGTATTCCACGCGTGGGTGATTGACAAGCAGTACTCAGATTGGAGGTGTGTGCAAGGAAGCCAGAAACAAAGATGTGTGCAGCCCCGGAGCACCCACAGAATCGGCGCCTATGGAGAAACCCCGTCTGGCTCACTGTCCCATCCATCATTTGACATTGGAGGGGCAAGGCATGATTGTGAGGAAATGCCCCTTGGTCGGCCGTGGCTCAGTTCCATGATCTTAGTACTGAGTGGTGGAGAGTAAGGAGCTTCCAACGTAGCCAGGTCACCAGCCTGATGGAATTCTACCTGTACCAAGTGTCCTGGCGTCGGTGGTGGTGCCAGGGGAGATGGGGACCTTGCCCGTACCAATCTCTCCAGTGCCGCATGGGCCAATGCTGCTGGCAGTACTGACAGCTCGCATATTCGGTGCCTGTCCCCAAATGGTCCATGGGCCTATCAACGGTACTGGACATTGACAGTCGCCGTGAGATGTGGGTGCAAGGTGATCTCAGTGTCGGCGGTGCCAAGGATACTGAGCAAGGTGGTGATCGCTTTCAGGTATCGCTGAGTGGGCTCGCTGAGTGGTCTTCCCACTCTCTTTTTCAACTTTGAGAGGAGTCCCCAGGCCATTTCTTCGACGCACTATCCTTCAAAGTCAAGGTTGAAGGGAAGACTCCCGTCCACTGGAGGGCTGGGGTCGAAGAGCCGCTACTATAAAAATGATTTTCTGGCAGAGCTCTCTGTCCTTGTGGGATCTCGGTTGGAGCTGCTTGCAGAGGGAACACTTTTGTTGGATGTGCCCGCTCCGAGACAGAAAATGCACGAGGAGTGCTTGTCCACAACTGGGATTGCTTCTCTGGAAGTGCGACAATTCTTGAAGCCCAGAGAGCCAGGCATATCCTTATCCAGGGGGGTCACCCAAAACTGGGGGTCGACACAAGAATAAAGCCTTTCCTTTCTTCTTTTGTTGATTTTTTTTTTAAAGGCACCGCCAAATAAAAGTGAAATGAAGGCTAAAGGATTTCTAAAATCTAAAGATTAACAACTGAAAAGAAGAGTTAATGATCCGCTAACAGGCAGCTAAAGGCTCCATCTCTAGTCGGGGTGGTTGAGAACTAACTGAGGACAGTTAGCCCGCACGCGTTGGTTAGCCTCGTGGTGCAGCACTAGAAGAGACAGCACATTTGCGGGCCCAACAGACATTGGCCTTGGCTACACTTCAGAATTCACAGCCGCCAGCGCTGCGAGAGCTCTCTCGCAGCGCTGCAAGTACTCCACCTCTCCGAGGGGAATAGCTTGCAGCGCTGCAGGCGCTGATTACACTGGTGCTTTACAGCACTGCACTCGCTGCGCTGGGGGGGGGGGGCGTTTTCACACCCCCGAGCGCAGCAAGTTGCAGCGCTGTACAGCGCCAGTGTAGCCAAGGCCATTGCTACCGAAGTTCTCTGATCAGCAGCGCAGGGATGCAGACACAACTACAGTGGAGCACCCCATAGGGACACTGCTCAAAGAAGAAGAAGAGGGATTTTTTGGGAGGGAGGCGAGGGGTAAACTGAAGTGAGTGTCAGTATTGTAATTAGCCCCTCATTTCTCTTACCAACTTTATATTATTTTCTGCAGTTTCTAAGTTTCAGAGGAAGAACAGAAGACACTTTAATATAAACAATCCTCTTCTTGTAAATAGCTAGGACAATGAAGAGCGCAGCACTTGGCCTTTAACTACCACATTTATAAATTCGCACTGGAAACTCATAACAACAAAACAACTCTTTTCTTTTGTCATAGCTCCTGCCTGCCTAATAAAGATGCTGTTCTGAGCCCTATCCATGCAGACAGAGTAGAGAACTGCCACTTCGGGCCATCCCAGACTGAAGCCCCTAGACCTGCTAGTGTGGATGGTACCTGATTGTTTTGACTGCATTTGTGATCATAAGTAGGGTTTCCTTATGTGGGAAGAGGGAGCCTTTTGTCTGAGGGAAGCAGCTAACACTGTTACAGGCCCTACTAGGAATGAAGCTTTTCCAGCTCTAGTCTGCAGGCTTTCCAGAGCAGAAACACACAGCATTAACTGTACCATCAACATGTTCATAGATGTACAACCACAGAACATGGATGGGGGCTAATTTAGCTACAACTAATCAGGAGAGAGATCTTGGAGTTATCCTGGATAGTTATCTGAAGATATCCACGCAGTGTGCAGCGGCAGTCAAAAAAGCAAACAGGATGTTAGGAATCATTAAAAAGGGGATAGAAAATAAGATGGAGAGTATCTTATTGCCCTTGTATAAATCCATGGTACGCCCACATCTTGAATACTGCATACAGATGTGGTCTCCTCATCTCAAAAAAGATATACTGGCATTAGAAAAGGTTCAGAGAAGGGCAACTAAAATGATTAGGGGTTTGGAACGGGTCCCATATGAGGAGAGATTAAAGAGGCTAGGACTTTTCAGCTTGGAAAAGAGGAGACTAAGGGGGGATATGATAGAGGTATATAAAATCATGAGTGATGTGGAGAAAGTGAATAAGGAAAAGTTATTTACTTGTTTCCATAATACAAGAACTAGGGGCCACCAAATGAAATTAATGGGCAGCAGGTTTAAAACTAATAAAAGGAAGTTCTTCACACAGCGCACAGTCAACTTGTGGAACTCCTTGCCTGAAGAGGTTGTGAAGGCTAGGACTATAACAGCGTTTAAAAGAGAACTGGATAAATTCATGGAGGTTAAGTCCGTTAATGGATATTAGCCAGGATGGGTAAGGAAGGGTATCCCTAGCCTCTGTTTGTCAGAGGGTGGAGATGGATGGCAGGAGAGAGATCACTTGATCATTGCCTGTTGGGTTCACTCCCTCTCGGGCACCTGGCATTGGCCACCATCGGTAGACAGGATACTGGGCTAGATGGACCTTTGGTCTGACGCAATACGGCCATTCTGATGTTCTTATGTTCTTATGTAAACTACGTACCTGAGGTCAAGTAAGTCACAAGTGTGTCCATATCTTTAGTCCTAGAGTAGAAGAAAAATCCAGTTTTACAGAACACTTTATTATTTTATATGGTATGACAGAATACAATAACTCTAATTACAGATATAGTACTTCTGCTTTTGTCAAAAGCATATAGACTCAAAACCCATAGTGTTGTAAGACCTGGAGTAGCAGTGTTGCAGGCCTGTAGTAAGAGTGTTATGACCTGTAGATTTGTAGGCCCAAAGGAGGAGTGTTGTAGGAGATTTTCAGAAGGGAAGCCACAGACTCAACTTCCAAGTTTCATTTACATAGCCTTGTTTCCTTGCAATATCAGAAGTAAGCTGTATGGTACTAACTCCAACTTGGGTGCATAGCAAAGTGACAGAGCCCACTCCAAGGAGACCTGTTGTCTACCATCAACAGTATTCCTTTCCTGAGCTTTTGGGCACTCAACACAGAGTTGAAAAATCCTTGGTCTCTGGCAGCGAAGACCACACTGTTCTCAGAGCTCTTGACAGGCACATACTCCAAATGTCAACTGGAGATGTCAACCTCAGAGAAGCAGCCTGATCTACATTCCCCACTGAGGACTGATTTAGTATCATGCTGGCATCCAGTTAACAGGAGAGAGGGAGGAGTGCAGGTACTTGGAGGAAAGTTATACAAGGTGAAGAGATGGTCACACTTGATGCCACTGGGCCCACTCCTTGAAGTTCTTATTCAGTTATGTCAATTGGTGTTTAGCTTGAACAGGGACTGGTCCCATAATCACATGATAAGAAAATAAAAACCATATATACCTTTTTAAGTGGACAGTAATTGTACAGAAATGTAGTTAGCAAATGGCCTCACCTATTCTCTTTGGGTTCTGCCATGACTTTTGACAACACAAGGCGAACCAAACACCTACATGTAAGAGAAACATAGAAAATGAGACTTAGAAATTACATCTCCATCAATATTTTGTGCCTTTTCAGCCCCAACAAGAGACAACCTTTTCCCAGCTCTTCTCCATGCCATCAATTAAATATACCTACTGAAAGATACAGGGTATCAGATTGGGATTAAGAACTTTATAAGATTTTCCCCATTCTCATCCTTTATTTTGTCCTCCACTTTGCTAAATCAATACCTGGCTGGCTTGGGGTAAACAATAGAAGAAATATGTTTGTCTTATAATTATTATTCTTAAAATAGGGTAGAAACATTTTAACATGATATTTTAAAAAATTACTTAGTTATCAACAAACCCAAGTTCTAGGGCTAGATACCAAACCAGTCTTTTCACCTCTGGGGATCATCAATAGCAAGTCAAATGCATTGGTTGTAATTTCATTCTAGTCACTACTGGCCATTTGTCCACATCACAAAAACAACATTAAACTCAGAGCAACTGGCATCCACTGCTCAAGAGAGGCCTACGACAGGCCTGGTTAAAGGTGTGGCAGTTCAGGATTGAGGTATGTTTTGCAGTGTCATGGGATGCTCTGGACTTCAACAGCATAGGAGCTGCTGGCTAGCATAATACACATCACCTGCTCAGTTCTTCACCTTCATGAAAACTAAAAATTTATCAGATGTAATAGATTAAAAGAAAGAAAAGCAGCACAAATTCCCTTCCTTTATGGGTAGCTCAAATACTCACTTTAAAGCTGTAAACACTTGTTGACAATCTTGTGAGTGCTGAGATAAATACTCCAAAGCTTTGATAGCCACAGCCTGTTGTTCATTCTGAAAACAAGCAACAAACACATTTTCTAAAAGCTGTGCCAATTGTCAAACAACGCCATCCTACCCACAACTGGAAAATGTTTGCTGGGTTTATATGGTCTTCTCCTGGGGGAAATGCAATAGGATTCTGCATAAGAAACATCCCCACATGCAAGGAAAAAAATCTTAACGAAAGATCCTGTGATTCCTTGCACAATCAGTCCATAGACAGAACAGGATCAATACAGCTTGGGGAAGCCATTAGTACCTGGGATATTATTAGCAAACCCCAAGAGATAGCTAAAAGGGGGGCTCTATATACGCCAATATTCATTCATTCAGTGCACACACCATTCAGTCATTGCTCACAGACAAGCAAGAGGGACAAGTAACTTTTCATAGTCCTTCAGGATTTCCCAACCCCAGAATCTGAGCTCCTTAAGAACATATAAGCAGCTTCTCCTTCTGAATTAAGAACAGGAGTACTTGTGGCACCTTAGAGACTAACAAATTTATTAGAGCATAAGCTTTCGTGGGCTACAGCCCACTTCTTCGGATGCTGTAGCCCACGAAAGCTTATGCTCTAATAAATTTGTTAGTCTCTAAGGTGCCACAAGTACTCCTGTTCTTTTTGCGGATACAGACTAACACGGCTGCTACTCTGAAACCTGTCCTTCTGAATTGAGCATCTTCAGCAATCAAGCCATAGAAGACAACAGAAATCCTGTAGCTTGTGACAGAAGGGAGACCTAAGGAAGCATCTGATGCAATGTCCATCTACTAATATCTATAGCTCAGGAATTTTCCTTAAGAATTCTTTTAAAACTTTATTTCTTTGGTTTGGAATAAACCTCTGCTTCACTTTATTCAACACACTTGAGTTTACATAGCAAGGTCTTCTCTAGTGTAGCACATAGCAAGAAAAACTACACGTAGGACAGGCTACATCTGCTACATTTATTTGAAAATGAAGCAGAAGTCCCAAGAAAATATTATCAGCTCTCCCTACCTCTAAAGCAATCTGGGCAGCTAAACTCAGAAGGCTGGTGGCTGCACTTCCATCTGCTAGTAGCTTATCTTCATGCTGAGCTGGCTTTGCTGCTAACTTCCCCATTGCAACAATTGCTTCCACAGCTGAAATACATGAGGAACCAGCTGTTAGCAAAATTTTTCATAGAGGCACATGAAAGTAGCTGTACTCTGATATTTTAACATAAATATCATACTGATTTGTGGAAAGGCTGACATCTTCAACTAATTTTCACAAGTTCCCCTTGCAAAACCTGTTCTGACTAGGTAAATATGTTAGCATTTCTCCACAGTTAAGCACTGGGCTTGCTAGAAAGGTGTTAACATGGTTTTTCTGGCTACTGCAGACAGTGTTGCCAAACAATGGAAGCCTTGTCTAGCACCCCAATCTTGTCGCAGAAAGCAGAACGCTCCCTCTAATAATATAACCTATAGGTCGGGTGGGGCTCCACTCTCCCATGTCTTGGCTCAAACCAACGAGAGTTACTCCTGAGGGCATTCTGCACCAAAACATTAAAAATTATGCACCAAAAAATTATGTGCACCATATTTTAAAATTCTGCAAAATTCCAGAGGCTCCAGTGAGGAAAGCAGGATCGGGCCCAGACAAGCAGGCAGGCAACAGATAAAGAGACTGGAAAACAGGTTGGGAGCCCTGAGGACCTTAGTGGCAGGAGTAAGGGAAGGAGTAAGTTCAGGCATGGGGAATTCAGATCCCTCAAACAATTACTTGAAATGATGAAATCTGAGCTGATGAAAGTGTCATTCTGGGAGATAAACAAGTGATTTAAGGAAAAAGAGTGCAGAGGCTGGAGGAAATTAAAACAGTTGAAAGTTGCTAAAATGTTAACAAGAAAAAAAGTGTTACCGGAAGAGAATTTTTGGTTTCTTTGCAGCCATTTGAAGGAAAAATGGGCCTTTTTCCAAAGGAATGTCTGTAAATAATCCAGGCAAAGAGACAATCTGATTGAAATCATTTGACTATGGACAATTTAGTCAAATTCGCTAAAAGAACATAATTCCACTGGAACTTAACTGCCCCCAAATGTATAAAAGGGAATGTAATCTACGTACAGCTATGTAAAAATTATTAGAGCTGTGCAAGGGATGTTAAGAAAAAGCGAATGTATGTATTTATGTATGTATCTGTGTGAGTGTGCAAATATATTGTGTAAATATGTGATGTTTTAAGGACCTAAATCAACACTCCTGGTTTGCAAAACTCTTGTTTTGTTGGTTTAAGACGAATTCATAGAATCCTAGAATCCTAGAATATCAGGGTTGGAAGGGACCTCAGGAGGTCATCTAGTCCAACCCCCTGCTCAAAGCAGGACCAATTCCCAACTAAATCATCCCAGCCAGGGCTTTGTCAAGCCGGGCCTTAAAAACCTCCAAGGAAGGAGATTCCACCACCTCCCTAGGTAACGCATTCCAGTGCTTCACCACCCTCCTAGTGAAATAGTGTTTCCTAATATCCAACCTAGACCTCCCCCACTGCAACTTGAGACCATTGCTCCTTGTTCTGTCATCTGCCACCACTGAGAACAGCCGAGCTCCATCCTCTTTGGAACCCCCCTTCAGGTAGTTGAAAGCAGCTATCAAATCCCCCCTCATTCTTCTCTTCTGGAGACTAAACAATCCCAGTTCCCTCAGCCTCTCCTCAGTCATGTGCTCCAGACCCCTAATCATTTTTGTTGCCCTCTGCTGGACTCTTTCCAATTTTTCCACATCCTTCTTGTAGTGTGGGGCCCAAAACTGGACACAGTACTCCAGATGAGGCCTCACCAATGTCGAATAAAGGGGAACGATCACGTTCCTCGATCTGCTGGCAATGCCCCTACTTATACAGCCCAAAATGTCGTTAGCCTTCTTGGCAACAAGAGCACACTGTTGACTCATATCCAGCTTCTCATCCACTGTGACCCCTAAGTCCTTTTCTGCAGAACTGCTACCTAGCCATTCGGTCCCTAGTATGTAGCAGTGCATGGGATTCTTCCGTCCTAAGTGCAGGACTCTGGTTTTGGTTTGGTTTTTGTTTTGTTTTTTAAATAATACCACTAAAAATCCATTTGAACCTTTTATTCAAAGATGCAAAACTGACAGACACTTTTTGCCAGACACAGGTAATTAGTGTTGTTTGGCTCTGATATTTAGCATTTAACCCTTAAGGTACCTCAATGCTTTATAAAGTTCAATATCTTTTTAAAGACCAACTAGGAGAATGGGGAGAGATTCCGGATTTTTTTTTTTTTTTTTTTTTTTTTTGTAACCAAGTAGCAGATAAGAGCTGCAGTAAAAGAGTAAGAAATGAAAAAGACAGTACCCTCTGGAGCAATAGCAGGGATGAGGTGCACAAAGTAGCAATGTTAGGAACAATGAAGTTGGCTCTGAGTAATCAGACTTTCACTTTGATAAGGGTATATGAAAACTGTGAGCACAAAAGAAACAGTTACACCTTACGTAAAAATTGATATGTTAATATAATGTTATAGAAGTTAAACTATGAAAAAATGTGCATTTTCCTATGACATATGCAGTGTATATAATAGAAGGGGTGAAAAGAAAAAAAATGCAAGCAAAACATGCTACTTAATTAAAATTCTATTAGGGCTCCAAAAAGGAGCCACAATAGGTTGTGTTTTCTTTTTCAGATCGCTGTGTGTTTTGGAAGCAGGAGGCAAAAGTGGAAAGTAATCAAAACTCAGGTGGAAGTTCATTGTGTCCCTTTTAAGACAGAGTCTCTGGGCTCTGCTGATGGCTTTGGGTCCAAAAGCAAGCTAAAAAGCATCTGTGTTGATGCAAATTACCTAGCTGATAGAGGAAGGAGAGAACTGCCCATAAATGACAGCACAAAGGAGCTGCAGATAATGGACATACCTGGTCAGCAAACAAGCTACTTGTAATCAAGAAGACTCAGATTATGGCCCTCCAGAAAGGAAGGCAGAAAAAGGAGTCAAGCCTGAGAATAAGAGTAGACATCGTCTGAGGACCCCCAAGAGGCCGTGGACCACCGGTTGAGAGCCACTACCTAGAATACAATGTATGGAAGAAAAGGAGGGGGTTGGAAATGGAGACCTAAGAGATCCCATCAGAAAGTGGGAGAGAGGCGGACCACCCATCAAAAAACCTGACAGAATGGTAAGAGAGATAAGAGGAGACTTAGGAAAGTACAGTATCACAAAAGACCAGGGGAGATAAGAAATCAAGAAGAGGATGATCAACAATGTCAAAAGCAACAGAGACCCAGGAAATCAAGGATGCAACTGAGGCACTGACATTTGGCCAAGAGGAGGTGATTAGAGACTTTGGTGAGAGCAGTTTCAGTGGAAAGGGCAGAAGCTAGATTGGAGAGGGTCTAGGATGTAGCTGTGGAAGACAAACTTGAGACAGTGATGCAGATAGCATTTCCAATTAGTTTCCAGGTGAAGGGGAGAAAGGAATTTAGGGCATAGGTGGAGAAACAAGCTAAGTCAAAGGCAGCTTTTTTGTTGGGGAAAAAACAAATCAATAAAACTGCAAAATAATCATGTGTTCATATGTACACTGCAGCATATTACCCTTCTGATTGTTTCTACCTTTTTCAGTGTTACCCTCCAAGACCGCAACCTTATACACACTGAACTGAGTGAAGATGCTGCTGGGATCACACCTCTCTGCTTCCTTCACTGCCTCTTTTGCCTGTTGACAGAAAAGATTTAACAGGATTTTATCGCAGTCATGACAAGGAGTCCGTAACACACATTGTAGCGGGGTGAGCTCAACTGAGAGAGAAGATATTAATGATTATATACGTGCTGTATAAATCCACAGCTGTATAAATCTTGGTGTTTTACAGACAAAAATAAGTCCATGCCCTGAGGATCTTAAAAGTCTCAAGTTATCCAGAGCTGAAAAACAAAATAAAAGTCACAAAAATAAGCTTTTGAGCACATATAGAGGGACAATAAATGTTAATGTTGCAGTTAAACGTTTAAAACTCAAGAAATGCTAAAATTACAGTTGCAAACACACCCTTAATTCTGACCCCTTAACAATACAGTCGTTAATTCCAGGGTCACACACTGTTTCTCAACTGATACAGTATAACATCAGACCATTTTTTCCACAACCTTGAAAGTTTCTCCTTGTGAGCTAAGAAGTAAGAGTGAAATTCAACCCAGTGCAGAAGGCCAGCACAAGGCATAGGCTCTATTACAGTCTCACTGTGGTGACCCGCTGGATGGGGTGAAATTCACCTTGAATGAGGTAGCGGTCTGCAGAGCATCTTGTTTATAAATGACTCTCCTGGACTCTACTTGGCATACACAGCGTACATGGAAACAGAAGTTGCCACATATATTCAAGGTTAGATAATAGTGTTTTGCTTTGTCCCTGTCTAGTGGTGGCTGGGACAAAAAGGTTGATGAACTTGCTGGGCATCCCTGATTCTCAGATGTGGGTCATTCAGCTCTGGCAGTTCAGGCTCTTGCATTTAGATGTAGAAGTCCCAGGTTCAACCTCTGCTGTCAGAGTATGTATGGGGATTAGAGCTGGATGGACTTCTAAAACTCAGGCAAGCTTCCTCATCTAGGTGGAACATGTAACCCATACCCACTTAGTGTGATGCTCTGTCCCTCTCTAGTGGTGGCTGGGAAACATATAGAGATTGATGAGCTGGCTAACAGAGTGGGACCTTTTAATTCAGGCAGTCAAGGCTTCTGCTTTAAGATCCAGAGAGCCAGGGTTCTATGCTACTGCCAAGGACCCACCTCGGGGTACAGCATAAGTGAAGAAGGCTAGTAGTGCCACCAATAGTTAACACTGTCGGACACTTCAAAATACTATTTCCAGTTGCTTATAACGTTGCCAAACTTTGTCCCTTCAAGCTAGAATTTTCCATGCCGAGTGTCTGCCTCTGGCTGAATTTTTTTGGAAAGTTTCAGGTCAAATGGTTCAGCCATTTCTGAGAATGAGATTAGGGAAAATACATTGTTTGGCCCAAATTAAAAGAGTATTACAACCATTTTGTTAAGAAGTTCTAGAGCCTTCATGCTTTGGAGCAAGAATTTTAAACTTGTCGGGGCAGTTCTCCTAGTATCAGAGATGCACCTTTTGCTGTCCCTTGAAAATTTCGCCCAAATTTGCCAAGCTAGGAGCCTTTGAAAAGTCTCAATCTATAGATACTCAGTAGAGACTTCTTAGAGTTTGGCAGCTACATTTTCTGATGATTCCATCTACACTAAGCATGCTCCAGCCCAGCCTGGAGGTGCTGAGGACTTTTGCTGAAATTGCTCCTTCTATCGGCCAGGGGGCTGACGTGGCACTGGGCACAGCAACTAAGAGCAGGGAGACTGTCTCTCCTATGCTCTCAATGCTCCTGATGCTACCAAGCAGTCAGCATGGTGAAAGAGGATGCAGCCGAGCCTGATTTGAATTCAGAGGGATGAAGAATGGTGGACATAGGGTGACCAGACAGCAAATGTGAAAAATCGGGACAGGGGGTGGGGAGTAATAGGAGCCTATATAAGAAAAAGACCCAAAAATTGGGACTGTCCCTATAAAATCGGGACATCTGGTCACCCTAGGTGGACAAGAAGAAGGGATTGCAGGAACCATGCAGGGAGAGGGAAGTAGAAGTTGGGGCGGGAGGAGGGTGGATAGGCACAGAGGGAGGCAAGAGCTGGAGTGGGAGTGGGGAATGGGTAAGAGTAGAGGGAACCGCAGCCAATGGGAGCTTCGGGGGAGGTACCCACAGGCAAAGGCGGCGCGCTCAGCCCTCTGCCCCCCTTCCCCCAGGGGCCGCAGGGCCGTGGTGCCGGTCGCTTCCAGGAGCAGCGTGGGGCCGGGGCCAGCAGGGAGCCTGCCCTGGCCCCGCTGTGCGCTGCTGCCACCCCGGAGCAGCTCCAGGTAAGCGGCGCCAGGCCGGAGCCCTCACCGCGAACCCCTCCTGCACCCCGCACCCCAACCCCCTATCCTGAGCCCCCTGCTGCACCCCAAAACCCCTGCCCTGAGCCCCCTGCCACACCCTGCACTCCCTCCTGCACCCTAACCCCCAGCCCTGAGCCCCCTCCCGCACTGTGCACCCCCTCCTGCGCCCTGCACCCCTCTTCTGCCCCAACCCCTTGCCCCGAGCCCCTTCCTGCACACCGCACCCCCTCCCACACCCCGCACTCCCTCCCGCACCCCAACATTCATGGCCCTGCAAGCAATTTCCCCACCCCGATGTCGCCCTCCGGCCAAAAAGTTTGCCCACCCCTGCTGTAGCCACAAGAAAAGCCCCTGGTGGCCACATTTGAGAAATGCTGGTCTAAAGAACTCCAAAAAGCAACTCCGCCCTTCCAGAGACCAGACTCCAGTAAATTGTTCATTATTTTCCCAGCCTCTTTAACTCTCCCCTTTTCTATAAAGTCTTCAGTTCCAGAAATTTTACTGGGCTGGGACACATGAGGGTGCAGCACTGCTCCCCTAACATCTGTCATACACATTAGTAGAATACAGTGAGTTTCCAAGAGACTCTTACTGTGCTACAGGACCTGAGACTTGCAGCGTCAGGTTGGTGTGTACACAGGAAAGTGAATGCCCTCAACTTCATGAGAATATCACACTAGTTGCTGTGAGTCTAACTTCAAGGAGCAGCTCTGGCTGCACCTCACAGCATGTCTCTGCTCTCCATTCAGAATTAGAGACCACATAGGCAGTATCAGCAGGCAAGTTTGATTATTATTTAATCTGTTAGTCTTTAAGGTGCCACCAGACTCCTTATTGTTTTTGTAGATACAGACTAACACGGCTACCCCCTGATACTTAGCAGGCAAGTTTGTACATCATTTGTAAAGTACAAACATAGCTTAGAACTCCATCTAGTGATCACTTAAAGCAAGTGCTCAAGACGCTTTTTTAATTTAGACAAAATGAATTAATTTTGTAAGTCCTATCTTAAGAGTAGCAAGATTTTTAGACTTACACACAGATGATACTAGTTATGAGTCTGCTCTGGTGACACTAGTTGTTATGCTAAGAGGCACAAAGATAACTTGCGCCATGTGATCTCTCTAGGTCTTTACAGCTGTTAAAGCTCCCTCTCTGTAATGCATACTTCCTTGCAATCATTTTGTTACTCAGCTCATTGAAGTTAGTGGTCTGATGACATGCTGGAATATAACTTTACACAAGACAGTCCATTTACCAGTAACTCCAAGGCAGCCTTGCTATACAGCAGCTTTTCAACCACATCAGGCTCAAACTTCATGTCTTTCAAGGCCCTCCCAACTTTTCCACCTTTGTGTCTTTTTACATTGCTCCCCATCTGTCTGTTCCACCAGTGATGCAGTCATGCTGCTTCATCTCTCTGAGCTGGTGCACTTTGAAGAAAAAACTTCTACCATGATACCCTTAATAAATTACCCAACTAATAATGTCCATGTCAAGTAGCAAATGGGGATAGTTTTATATTTCCATTTTAAAACATATTAGTATCAAAAACATTTTATTATCAAGATGTGACAAATCTCCACTTTTGCCATTTTATTTATCTGCTGGACCGCTTCTCTCTACTATATCATTTCTTTACATTGTAAGCTGTTTGTGGCAGAAATCATGCCCTCTATTATGTTTGTACAGCATCTAGAAGTGGGGGGACCCTAATGAAAACAAATATATTAATAATTAAGTGGGTACATTTTTAAACCATAAAGTCCCAAGTGTAATCATGTAACTCAACACAGAAAAGCTATAGAACAAACTTCCATTCCCCTTTAACCTTTCACAATTTGAAATCAAGTCCCATTGACACTGCAACACCACACACACACACACAAATACTTTTTCAAGGTGTTTCAGATGAAAGTAGCAGGAAGCCATATTCCTCTGCAACTTAGCCAAGTTCTGATCTATCTGCCCAGATGAATAGAAGCTGAGAGAATAGTTATACCACTGAAGGGCTTCAGAGTAGTTTTTTGCCTAGAAAATTAAAAAAAAAAAATTAAAAACAGCCACATTGAAGTTTAAATTGACTACATTTTCCTAAGCTAAATACATCAGGCTTCATAAGAATCAAAAGGTTGAAATAGTCAAATACATTCATAGATTCCAAGGCCAGAAGGGACCATTGTGATCATCTAGTCTGACTTCCCATATGGCACAGACCACAGAACATCCCCAAAATAATTCCTAGAGCAGATCTTTTAGAAAAACATTCAATCTTGATTTAAAAACTGCCAGTGATAGAGAATCCACCATGACCCTTGGTAAACTGTTCCAGTGGTTCATCAGCCTGTTAAAAATTTACACCTTATTTCTAGTCGGGATTTGTCTAGCTTCAACTTCCAGCCATTGGATCGTATTACAGACTTTCACTTCATTAAATATAACAGGGTCTAACCAGCATGGTTTCTGCAAAGGAAAATCATGTCTTGTCTGTGAGAATTCTTTGAACGTGTCAATAAAGTAGTAGATAAAGGAGAATCAATTAACAATTTATTGAGGGCTTCAAAAAGCCTTTGGCTAGGATCCTTAAAGAAACTTAGTTGTCATGGGGTGAGAGGCAAAGTATTGTCATGGATTAAAAACTGCTTCGGAGATGAGAAACAGAGGATATGAATAAATGGTCAATATTCATCATGACTAAAAGTTAACAGCAGAGTGACTTAAGGTTCTATATTAGGTATGTGGTGTTTAAGATATTAATTAACAATCTGGAAAGGCAGGTAAGCAGTAAGGTAGCAAAATTTGCAGATGACACAGAGTTATTTAGGCTAATCAAGACCAGAGAATGGGAAACACAATGGTAGATGAAGTTAAGTGTTGATAAACACAAAGTAATATACACTATAAGGAACAAATTGAACTATTTATATACCTCATAGGGTTCTAAATTAGTTGTAATAAATCAAAAAACGGACCTGGGCATCATTGTGGACAGCTCAATGAACATCTTTGCTCAATGTGCAACTGCAGTCAAAAACGCCAACAAGATGTTAGGATGCAAAGCAATGGGTTGGTGATAATATAGAAAATATTATAATGCAATTATATAAATGAATGGTGCAACCTCATCTGAATACTGTGTACAGTACTGGTGACCCCATCTCAAAAAGAATATTGCAGAATTAGAAAGGCATTCAGAGGACAATAAATTATTAAAGACCTGAAAAAACTAAGATGCAGCACTGGTTGCCCTTCCTATTACTATACTATTAATGTTACCCAACAGTTCTCTTGATAAAACTCTGTTTTCAGTGACTTATAACTTTGCCAAACTTTAATCCTTTAAACTTAATTTTTTTATGCTATGTATCTGCCTCAGATTGAATTTTTTTAGAAAATTTCAGGAAAAACAGTTCAGCCATTTTTGAAAACGAGGCTACAGAAACATCTGTTGTTTTGCCCACGTAAAATAATTCTGGTGACTTTCTTTGAACAGCACTTTGGAACGGGGACTTAAAATTTGGCAGGGGTGGCGCTTGTGTAATCACTGTGAAAATCCATCCAAATCTGGCCAAGTTTTAAGCCTTTGAAAAATTACAGTTCGCGCATGCTCAGTAGAGATTTAGCTGCTAAAATCTCTGAAGATTCCATTCTCCATGAGTATACTCAATCCTCTCACAGCTCCAAGTGCTGGACAGACCGTGTATGCACTATCCCCACACAGCAACTGAATATGTTCCATCCCCTGATAATTCATACATGTGACAAGACTGTGCATGCCCTATCTCCACCGAGCAACCTTCCTCCAGCCCAGGACTAGGAGGCGAAGCTGGACTTTCCATGTAATGGCTGCTCCCAACGACTCCAGGCCAGAGTGGGGCTAGGCACTGGAACTAAGAGCACGGAGCCTCTCTCTCCTGTGCTCTCAATGATCTCCCTGCAGGCCCCAGATAGCATGAAGGAGGAAGCCATGTGATTGGAATGCCGAGGGGACAGAAGTCAGAGCATGGGGAGAGAAAGAAGTAGGTTGGGATAAGGAGCCTAGTGAAACTGGAACTGAGACTGGCTGCACAAGGAGACTGGGACTGGGAACTGAGGGGGGAGAGGAGGCTGGGTCCTAGTGAGAGAAACAGGGGTGGCGACCGGGAACTAGTTGTCGTTGGCTGCAGGAAGGAGTACTGAGGTCAGACAAGAAGCTGAAAGACGTGGGCAGACTGAAACTGGCAGGACAAAAAAAGTGGGACTAAGGAACCAGGGAGGAGAGGGGAGACAGTTCTGACAAGGTGCAGGAGAGAACTGTGATTGGCTGGGCAAAGAGACTGGGACAAGGAGTCAGGGAAGGGGGAGATTTGGGCAAGAAATGGAGGAATGATACTGAGATTGGATGAGGAGCCCAGGAAGGAAGACTGACTGGGAGCCAATGGGGAGACAAGGGAAAAACCAACTGGAGGAGGAACCAGGAGGGAGGTGGAACTGGGACTTGCTGGGCAAGGAGGAAAGTGGAGAGGAGGAGAGGAAAGTGATCAGGAACAGTCAGCATGGATTCACCAAGGGAAAGTCATGCCTGACTAACCTAATTGCCTTCTATGACGAAATAACTGGCTCTGTGGATGAGGTGAAAGCAGTGGACGTGTTATTCCTTGACTTTAGCAAAACTTTTGATACGGTCTCCCACAGTATTCTTGCCGGCAAGTTAAAGAAGTATGGGCTGGATGAATGGACTATAAGGTGGATAGAAAGCCAGGCTCAACAGGTAGTGATCAATGGCTCCATGTCTAGTTGGCAGCCAGTATCAAGCAGAGTGCCCCAAGGGTCGGTCCTGGGGCCGGTTTTGTTCAATATCTTCATTAATGATCTGGAGGATGGCGTGGACAGCACTCTCAGCAAGTTTGCAGATGACACTAAACTGGGAGGACTGGTAGATACGCTGGAGGGCAGGGATAGGATACAGAGGGACCTAGACAAATTAGAGGATTGGGCCAAAAGAAATCTGATGAGGTTCAACAAGGACAAGTGCAGAGTCCTGCACTTAGGATGGAAGAATCCCATGCACTGCTACAGACTAGGGACCGAATGGCTAGGCAGCAGTTCTGCAGAAAAGGACCTAGAGGTTACAGTGGACGAGAAGCTGGATAGGAGTCAACAGTGTGCCCTTGTTGCCAAGAAGGCTAACGACATTTTGGGCTGTATAAGTAGGGGCACTGCCAGCAGATCGAGGGACGTGATCATTCCCCTCTATTCAACATTGGTGAGGCCTCATCTGGAGTACTGTGTCCAGTTTTGGGCCCCACACTACAAGAAGGATGTGGAAAAATTGGAAAGAGTCCAGCGGAGGGCAACAAAAATGATTAGGGGGCTGGAGCACATGACTTATGAGGAGAGGCTGAGGAAACTGGGATTGTTTAGTCTCCAGAAGAGAAAAATGAGGAGGGATTTGATAGCTGCTTTCAGCTACCTGAAAGGGGGTTCCAAAGAGGATGGATCTAGACTGTTCTCCATGGTACCAGATGACAGAACAAGGAGTAATGGTCTCAAGTTGCAGTGGGGGAGGTTTAGATTGGATATTAGGAAAAACGTTTTCACTAGGACGGTGGTGAAGCACTGGAATGGGTTACCTAGGGAGGTGGTGGAATCTCCTTCCTTAGAGGTTTTTAAGGTCAGGCTTGACAAAGCCCTGGCTGGGATGATTTAGTTGGGGATTGGTCCTGCTTTGAGCAGGGGGTTGGACTAGATGACCTCCTGAGGTCCCTTCCAACCCTGATATTCTAGAATTCTATGAAATGAGAAGCCTGAGGAATGGAGAATGGGATTGGGGAGGCGAGTAGAATGGAACTAGGTCAAGAAGCCAGAGGTGGGAAAGAGACAGGACTGGAACAGAGGCAGATTGGAGGGGATGGGGGCAGAAGGGTGGATGTTGGGGACTATGGGCAGAAGAGTCTGCACCCACTGGAAGCACACCCCTCCAGAGCCTGAAATGGAACCCAAGAATCCTTAGTCTCACCTTTCCTCTGCTGTCAGCAAATAGCTGTGAAACTCACTAACAAAGTGTGTGTCCTATTCCCCTCTAGTTCTGGTCCACATAGAGGATGATGACATACTACTGGTATCAATTACTCTGTTAGTTCAAGTGGCAGAGGTCTGTACAGTGAATCTAAAAGTTCTAACCCTACAGATGAACCATGTCAGAGTCAGTATTATGCCATACGATGGAATTTGTTTTTTCAGTTTGTGCTGGAAAATTTAGGAAATTACACACAGAAAGCTGAACTACAAGAGCATTATTACGGTTGCAAAGTAAAGCACTCAAAGGTGGGATATTCCAGAATTCAGGAATCAGTGCCATCTCAATTCAGCCCTTTATGCATCTGTACTATTATACAGTCTTTAATTGCATGATTACATTTTTTTCTTCACAAGACCCTGCCTCATTTAGTGTACAACATGGGCCTGTTCTGGGGATGAATCAGGGTTGTGTAGTAGAGGAAGCTGTTGTCTGTAGGATCTCTGCCTCATTTGTTGCAAAGGTTGGAAGGTATGTAGTGAAGGAGGCAGGGGACTGGAAGAAGAGAAAAGATGGTGTCATGGCTAAGGCAGTTGCTGCCCTGAAAAAAAGGATTATTTTCCTGCCTTTGCCACAGAGTTCCTATGTAATGCTGGGCAAGTCACTTAACCAAGCTTTTCAAAGGTAGTCACTAATTGTGTGTTCATTTTCAGGGTGCACAACTTGATACCCTGGGGTCAGATGTGCTGAAGTGCTAAGCACTCACAGCTGCAACTGAAGTCAACGGGAAATACGTTTTGATCATACAAAGTGCTAGTTAATGCCAAATTCACTGAAAAATCAGGCCCTACTTATCTCAGACTGGGCAACTAAAATTAGTGGATGCTTTTGACCTTAATCTCTCTGTGCCTCAGTACCATCCCTTCACATCAGAAGGGTGTTGTGAAGATAAATTAACGTTTGAGATGCCCTCAGATACTATAGCGATAAGTGCCGTACAAAAATCCAGGAGGAATTTAATAATTCTGTCTTCAGTGCAAGATTTAGATGCTGTTCAGCAAATAAAGCACGGGGTCACACATTGAACAATGAGGACAAAACAAAATATTGAGTAGCTGCTCATTAAGAGAGCACTGTCCATCCTGTGCACTCAATGAGAAAGAGAACTTGTGGAAAAAATAACATCTGATCATGCAATTAAAGATTGCATCATATACATACACACAAGGGAGGCAAATTCAAGTAGCACAGGCAGCCTTAATTCTGGCATTTCATAACTTCTGACTGCTTTACTTTGCAACCTTAATAATTTTCTTTTAACATAGTTTTTGCGTGTTAATACTGTAACTGGAGGTTCTTCAAGATGTGTGATCCCTATCTGTGTTCCACATGTGAGGGTACACATGCGCACCATGCACATGAGTCCAGAAATTCTTCAGAGTAGTGTCTGCTGGCCTCCACATGCACAGTAGCTATCCTCATGCTTCAGACCAAGAGTATAAGAGGCGGTGCAGGTCAAAATCTCTCCAGTTCCTCTTTTTACCGCAAATTCAACAGGATCCAAAGCAGAAGGGATGGAATGCGGGTAGTGGAATACAGATAGGGACAACATATCTTGAAGAATCTCCAGTTACAATAAGTATCCTCCACTACGTCTTCGAGTGATGTACCCTATGTGTATTCCACACGAGTGACTGGCAAGCAATGTTCAGACTGGAGGTAGGCACGTGGAAGCAGGTAGCAAAGATGCTTGTGATACACTGCTGGATCTGCAGCCGAGGCATGAACTAGAGTGTAACATGTCACAAACGTGCAGACAGAACTCCAGGTGGCCGCCCTGCAGTAGGACATCAGATAGGAATGCCGTGGAGGCAGCTTGTGCTCGCATGGAGTGAGCTATAACACCTTCAGAGGGAAGAATTTTTGCTATCTTGTAGCACTTTAAGATTTATCCCGAAATCCACTTAGAAATCCTCTGGGAGCATATGGCTTGCCCCTGCAATCTCTCTGCTATGGCGATAAAAAGTCTGTGTTTTCCTAATGGGTTTGATTCTTTGCAGGTAGAATGCCAGAGCATGCCAAATATCGAGGGAGTGAAGTCTCTTGTCTTCAGAGGAAGTGTGGAGTTTTGGAAAAAATACAGGTAGGTATATCATTTGATATGGAACTCAATGTTAGGGAGAATTTTAGAGTGTAGTCAGAGAGAAGCCTTTTCTTTGTGAAACACTGCATAAGGAGGATCAACCATAATGGCTCCGAGCTCGCTGAGCCTCCTGGCTGAAGTGATAGCCACTAAGAACACCATCTTCATAGAGAGGTGTCATGGCACATGTCACCAAGGATTCAAAAGGTGGGCTTGTGACTGTCGACATGACAAGGTTAAAGCACTAGTGGGAAGGTCCTGATCAGACCTTTTATAAATTGTACTGTAGCAGGATGAGTAAAGGTGGAACATCCTTCCACCGAAGGGAAGAAGGCACTAATTGCTGCAAGATGTATTTGCAGTGAACTAATAACAAGACCTGAAGTCTTCAGGGACAGGAGATAAGCATGCTGGTAGTCCTAGACTAAGGTATCTGGAGAATGTTGGTGGAGTTGCACCCAGGCCAAAAAGCATCTTCATTTGGCCAAACAGCAGGTTCTAGTAGAATCCTTTCTATTTTGGTTAAGGATCTTCTGAACAGGGACCAATTATGAGCGCTCTATTTCTGAAGCTCATTCAACGTGAGGCCATGAGGTGGAGTGAGCTCAGATTGGGATACTTGATTTCCCACCCGCCTCCTGGGTTAGGCGATCCGGGAATGGGAG
Source organism: Terrapene triunguis (assembly GCF_002925995.2). Classification (NCBI taxonomy): domain Eukaryota; kingdom Metazoa; phylum Chordata; order Testudines; family Emydidae; genus Terrapene; species Terrapene triunguis. The sequence goes on along the minus strand of NW_020664482.1, from coordinate 605,479 downwards.
TATCCTGATTGGTGGGCGGCCAGACATGATTAGAAGTTCCGTGAACCAGAACTGTCTGAGTCAGTAGGGGGCTAGGAGAATGATGTTGGTCTGTCATGTCGTATCTTCCCCATGACTAGTGGAAATAAAGGAATGGGAGGGAAAGGCATATCTGAAGCCATTCGCCCAAGACAGCAGAAAAGCGTCGCCCTGGGAGTTGTGACCCATGGTTTCTCTGGAACAATACAAGGAGATGTGACAGAGTGCTGGGCAACAATAGCTGAGCAAGCACTCTGGTCATTGCAGCTCCAGTTAAACACTGCAGAACAGACCTGGTTAAGAAGAGTTGTACCTAATTGGTGGGTGAAGGAAAACTGGAAGGCTAATTAACCCATTAGGCAAAGGATACAAAAAGGCGTAGGAGGGGGGAAGCACACAGAGAGAGGGAGAGATTGCTCTTCCCTGCTTACCTCAGGAGCTGAGGGCCCCCTCAGACCGTAGGAGTAAGGCTATATAATGTATAAGGGGGTGGAAGCCAACATTGTAAATAAACTGCACCGGGTGTTTTACCAGCATAAAGCTCTTTGAGCAGTTTGTGGACTTGAGCAGAGGCAGGAGCGAGTGGGCCCTGCCACAGGAGAACATTTTGTTCATTACGGATGCAAAGAGGTTCCATAATGGAGTGTAAATATCTCACTGGGGCCATGTCGTGAATCTCCCATTTGTGGTCTGCTAAGAAGCTTCTGCTTAGTTAGTCTGCAAGGCAGTTGTGAATACCAGGAAGGTAAGCAGCATCTATCATGATTGGTTCCTGACGCACCAGTTCCAAAGTCTGACGGTCCCCAGGCGGGCCTTGGGCTGATTCTGATGTTTCCTCCTGGGGGCTGGAGTATAAATCCCCAGTGTGTACAGAGTTAATCTTGAATCCTTTAGTGAGTGCAGGGACTCGTCCATTTTCTCATTAAAGAGGTTGCACTTGTCAAAGAGGAGGTCCTGGATGGTGTTTTGGGCCTCCCTAGGAAACCCTGACGATTGCAGCCAAGAGTCCCCCCTACGACTAAACCAATGGCCAAATTTCTGGAAGCTGTTTTCTGCAGTGTCCACTGCAACCTGCAGGGCCTCTTTTGCCACGAGCTTCCCTTAATCTAAAAAGAGACTGAAATTGGGCCCTGTCCTTTGAGGGAAGCTTATCTCTGAAGTCTGCAAGCCTGGAATAGTTATTAAAGTCGTATTTAGCTAACAAAGCTTGGTAGTCAGTGACATGAAATTTCAGGCCCGCAGAGAAGACCTACTTCCCCAGGAAGTCCAGTCTCTTAGAGCCTTTATCTGCCACAGTGGCCCTTTGATAGTGTGACAGAGCTCTTTCTGTAGCCATCTGTAAGTTCAGAACAAGATGGGAAAATAAAAATTCATCTCCTTTGGCAGGAACAAAGTATCAGCTCTTAGCTCTTTTTGGTGTAGGGGCACAGGATGCTGGGCTGTGCCTTACCGCTCTGGCTAGTTCTAGTATGGCCTCATTGATCAGAAGGGCCTCCTTAATCAGTCCCTGTGGTTGTAAGATGGCCAGGAGCTGGTGTTGAAGATCCTGGACCTCCTCTAATGGGATCTGTAGGTCACTGGCAACTCTTTGTAACAGCTCCTGGTACTGCCAGTGGTCATCCAGCAGAGAAGACAAAGAAGGGGTAACCACATTGTCCAGGGACGATGAAGAGGCACTCGTCGGATCTGTCAGGACCTGTGGATCTGGTTCCAGTTCTTCTCCTCGTACACCAACGGATCTGAAGGAGAAGGGCCCAGACCCCTGCCATAAGGATCCCACTTATCCCAATAAGGCCAGAAAAAGGAATCGATTGGTTGCAGGGGATTCCAAGGGAAACAGGGTGTGGGAGGTCGTACCTGGAGAAAGGGTTAGTGTAACCCCTTGACCATCAGGGCTTAAGTGTCTCTGGGGAGATACTGGTGCAACTGATATAATGCCTGCATCTGTAACTTTCACTCTATGCATCCGAAGAAGTGAGGTTTTTACCCACGAAAGCTTATGCCCAAATAAATCTGTTAGTCTTTAAGGTGCCACCAGACTCCTTGTTGTTTTTATCTCCTCTGACTCATCCAAGTCAGAGAACCGTTCCATCAGTAGTGGCAGAGCGATCAGTGCCATGGCACTCCTGACAGATGATTGGAAATGGGACTGCTCCTGGGACATTGATATGGACTGCTCCTCCGAAGTTAGGACATTCCTCAAGAGGGCACGATTGGAAAGAAGTGGAGACTGTAGATAAGGGAGGAATATATCCTCCGGTATTATGTACGCCTCCGTAAACCCAGGTGTCCGAGGGCTTCCAGCAGTCAAGTCTGAAGGACTTGGTGCATCTGCAGCAGCCAGACGGTCTTTAGATGAACAAGGAAGTGCCAACAATAGATCCAGACCAGCACTTGTAGGTGGAACTGGCGAACATCTGTCCTTACGCTTTGGTACTGAGGTGACCAACAGAACCAGCAGATCTTTCCTTTTATATGCCTTTCCCTCCAATCTGACGGTCTTCTGCAGAGTCAATTCCTTAGGTTCTGTAAGCATCATCTCACCCAACCTGGGCAGTCTCGGGGCGGAAGCACGTTTGCCCATGAGAGTTCCCTAGAAGAGGAGTCGTTGGGCTTATATGTAGAAGGCTCCACTCCACAACACATGCAAAGGCACTGCTGGTCAATTGAGGCTGATGTACCGGGGTGGGAGGGTCTCCCTAGCCCAGATCAGAGAGGGTCCTCATAGCCTTCTCTATCAGGTGTTTTTGTAGGCGAAGCTCCCAGACTTCTGAAGTTCTGGGTGGGAATGAATGACTGACACTGCACTTTGCAGCAATATGTGCCTCATTCAGACAGTACAGGCACCATTGATGTTCATCACTGATGGAGAAGGAGCAAGGGCAAGAGATGCAATTCTTGAATCCCGGGACTCTGGGCATAATTCTGGAGCCAAGGAGTGGTTTCCCAACTAGAGGGAAAGAAATACTCTATGCTAACTATAAACTTTCACTACTAACTACTAAGCTAAGATATATAATTATTTACATTTTTTTTCTTTGCAGGTTATACAATGGAGTGGAGGAGGACATGATTCTGACTTAGTCCATGCAGCAATAAGAAGAAACTAAAGAGGTTTCAACCTGCACTGTCTCTTACACCCTTTGTTGGGAGCACAAGGAGAGCTACTCCGTGCGTGCGGGCCAACAGACACTGCTTTGAAGAATTTCTAGACTCAGGGACATGGTGTGCAGGCATACCCCCACGTGTAGAATATACATAGAGACCATTACTCGAAGTAATGAGATTGTTTAACTCAGAAAGGAGATGAATAAGAGGGGACATCATAAATGTATATGAAATAATGACAGGTCTAAGGAAGGGAGATTGGGGGCTTCTGTTCTTCCTGTCCCATAATAAAAAGAATGAGGGAACATTCAATTAAAGGTGGCAAATTCAAAACTGATAAAAGATTTCTTCACACAATGTGGAATTAGATTGTGGAACAAACTGCCACAAAATGTCACTGAGGCCAAGAATTTAGCAAAACTCAGAGTGGGATTTGACATTTATATAGGCAAGTATCCATAGCTACAATAGTTAATGATAACAAATTTATGTATGGATATAAAACGTCACACTTCAGGGTTTTAATGAATCTTTAACTATTAGGGATCAGGAAGAGACCTTCATGGGAGGCAGATTACCCCACGTGCTACAATAGGATTTCTCGCACCTTCCTCTCAAGTATCTGGTGCTGATAATTGTTGGAGATATGATACTAAGCTAGATGGACCTGTGGGCTGATCCATTCTGGCAATAACTATGTTCCTATTCTAAAACCCTAGAAACAAGATTATTCTCAAGTTTCTGATGTGCTGTAGAGCACCTAACTGCTTGGAAATAAAGAAAAACATATTCTCTGCCTGGATCAGGGATCTTAGCATAACTTACTTTCCAACTAGGAACAGCCACAGCAAACTAGCCAAGAAAAGTGACTTTAAGACAGTGGCCCCACCCAGGAACTCTCTCCTATGGCAGGATGTGCCATGACAGGCACACCTGCTTCAAGGTCCCCTCAATCTAGCCATGAAAAAAATATAGTCTCTCCCAGTGTCCACTTAAAATCCCACCTCTGGGCATAAATTATTCAAATACACATGCAATAATCCACAGAACCCTCATGATAAAACTGTTTTCCCAATTTCCAAAATAAAACATAAAAATGTACAGGGATTTTTCAAGGGAGGTTGTGGAAGCTCCTTCTCTGGAGGTTTTCAAAAGGAGGATGGATAGCCATCTGTCTTGGATGGTTTAGACACAACAAATCCTGCATCTTGGCAGCGGGTTAGATTAGATGACCCTTGCGGTCCCTTCTAACCCTATGATTCTAAGCTCCACACCCATGAGTCCACCAGTACTTGGTTCCCAGTTCCTTTCTGCCCTTGTTCCACAGCCACCCACTCTCCAGGATATCCACCTGTGACTAGTTTCAGGATTCTTCTGCCCACAACATGGGTCAGTGACTCAGCCATTTTTATCCTCCTGGCATTGGCTCTTCAGTTCAGGAAGGTCAGCAAATTAGCTCCTGCACTGGCTCCCAGCTCTCAGCCCCTTTCAGTCTCCCACCACTGGCTCTGTACCTCAGGTAATCAGCAAACGAGCCCCACTTCCGGCCTCCTACTGTGCGCTCCATGTCCATAGGCAGCGGCGGCTCCAGGCACCAGCGCTCCAAGTGCGTGCCTGGGGTGGCAAGCCGCGGGGGGCGCCCTGCCGGTCCCTGCGAGGGCGGCAGTCAGGCAGCCTTCGGTGGCATGCCTGCGGGAGGTCCGCCGGTCCGGCGGATTCGGCGGCTATTCGGAGGCGGGTACGCGGAAGCCGCGGGACCGGCAGACCTCCCGCAGGCATGCCGCCAAAGGCAGCCTACCTGCCGTGCTTGGGGCGGCAAAAAAGTTAGAGCTGCCCCTGTCCATAGGTGCCAACTCCGTGGGTACTCCAGGGGAAAAAAATGGTGGGTTCTGAGCATCCACCAGCAGCCCCCCCCGATCAGCTCCTCCCCTGCCCCCAGTGACTCCTGCCCACTGGCAGCCCCACCGATCAGCACCTCCCACCTGCTGCGATCAGCTGTTCTGCAGGGTGCAGGAGGTGCTGGGGGGAAAGAGGGAGGAGCAAGGACGGGGTATGCTCGGAGGAGGGCATGGAATGGGGCAGGATGAGATGGGTGGGGTGGATCAGGGGCAGAAAGAGGCAGGGCAGGGGCGGGAAGAGGCAGGGTGGGGGCGAGGCCTTGGGAGAAGGGGTAAAGTGGGTGGAGCTGGGGAGGTGCACCCTCCGGCACATTAGAAAGTCAGCGCCTCTGCCCATGTCACAAGCATAGATCTTTCCAGCAGGCTGGAGGAAACTATAAAGAGGGGAAGTGACATCATCACTTAGCCTCACTCCCCCTACAACTCAAAACCTGGAAACACGTCTAGAGGACAAAGACTTTGAACTGGGGAGGGTGGTCCCAGCCTGGAGGAGAATTCCAGCCTGTGTACTGAAGATCTGTGACCTGTTTATACCATCTACAGTAACTCCTCACTTAACGTTGTAGTTATGTTCCTGAAAAAATGCAACTTTAAGTGAAACAATGTTAAACGAATCCAATTTCCCCATAAGATTTAATGTAAATACAGGGGGTTAGGTTCCAAGGAAATTTTTGGGGGGCAGACAAAAGGCATTATATACTGTACTGTACTGTGTTGGGAGGTGCCCCTGGCTTACCGCACACAGGCACAGCCTGCTGCAGGCAAGGACACTAGGAAGTACCTTGCGCAGCAGCAGCGGCAGCTTCCCCCCAGAAGAACAGGTGCCACCTTTGCCAGGGGATACTCCAGGCCCACCTCTTCCCGTCCCCGCTCCACCTCCTCTCCGGAGCATGCAGCATCCCCGCTCCTCCCCTCCCCTCCCAGAAAGTCCTAAGCACCGCCAAACAGCATTGCAAGGGAGCATTGCACAACTTTAAATGAGCAGGTTCCCTAATAGAGCAGAGACGTAACTTCGAAACAATGTTAAGCAGGAGGACATTAAGTGAGGAGTTACTGTATCAGGGTGAGACACGGCTTGATTCAAATCCTGTTTAGTTTATAGAACTCAAATTGTGAATTTACTTTTATTTCTTATGTACCAACTTTGATCTCTACACTTTCTACTTATAATCACTTAAAATTTATCTTTCTGTAGTTAATAAATCTGTTTTATATTTTACTTAAAACAGTGTGTTTTTGTTGATGTGCTTGGAAAATCTAAGCTCAGTTTACAAAGGCTAGTGCATGTCTTCTCCACATTGAGGGAGGGGCAGATTGGGTAATGAACTTACACTGGTCAGGCTTCTGACGAGCGCAAGACAGTACAATTCTGGGGTGCAAGGCTGGGGAGAACTGGCTGGAGCCTCTCTATTGTTGGTTCATGAATGGCTGAGAGAAGCATTCATATAACTCAGTTGGGCATGTCAGTGCCTGTGGATGTCTGTGTAAGTGCTGCCAACAGCATCACAGTGTGAATGATACGCCAGGTTGGTGGGACAGAGGACTCAGCAGTCCCACAGTCCAGGTTGCATTCGGGAATCCCATCACACCTACCCAGTTGCTCCTCCTTCTCAGACAGCGCCTGCAGAGCATTCTGCTCTCTGATAATTGTCTCTCCCAGGCAGCTCTGACCTGTCCCCCTTTCCTGTCTCTCAGGTTCCCCTTGACTCACCAGGTCTCTTCCATTTACAAGTGCCCTCCTGTAAAACCCAGTTGGTGTGAGCTGATGAGTCACAGGTGCACTAGCCCCGCTCTCTCTTAAATGGCAAGTATCACCCTAGAACAGTGATCCTTCTTTTTTTTTTTAAAGCAAAGAACCTCTTTGTTCCCAAACCTCATAGCTCTTGGCAGCTCTGTCCCACAGAATGATGTGCAGCCGGTTCAGTGTTTCAGGTGACAGCTGTTTTCCTGTATAGTGACCTGAGAAGTGATTGAAATTAAGCAATTACAAGGTCTTAAATAAAGAAGAAACTATTACCTACCGTACAGTAACTGTCGTTCTTCAAGATGTGTTCCACTATTGGTGCGCATGAGCTCAGTGCACGCCAAACAGATTCTTGGACTACAATGTCCATTGCAGCAGTGTCTGCACCCTGAGTGTCCTCACACATTGAACTGAAGGCATAAAGAGTGGGCCACCCCAACCGCCCCTCTGTTCCTTTGCCATACAGAAACTTGTTAATAGACTCTGTGGTAACAGGGATGTGGTGGGGCAGTTCTTGGGGGGAGGGTGTGTGTGTGTGCATATATATATATCTATATCAGCAGTGCAAGTACGGCGGTACGCTCCAGTACGCCGTACCAGCAAGGTATTTATAGCTGATACGGCATACTGGAAAGACACAGGAGGAGCCGTGGGCCCCATGCCGGCAGCTCCTCTGGTGCAACTGTACCACCCCGAGCCCTGCCCCCTGCCCTTCCACGGAGCTGCATCTCCTCCATCTGTACAGCAGCAGCCCCGCTGGAGCACAGGGCTGGGGGGACAGGGCAGGGGGTGGTACAGCCGCCAGAGGAGCTGCTGGCATTCTGCTCCTTTCCCCGCTGCGGTTCCCATAACTACAATGTTAAGCGAGGAGTTACTGTACTCTGAACTGTATGGGTCATTTAACCACAGAAACAACTTACAAAGACAAAAGCTTTGCATTCAGAGTGCATGTGATGAAAGGATCAAAGACCAACAACCTTCTCAGCTCCAGCATGGCAGTCATGATGGGCCTAATGAGAAAGGTGGAAGAACTCAAAGGAGGATTTGATTATATTGGACTTTTGAAAGGAGATCCAGTACAATTAAACTTAAAAGACAATGCTGAACCATACCATGTACAAACATCTCTACCAGACAGACCTTGGAAAAGACTAGCTTAAGATTTACAAAAATTCAGAGGACATCATTACATCGTAGTGGACTATTTTTCCAGGTACATAGAATTAATGAACTTGAAAGAACTAACATGTTGCAGTGTTATCAAGAAGTTGAAATGCACTTTTGCTTACTTTGGTATTCCAGAATAACTAATGATGGACAACAGAGCACAATTCACTGCAGCAGAATTTTAGTCATTCCAAACAAAATATGATTTTGATCATATTACTAGCAGCCAAAATCACCAAAAGCAAATGGAGAAGCTGAGAGAGCTGTAAAGACAGCCAAGAAAATCCAACAGTAGGAAGAGCCACTCCTTGCTCTTCTCAATTACAGATGAACACCAATAGCAGTTACTAGATATACTCCAACACAACTCCTGATAGTAAGGCAATTCAGAACTACTATTCCAACTTTGGAAAAGAATCATGTCTCCAAAGTGACTAGCCACAAAGAGAGTAGCCAAATCAGATAAAAAGGAAAAAAGAACTTATGATCACTTTTCCAACAGACAACACTCAGTTAGAGAACTGCCGGGTCTAGAACATGTTGAATGTCTTCAGGGCCATCCCTGGAGGGGAGGGGGTGAGCCCTGGGGCGGAAGTCACGCATCCATCACTTCCGGGACTGACCCATTACTTCCGGGACCGACCGCGCCGGCCCGTGGGGCCCCCAAAGCGTGGGGCCCAGAGCGGTCCCCCCATTCGCCGTACCCAAGGGACAATTCTGACTGTGTTCATCTCAAATTGGATGGAGAAAAAGGATGGACAACTCCAGCTGTCATAAAGAAAAAATAATTCAGCATCCAGATCATTTGTGATCAAGACTACAGTAGAGAGATCAACAGAAACCATCGACATCTACAGTTTGTTCCTCAGAAAGCAAAACCAACAGAGCTGACGAATGAAGAACAAGAAGATGACTAATGGACAGCCAGATGACTAAGCTGTTATGCTTTCAAATCATGTAATTGGAAACCAGCATAATTCATAGACATGTAACAGACCGATCCATATTGAACTTCAAAGATACCGTGATAGTGTACATTTTGTAAATGGTAGGAATGTAGAATTTAAAGGGAGATATGTAATAGAATGCTAACCTGTATTGTACAGTTCAGCCACTAGGTGGCACTGTGTGTAACATACTTTATTTAAGCTAAACTCAGCCATACCTGGCATAACATTAAAGGATCTTATAGTGAACACATCAGGTCTGCATCTCTCTGAGAAAGAAGCTCTGGCCAGTCCAAATCTGGTACAGGAGCGTGACCTGCTAGTAGCAGCCCTGCAACTTACTATATACAATACATGACAAAGAGTAAGAAAAAGATATAAAGGAAGGAGGAGGAGAGGAGGAGTTAAGGAGAGAGAAGAGGTAAATCAATTGCTTAAGTCAATTAAGCCCTGTCATCAGCAAACGACAGAAGCTGGACACTGACCTGTAATGACATCTTCAATTTTTTGCTTGGCAAGCGGCTCCTTCATCCTTTGTAACAGAAACTCGATGTGGAGTAAGATGATTTTTCCGAGGTCAGGTGAGGACGCAAACCGCCCAGAGATGGACTTCAGAAAATCAAAACCAACCAATTCCCTATTCACAGAGATGCATTTTTAATGGAGTTGTGCAGAAGGAGCTGTTGACTTCCCATTCTGGGGCCCAATATATACATCTCATAAAATCTGTTTTTCACTTAGATTGCTTTTCACAAAAAAGAATCTAGATGGTTTAACCCAGTGATTCTCCAGCTTTTTCATTCTGAGGACCAGTTCATAGCAGAAAGATGCTCCACCGCTTCTATGAGCCACCCTCAATTCCTGACTCTCAAAGGCTCTGTGGATCCCTTGCGGTCAACAAAGCAGACTGGGAACTAGTGCCCTAACCAGTAAATGCTCATTTGGCTCCAGGACAGCCCTGTAACATGTCAGTCCATAGTCCATAAACAGCCACATTTAAGAAACATTCAAAGTCTGGTTAACCCTTCCAAAAGGAAATAAATCCAGCATTAAGACTAAAATTCTATCCTCGATAACCTATGTGATTCCAAGATATGTATCCTGCATAAACACAGAGGGAGAAACAGAGGACAGCAGTGTGGAAATGGGACTTCCCTGTTCACAGACATATTGCTTATAACCTAACCTCTTTTATGGGTTTGTTTCCAGAACTGCAGGCCCCAAGAATAGTATTTCAAGGGTGTAAGCCCTTGATTAAGACAGTCTGGAAATGTATTATCACATAGGGGACAAGAGTTTGGCACTATGCTCAATCCTTTGCTGGCAGGTCATAGAAGCACTATGGGATGACATGTTCAAACCCCACAGAAGGGAGCCCTTTTTAACACCCTCAAGAGAACTGTATCTGTGGTCACAGTGTCCATGGAGTAAATGGGAGAATCCTGGAGGAGACTCCCTCAAAATAGCTTTTGTTGGTCCATCGTAGCTTTCCTGCTGGCTGCCAGAAATCTCCCTTTGCTCCTCTTCTGACATTCTCTTATCTAACTGTTGAAAGATAGGCAAAATACATGCCAACACAACTTCATGACTGGGGCCCAAAAAAGTATAATCTCCTTCCTCAGAGCCTCAAGCACATCACATCGGTGCCTGAACTCACATGCCACAGAAACAACTGGCACAAGTTGCTCTGAACCAACGTCTCACACTTCAGTGCACAGTAGTACTGCCAAACTACCTGAACTCGGATGACCTGACAACAGGAATTTGTAATGGAAACTTAAAACAGGCCTTGAACTACAGCATCTCTCCAGATAAAAGGCAATAGCTATAAATATAGCACCCCTGATTCAACATTCATCCTGAGCTGTGCTTGGACAGAGTGGAGGAAGCAGATCCCCAAGTCAGGGCTGCCAAGCCTTAATTTGTGCCTTGGCTACTCAGGGACAACCTACTATGCCAATGTAGGATAAGGTGTAGCAACTCTCTCTTTCATCACAGCTCACACTGTATCATGCCCTGACACACTATTTCTACAACTTAGCTCTCCTGTTGTTGGGTATCACTTTGTAAGAATACTGGGAAGCCCAGGCAATGTATGTTCTCCCTCAAGTAGGGGGTGCTGAAGTTCTGTACCTCTCATGTTCCAGAAGCAGCTTAGCAGTGTTCAAACAGAAATCTAGTGACACCTCATGAAGCAGAAGTTCAGCAACAGCTAGAGAGAAGAAAAAATGGGGATTACTGAGTCACTGAGGAAATTTATCTGCTCACTGTAAAGATATGGGCTGTCCCTATATTCCCCCATGCAGACTGGTATGGTGTCATGGGTGTCCTCCACTTTAATTTCCCCCAATTGGGACAGCATTAGGTTTGCTTTAACAGCCTGGGGCAAGGAGAAGCCAGCACGCATGAACAAAATAGCATGTCCCCTTTTCATAAGGTTTCAGGACAACAATTACAATAAACTGTTCATAAGGTCCTCATCTAAGGACCGCAGATCAGAGCTCCCATACTTAAAAGTCCACAAAACAAAGTCTGAGTCTAGCTTAGCCAGTCTCCTGGAGCCTCAGATTAAAAAAACACCAGCCACTGCAGCCTGCCTAGCTTCTACTCTCCTGTTCTCTACTTAACTTCCTGTTCCTGTTTAAATAGCCCAGTCTTAGTGCCAGGCAGGACCTCCTTGATTACACTCCAGGCTGTCCCAGCCTGTCCCATAAAGTACAATCCTTCACACTCACTCTCAAGTCTTTTGTCTTCTTAGGAAAAAAATCATAATTCTAAAACTAGGCAACTGTTAAACATGTTCTTCATGTTTTCATTTTCTTTTCATGTTTTCAAAATGAATTTGGGGCTAGTGAAAGGTGCCAAATTGACAGCTCTGGAGACTCAAGTCCTCTGTCTCTCATAAGAACACAAACAGAAAGGACAACAACAATGCAAGCTTCCTCCTCAAGCTGTCCCTTCACAATGTGCCTCCACCCTGGCCTGGAGGGACCACTTCAATGACTGTGGGGAGTTCAGTCTCTGTGGACTCTCAGTTAAGACTGCAACCAAAGAGCAAGTTAGCATGATGGTGGGTTTTGGACACCTGTCCCTAGAAACTGGACTAAAATTCCTCAACAGCCATCTGAAGGTGAGTTTCAATCTGCCAGAATTCAAACCAGTTACCTGGAGACCAAAATTTATTTCTGGAAGTGCCCACCATGTACTCAGTGCTTTCCAGAGAAGACAGCACAGTGCCTTCCCTGAACAGCTCATCATCTATGAACAGAAAGTTCTTCCTGAGCCACCAAGTTTTCTGAATTCAAATCCCTCCTGAAGACACTCTTCTGCTGTGATACCACCAGAGAAACCAATTGACTTATACTGTGCTGACAAGTCTGAGGAGCAAGTAAGAATGTTTCATACAGGATATATAAACTAAACAAACCTGTGTTAACATAAGAAGTTACTCACCCTGTGTGGTAACAATGGTTCTTCAATGTGTGTGTCCCTATGGGTGCTCCACTGCAGGTGTGTCTGCATCCCTGAGCTGCTGATTGGAGAACTTTGGTAGCAGTGTCTGTTGGGCCCACACACGCGCTGTCTCTCCTTATGCTGTGCCATGAGGCTAGCCAGTGCATGTGGGCTAACCTTCCTCAGTTCCTTCTCTACTGCAGAGTCATAATGAGAACTCCAAAGTAGATGGGAGGAGGGCGGGTAGTGGAGAACATCTTGAAGAACCATCGTTACTGAACAGGGTGAGTAACTTCTTCGAGTAGTGTCCCTGTGGGTGTTCCCCTGGAGGGCTGGGACTTCAGAGTCGGATTGGTCACAGAAGAAAGAACAGTGGAGCCAAATATGGTATCAGAGGCAGAGTCCTCAGTGGTCGCATAACGTTCTGCGAAGGTATGGACTGAAGCGCAAGTCGCCACTCTGCAGATCTCCAAGATGGGGACATGCTTTAAGAAGGCAACAGATGAAGAGACCGATCTTGTGGAGTATGTACAGATCGAGTCCAGAGGGGTCATGTAACGAATCTGGTAGTACTCTCTAACACAAGTCAAGACCCACTTAGAAAGTTATTGGGCTGATATCACTGACCTTTCTGACATAGAGAGAAACAATCTAGGGGATTACCTGAAGGCTTCTGTCCTATCGAGGTAGAATGCAAGGGCTCTCCTAATGTCCAGGGTTTGTAGTATGGCCTTCCTAATTTCCCAGTGAGGCTTGGGGTAGAAGGTGGGAAAGTGAATAGACTGGTTCATGTGGAATGAGGAGGTCACTTTAGGCAGGAACTTCAGATGTGGCCTAAGTGTGACCTTGCCTGGGAAGAATACCATGTACGGAGGATGTGTCATTGAAGCTGCTATCTCCCCTATTCTTCTAGCCAAGGTAACTGCAACTAGAAAGACCGTTTTCATCGACAGATGAGTTAGCGAACAGGTGGCCATGGGTTCAAACGAGGGCCTAGTCAGCCCTTTTATACTAGATTTAGGTCCCAAGTGGGGGAGGGAAGTCCAGGCTGAGGGAAGAGGTTTGTTATTCCTTTCAGGAACCTTTTTATGGTTAGCTGCAAAATTACTGAGTACCCCTCTATGGAATGGTGAAATACAGAGGTGGACTCTGAGAGAGCTCAGAGATACTCCTGATTTTTTAAGGGTCAGGGCATATTTCAGAATATGCGGAAGAGTTGTCAACTCTAGACGGAATTGCTGGGACGTGCACCAAATCTGGAACCTGGACCACTTCTGCAGGTAAGTGCATTGTGTGGAGGACTTTCTACTGTGTAGTAGGAGTTCCTGCGCTTCCTTTGAGCATGAGCTTTCTAGGAGTTGGAACCACCTAGGGGCCATGCTTTGAGTCAGAGGATCCCCACGTTGGGATGCATGGTGCGCCCCTTGTCCTGTGTGAGGAGGTGTGGGATGGTCAGAAGGGAGATCAGTGGCACATCACAAGCTGCATTAGGTAAGGGTATCAGGTCTGTCTCGGCCAGGTAGGGGTGATCAGAATCATGTGAGGCCCATCCTCTTTATCTTGAGCAGGACCTTCAGCAGAAGAGGAAACAGAGGGAAGGTATAAAGAAGGTCCTTGTCCCATGGAAGGAGGAGAGCATTGCCTAGAGATCGCTGTCCAATCACCACTCTGGAACAGTATTGTGGACACTTCTTGTTCTGGTAAGTAGCAAACAGATCAGTGGACAGTGTTCCCCGCCGTGTGAACAACCCCTGAAGTACTGATGGGTGCATCTCCCACTCATGGTCGTGCAGGAATGTGCAACTGAGTTTGTATGCTATCGTGTTTTGCGTGCCAGGGAGGTAAGCCGTGGACCAGGTGAGATTGTGAGAGATGCACCAATTCCACAGTTTCATCGCCTCTGCACATAGAGAGGTGATCAGGCTCCTCCTTGGAGATTTATGTAATCCATGCAGGCTATGTTGTCCGTCAGGACCTTTATATGTGAGCCTGCTATCAGCAGGAGGAAATTGGTACAGGCGTTCCTGACCGCTCTCAGTTCGAGGAGATTGATATGAAGGGAGATCTCTGCCGGTGACCATTTGCCTTGTGCTGTGAGACTGTTTAAATGTGTGCCTCATCCTAGGAGGGATGTATCCGTGGTAAGGAGTGACAAAGGTGGCCCCTGTAGGGAGAGGATCCCTTTGCATGCATTGGTTGGGTCTTTTCACCAGTCCAGGGAGTTTTTGACCCTGGTGGGTAGTGTCGGGGTTTGGCCAGACTGTCCCTGTTCAGTCTGTAAACCGAGATGAACCACAGCTGTAGGCATCACATGTGAAGTCTGGCGTGAGGAATCACCGCCATGCCGGCAGCCATATGCCCCACAAGCTGGAGGCAGGTTCTGGCTGGCACTTGAGGGCTGTATTGAGTCGTGTCTATAAGAGATACCAGGGAGTGAAATCTGTCCTGAGGTAGGAAGGCTTTGGCTTGTAGTGCGTCTAGGTCGGCCCCTCTAAATTCCAGGTATTGCACTGGCGTAAGGGTTGACTTCTGTGAGTTGATCTGTAGTCCCAGATCCTTGAACAAGGTTATTGTCTCTCCAGTGGCTCGATGAGCCTCCTTTAGCAACCAGACTCTGAGGAGACAATCGTCTAGGTAAGGATAGATCATCATCCCTTGAGATCTTAAATGGGTGACCACCACTGAGAACTTTGGAAAATACTGTACTCTCGGGGTCGATGAAAGTCTGAAGGGAAGGACTCTGTATTGGTAATGGTTGTTTCCCAGAGTGAACCTGAGGAAACATCTGAGAGCCAGTAGTATTGAGATGTGAAAATAGGCATCTTGTGAGTTGAGGGCTGAAAACCAGTCTCCGTGTTCCAGTGATGGAATGATCGTCAATAGTGTGACCATCTTGAATGTCTGAGTTTTGACAAACTTGTTGAGAGTTCTTAGGTCCAGGATGGGTCTCCAATCTCCTTTTTGGGTATTAAGAAGTACCAAGAGTAGAACCCCTAGCCTCGCAGATGTTGAGGTACTGGTTCTATGGCTCCTAACTGCAGGAGGCAGTCTATGTCCTGCCATAGTAGACTCTTGTGAGAAGGGTCCCTGAAGAGGGACAGGGAAGAGTGTTGTGGAGGAGGTAGGAAGTGAAATGGATGGAATATCCAGATCTGACAATCTCTAGGACGCATCTGTCCAATGTTACGTGCTCCCAGGCACTGCGGAATGCTGCCAAACAGTGGCCAAATAGGTGTGTGGTCACAGGTGATAATGAGGAGTGGTCTCATGGCGCCTCGACCTACCCGTAAAAAGTGGTGCTTAGGGGCAGGCGGTTAGGCCAAGGACTGGGAGCCTGAGGGCTTCCACTTCGAGAATCTCCCCTTCTTCCTCTGGGGCTCATAGTGCTGCTGCATGGGGAACAGTGCTGAATACTGACTGTGTTGGTATTGTGAGCTGAATAGTCTCTTTTGCACCTGTGTATAAACTCCCAGTGATCTCAGAGTGGCCCTGGAATCCTTCAGGGAGTGGAGGGAGGCATCAGTCTTCTTGGCGATTCCTTTGTGGGGACACAGTATTTTTTGTCCACTTGCTTGCAAGTTGGAACTATCGAGGCCTGGGGTTCCCACACTGCCTTAGCAGAGTCTAGGATGGCCTCATTAATTGGGAGGATGACTGTGGAGGTGGATGAGACGTGGAGGATATCAATAAGTTGGTGCTGCGTATCCTTAACCTCCTCCAATGGTATATGGAGGGTGTCGGCCACTCTCTTTGCCAGCTCCTGGAATAGGAGAAAATCATCTGCTATGGAAGGCTTTGATGGCATGACCACCTCGTCTGGCGAAGAGGAGGATATGGCATTCGGTGCAATATCCTCCTCAGCATCCATCTCCTGCTCCACAACTTCTAAGGGTACTGAGGCTCATGATGCTATAGCTGAGGGAGGCTGTCTGTGAGGTTCTCTGATGACACGTGGTGCCCTGGAGGAAGGCTGGCGATGAGCTGTCCAAGCGGTCCCTGTAGGGCCACTGTGGTGGCATAGGGCCTGGTGGAGGTGCACATGGGTGACCATACCAGGATGGCAGCAGTGTCATCTGGTGGTACATTCCTGGACTCTGTTGGTATTGGGTCCCATATGGAGCCTGGGAGGAGTACTCAGAAGCCCCATCTGACTCACTGTCAGATCCTTTGCTTGACCATGGAGGAGCGTAGTAGGATTGTAGGGAAATACCTCTTGAGCGACCATGGCTCGGTGCCATCGTCTGAGTACCGAGGGGTGGTGAGTTCGGAACTTCCAATATAACCAGGTCCCCGGTCTGCTGGAGTTCTGTCGGCACCGAGCATCCCAGCATCGGTGGAGGTGCCAGAGGGGATGGAGACCTTGCCCATACCGATCTGTCTGGTGCCAGGTAGGTCGGTGCCACTGGTAGTACCAATGACGGTTCACAATCTGGGAGCAGTTTAGGGCATTTGCCCTTATCCTTCTGTACCAGAGACTCGGTGCCCATGCCCAAAGGTTCCGGGGGCCTATCAGCAGCTCCAGGTGCCAACGGTCGCTGTGAGGTATGGGTGCCGGACGACCTCAGTGCCTGCAGTGCCAAGGATACTGTGCGAGATGGTGATCGGTTTCAGTTATCCCTGGGCTCGCTGAGGAGACTTCCCATTCTCTTCTTTAGCGTTTGAAAGGAGTTCCCAGACCGCTTTCTCGACCCACTATCCTTTGAAGTCGAAGGCTGGGAGGAAGACTCACGCCTGACTGGGGACTGTGGTCGGAGATCCTCATCCATGAAGATGATCTTCTGGTGAAGCTCTCGGTCTTTGCGGGATCTCAGTCCAAGTTGTTGGCAGAGGGAACACTTTTGTTGAACATGGCCCCCACCAAGGCAGCAAATGTATTGAGAGTGCTTGTCCGTGACCGGGATTGCCTTGCTGCAAGTGTGACGCTTTTTGATGCCCCGAGAGCCAGGCATACCCTTGTCCACGGGGGTCCCCCGCCCCCACCAGGGACGATGGAAGAACAAAGTCCTTTTTCTTTTCTTTTTTCTTCTTTTCTTCTGGCAGGGCCAAAATAAAGATAAGGGAAGGCTAAAGAACTTTTAGAAGCTAAAAATTAACAACTGAAAGAAGAGTTAAGGATCTGCTAATGGTTCCGTCTATAGCTGGGGCAGCAGAGAAAGAACGGAGGACGGTTAGCCTGACTAGCCTCG
This sequence comes from Terrapene triunguis, assembly GCF_002925995.2. Taxonomy (NCBI): domain Eukaryota; kingdom Metazoa; phylum Chordata; order Testudines; family Emydidae; genus Terrapene; species Terrapene triunguis. Next base: position 587,958 of record NW_020664482.1, on the reverse strand, counting down.
TGGCACAGCATGAGGATAGTACCGCATGTGTGAGCCCAACAGACACTGCTACCAAAGTTCACCAGTCAGCAGCACAGAGACACAGCTACAGTGCAGCACCCATAGGGACACTACTCGAAGGAGAACTTTATTTGATCAACACATGGCCAATCATTATCTTGACCACTCTACTTATACTCAGCCAGACTCTGCATCATTACTCATGTGAAGTAGTATCTTACCCCCACAAGCAGAGGAGTAACTTTGTTGGCCTTTTGCACAAAATTTAATTTCACCCTGAGTGAATCCAGCCCAAAGTCTAAAACTACCAACATTTTTACACAGCTGCCTTTTCACTATCTTAGTACTAACAAGTCCTCTCTCAGCAAATGCAGGTAACTGTCACTCACCAGCAAAAGTAATTTTTTCCTTTTATTCAAAGTTACACCAGGCTCTCAATAGCATCTGTATTCCCAAGGATAGCGATAATAATTTTAGACAGATTTCCACACCACATACATCCCAAAACCAGGCTGTGACATTTAGCAAATAAGTCCCCTTCTTCTATAATAGATGAGAGATTAATTTCAACTCTCTCCCACATCATTCAGTCTTACTTCTTGGGCCTCGAATACAATGACATTATTCTGAACCACATTACATACGGAGCTGATATACCTGTCCTGATGCCTTCATCAGATGCTGCACTTTTCAGAAGGATTTTAATTTTCAAGAAAAACCCAGCTGGATGCATATTCTCCTGCATATTGAAAAACAATGACATTACATGAACAGCCAAATTATTTTTTGAAACTCGGAGAGCAATTTCAGCTGAATCCTATCAAGAGTCCAGCACATTCACAAACATGAAAGAATGTCAGGAAATTCTAGCCAGGACAGAGCCTGACATAAATCATAAGTAAAAATTAGTAATAACCTAGTAAATAACAAATGTTAGAAAATGGTAAATGGTGCAAAATAAAAATGAAAAAATTGAGAATCTGAATAAATGGAAATTAAGCTATATAATTGTTTAAACAAATATATGGTAGCAAAAAGAAGAACCAAATTTAGTGTAAATGCCATATTTAGTTCCAAATCAATATGTTGTAATGGTTACCATCCAACGATAACCAACCTTTGCTTAGGAAAATAACTAAAAACACAAATGCAAAACAAGATTAAAATCAATTATTTAAATCAAGGTTTCCTGCTTGCCAATTTAAATCATTATTAAAATTGGTATCTTAAATCAATCCAGCCTGCTTAGACATCACAGTAAGTTACAACCTCATTAGCCAGGCTTATAGCTCTGAGAGCCTTGTCTTGATACTGTTCGCAATCCCACTCCAAATAGACAGTGGCTAATAACCGCAGCACTTTAGCCTAGAAAGAAAAGACAAAGTGAATAATTAAACACAAATGAAATAACCAAAAAACAACATTTAAATATTGCACACAGGAGTGGAAATAAAGGAGATGGAAATATAAGCTGTGAATAATATTCACTGTAAGCACACTGGGCCAGGGACTGTCTTCTCTGTTACTAGAGGTACAGTGCCAAGCACAATGTGTTGATCCTTGATTGGGACTGCTAGGCACTACCATCATATAACAATTGTATTCTTATCCCTTCTGAAGATTTGTCTTGACATGGTAAACTGGTTAAGTTTAGGTCAGGCTTAATAAAAGTGCTAACTAAGCCTGACCTAAACTTGACCTTTTTCCTTCTGTAGATGCAGGATAAGCTTTAGCTCAATTTAGCTGGTCAAGTTCAAAGTTCATTTAAACTAGGAAAAAGATCAAGTTTAGGTCAGACTCAAGTAACACACATTCACTAAACCTAACCTAACTTGACCACTTTTCCCAGTCAAGATGGAGCCTATGGGTTATAACGTAATTCTTCTCCGAATACACTAGCTGGAGTATAGTATTAATGCACTAGCTTTACATCTGCATGAAAATCTAGGTTCAAATATGACTAAGGACACACACAGCAATGACTCGGTCTCAGACTCAGCCTAGTATCTAGTAGAGAATTATTTACACTATACTACCATTCTGCGGGACTAAGATAGCAGGGAGTGCTAAAGATCAGGATGGATAACCACTGGCAGAGCTATGAGGGGAAGCCCAAGATGGGCACAGAGAGGCAGTGGGGGCTGCAGAGCAGGACTGGCACTAATGACATCCTGCTATTAGTCTGTGTGTAATTCAGAAGTTTCTGTATGTGTATTTCTTACCTGCATTTCTTCCCCGGGAGAATACTTCTTATCCATTTTCCCAATCTCATAGCTCTGGCTACAATTTAAAAGAAAAAATCAGAATTATATGGGCTAAGAGATGTAAGAAGAACTCAGTCAGCTTTCTGGGCTATGCAGTGAGGTCATACTTACCTTTTCCATTTCATTTATTGTTAGGAGCCACATAGAGCACACAGAGAAAAATATTAGCTAAAATAAATGGTGACAAGATAAAAGATCCTCTGATTGATATCAAAGCATCAGAAAATAATATTCTTTAATAATATCCATGAGACTGCCGACAGGGCACATTACAGGAATGAAAATCAATAGAGACAGGACCAAGATATGTCAACTGTGTAAGCTGTGTCAGAAGCAGGCTCTAACACCTGCCAACACTTTTGAATGTCATATGGTAAAGAAAGTGATACTCTTCAAATTTAGCACTTTGGCTCAAGGTGTCCTTACAAAGGATGCTGTAAGAGTAACTGAATTCATTCTTGAACTTCACAGCCTGATATGATTATCATGGGACAAGACGACAACAAGACAGAGCACACAATCATACACAGTATTCAACATTATCTAAGAACAGGGGATTTAATTTGCCTTCTAAATCCCCAGATCTGAATTGCACTAAGTTCTTTCTGCTTTACTCAAGTTAGTTAATTAAGCTTCATAACCCCGCTTTGAGGTAGATATGTAGTGCTGCCCCTTTTTTACCTGTGTGGCTAGTCAAATTTCTGGGCCCTGGAGATGTTCCATCTGGAAATAGAAATTGATGGAGTCTAATATTTTCTTTAATGCAAACTTGTTTATTTACAAGGAATGTACAAAGTCCTGCTTCTCCAAACACAGGAGAAACCAAGAACAAAAGAATCAAATTCTTAGCTTGTACCCCGAAGTCTTTTTAGCCAACAGTCTGAAAAACTCTCACTGGCTTTTCTCAGGTCATGCTGTGCTCACAGGCTACTGCATGGCTTTCTTGCTTTTTGTCTCTGCCTCTCTCTCTATGTTGTTTGTTCTCAGTTTGTGTGTGCTCTGCCTTCCCTCTCTCACACACACAATGTTCAGCAAAACCCCTCTTTCCACTCAGTCTAAATTCTTAGATGGGTTCACAACCCCATTTTGTCTTAGGTGAGGTGCTTCTGTTTAACACATTCTGATACTCATGTTAACTACAGGGTGCATTCACAGCCTAAGCTCAAAGAGGTGTGTGACCCAAGCAGTCACCAATACCTCTCAGAATAACAGAATTATCATTCCCACTTTACAGATGAGGAAATTTAGGCCTGGTCTACACTAAAAAGTTAAGTCAACCCAGCTACATCACTCACGGGTGTGAAAAATCCACACTCCAGAGCAATTAAATTAAGCTGACCTAACACCCAGTGTAGACAGCGCTAGGCTAATGGAAGAATTATTCTGTCGACTTAGCTACCGCCTGTTGGGGAGGTGGATTGCCTGTGAAGATGGGAGAACCCCTCCCAACAGCATAGGTAGTGTCTATACTGAAGAGCTTACAGCGGCGCAGTTGCAGCAATGCAGCAGTGCCACTGTAGTGTTTCAAGTGTAGACAAGACCTAAATCACATAGAAGGTAAGTGACTTGCTTTCAAGGTCATGGCAAATCAGTAGCAGAGCCAGAAACAGAACCTAGGAATCTCAATTCCCAGTCCTTGTTCTAAAAACTAATTCACAGTATAAAAGGCCTCTGAGGTGAATGCCTGTGGGGAATTCCATAAAACTGAAGCTAGGTAACAAATGGGACATGGGAGAATAAAACTTTAGGGATGCAAAAACAAATTACATCTGTGGGCAGTGGCGGATTAGCCAAAGGGCCCCAGCCAATTGGGGGGCCCCGGAATAATGGGTGCCCTGCCCCCAGCAGACAAACACCGGGGCAGGACGGGGGAAGTCTCCATGCCCCGACCCCTCTCCCCAGCGGGAGCACCAGGCGGACGCAGTGGAGCAAGCCCCACACCCCGACCCTGCTCTGCTCCCTGGCAGCAGTGCTGAGCAGGTGGGGGAAGCCCCCATGCCTGACCCCGCTCTGCTCCCTGGCAGCAGCGCTGGGGGGGGGGAGCCCCAGTGCCCCGGCCCCACTCCCCGTTACAAGCCCCGAGCGGCATGGGAAGCTTCAGTGACAAGACCCCGGCTGCAGCCCTGGAACTGGAGGAGCTCTGGCCCCCTGCTGCGGCCTCAGAGCTGGGAGAGCTCTCACTCCCCACTGCGGCCCCAGGGCCCTGTGGGGGGGACAGAGCTTCTCCAGTCTTGGGGTCACGGGGATTGGGGGTAGAAAGGAGCAAAAGAGGGCTGCAGTGAGCGGGTGGAATGGGGAAGGACTGTGGGTGGAACAGGGGAAAGGGACAGAATGGTGTGGGACCCTGGGCAGGGCCACAGGCAGAAGGTGTGAGGAGGGGGCCCCCCATGTGCCCAGGGCCCCATGAAACCTTAATCTGCCTCTGTCTGTGGGAATTTATTCCCAGAGTTGATATTTTCTCAGTATGAGATAACATTAATCCCACTAGCTAGTGCTATAACATTCTATCCAGGCAAATGTTTGTGCTTTGCGAAGGTTAGTTCGGTACTCCAAAGATTTTCTCACTGGTGTTTGTGAGCACTTAGTATCCCATCTTCTAAGTACAGGGAACAAAATAAAGAGATGTTCTCCAAAATATCAGTTTTAATTAACCCTAAACTCTGCTTTAAGACTTCCATGACTCCATATCTATGATCATTAAATGTTTGAGATTAAAGGGGGCTGTCAAGGCTGGATCCCCACTTTGAACTTTAGGGTTCAAATGTAGGG
>NW_020664482.1:557698-582915 GCF_002925995.2 Terrapene triunguis | reverse complement strand
GTCTCTGTACACAGAGAGCTGTTACCCTTCCCTTCATAGTTATGACAGGGGCATTGTCAAGTTGATTTCTTCTGAATAATTTTTTTAAAAATCCATTCTGATTTTCTGAGTCTGGCACAGGATAATTTTTCCTGATAGCCTAAATGTTCTTTTCCTTAATTGTATTGCACTGCTTCCTTGGTCTCCATCTTACCATCCCTTACAATTCCTTTCCCACGTTGGAATATACACCCTATAATATATGTAGATAGTTAGCATGTTGTCATTTAGCCCAGATACACCTCTACCTCGATATAACGCTGTCCTCGGGAGCCAAAAAATCTTACCGCATTATAGGTGAAACCGCGTTATATTGAACTTGCTTTGATCCACTGGACTGCGCTGCCCCGCCCCCCTGGAGCACTGCTTTACCACGTTATATCCGAATTCGTGTTATTCGGGTCGCGTTATATCGAGGTAGCGGTGTAGATAGACAAATCATTTGTGTTGCTGTTTTGTGGATTCTCTCCAATTTGTCAACATTGGAAACCTAATAAATCTGTCAAGGTCACATGTAACAGTGAGTGAGCAGTAAAGGCACCAGGCCAGTTGCGGAGCCGCCTGAGCCCTTGTAGCCCAATGAATGTGGTTGAGAACACTAAAGCAGGGAGAATTAATAAATGAAACAAACTTTCATCAACAGTATAATTATGGCTTTTGGTATGTAACTCTTTTATGAGCAATTCAAAGACTACTCTTAGCAAATGCATGTAATGCTGACAATTATTTTTCTGCATTTTTCTACACTTTTCACATCTCTTAAGGTGCAACCATCATCATGGCATTATGAAAGGGGCAATAGCTGAGAACAATCCGCCTAGAGCACAGCCTCCTCGGGAGAATAAGATGTATGGACAGAATTAAGGAGAGCCATGAATATTTCTACATGCAAAGAAGGGACCTCTTGTCAGAACATGAAAATCCATGTGAAAGGAATGCCTGATATTGAGATAACAGTGAGGTTGACAAGAAAGGATGTGCCTGTAAACAGAGAAATGCCACTGAGCTGGGTGTAGGCCTAGCTTTGCTCAGCCAAGTAGAGCTTTAGATTTGTAAGCAGAGTCTGAATGAGCTCTCCCCTGACATCTGTGATGAGCTGTGGAAGAGGACTTCAGGAGCTGATCTCGTTTGCATGGGCACACCCACTCTGCCTAGGTGCTCAGCATGATGGGATTGCTTGCCCAAATGATCACTTTTGGCTGGTGTTGGATCCCCAGTCTTCTTGTTATTGGGGCAGGAGTAATAAAGCATTGTTACCCTTAGGGAACATTAAAAAGGGGATAGAGAATAAGACTGAGAATATATTATTGCCCTCATATAAATCGATGGTACGCCCACATCTCGAATACTGCATACAGATGTGGTCTCCTCATCTAAAAAAAGATATATTGGCACTAGAAAAGGTTCAGAAAAGGGCAACTAAAATGATTAGGGGTTTGGAATGGGTCCCATATGAGGAGAGATTAAAGAGGCTAGGACTCTTCAGCTTGGAAAAGAGGAGACTAAGGGGGGATATGACAGAGGTATATAAAATCATGAGTGATGTGGAGAAAGTGGATAAGGAAAAGTTATTTACTTATTCCCATAATACAGGAACTAGAGGTCACCAAATTAAATTGGTTTTAATAGGCAGCAGGTTTAAAACAAATACAAGGAAGTTCTTCTTCACGCAGCGCACAGTCAACTTGTGGAACTCCTTACCTGAGGAGGTTGTGAAGGCTAGGACTATAACAGCGTTTAAAAGAGAACTGGATAAATTCATGGTGGTTAAGTCCATTAATGGCTATTAGCCAGGATGGGTAAGGAATGGTGTCCCTAGCCTCTGTTTGTCAGAGGATGGAGATGGATGGCAGGAGAGAGATCACTTGATCATTTCCTGTTGGGTTCACTCCCTCTGGGGCACCTGGCATTGGCCACTGTCGGTAGACAGGATACTGGGCTAGATGGACCTTTGGTCTGACCCGGTACGGCCGTTCTTATGTACCCTTGTTGTGTGAATCGAGGGCAGCAGAACTGTACCTGGCATACCCTGCTGGAGGGATTCACTCTCAACGAAACAGCACTCGGTAGGCAGGGAACATGGGTTCCAAAACCCAGTGAGTGGGGACAGGTACTTCCACCTGGTGGTGTGGGCCCTGCTTAAGGGTCCTAGGCACCATTTGACCCTTCCTCTCTCCACTGTGTAATAAAAGAGCTAATTTAGACTCAATTGACAGTCTTGTTACATGCTGCAGAGCTGAAATCACTGATACCTAGGTCTAAGTATTAGACCTGCTTTGAGACAGCGTCTCTCATGTAAGAGACTGCCCAGTGTGTACCAGCAGTGAGGCTCCCCCACTAACAGCTGAAATCACTGAGAGCTGAAATCACTGAGAGCTGTGTTAAGTGGTGGGCCCTGAAGACATCTTGGTGAGTGGCCAGCAGGGTGGCTGGCAGAGAGGTGCAGCAAGCGGCCTGCAAGGGGGCTGGTGGAGAGGCACGACAAGCGGCCAGCAGGGCAGCTGGTGGAGAGGCGGGGCAAGTGGCCAGCAGGGTGGCTGGTAGGGAGAGGTGCGGCGACTGAGTGCCCGAGCAGCAGAGCGTCTAAGGTGCCTCCTTACCATCCCCTCCACCTAGGATGGGAGGTGAACTCTGCAGATGAACCTCTGAACTTTGGGGCTGCACTGACCAAGGACAGCAACTGTGAGTGGGTGTGCAGAGAAGGGACAGGCATGTTAAAGGGACTTTTGGGTTGCTGCCCTGAAGAACCGGAGGGGAAAAGGACACTGCCCAACTTACTTGGGGAGTGGGTCTTTTGCTCATGGTTTATGTTTGTGAACCCTGTTTTCCCAAATTAATGCTAAGTTACTTCCCTCCTTACTGCCTCTTAGAGGTGCCCAGGGGGTGGTGTGTAATTGTCGCAGGTCACTGGGTGGGGGCTCAAGACGGTTTTGTGTTGTATTGTTGAAAAGGAACCAATAGATACTGAACCCGGCCCTTGTTTCTGCCAACTCTGACTGGCAGAAGGGTTACAGATTGATTCATTTAATACTAGAGCTAGATGAAAATTTTCAAACAACTTTTTCCCCATCAGGAAACTGGTTTTTCAAAAACAAAAATTTTCACGAAGAATTTTTTTTTTTTACAAAATGTTGCACTTTTTCAATGAAATCCAAAAACTAAAAATTGCTTTTTCCTATTCCTTCAGCCACATTTGCTATTTTCTCAGAAAAAATACTTTGCATTTTGTTTTCCCTTTTACATTACCTGAGCCAGAAGGAGCTCTGTTCATACCCCTTCTGTTCATAGGTTTCCACTCCAAAGTTATAGCAGAGGATTGATAGATAACAGGTCTGCAATTAAAAAAAACAAGTGCTTCTCCTGTTAGGTTCTTGTAGTGACTTTCAGAAATCTAAGGCAGCTGAGTCTCACACACTTAAAATACTTTTTATATCAAAGCTACACCCACCACTATCAGAGATGATTTTATAGGAGGGAAAAAGAATCTGACTAAAATTGTTGTATTGTTGTTCTATGGGAAACTAAAGCAGCATTAATAAATAAATCCCTCAAGGTCACACATAACAGTAGAACTGATCGAGTACATGTTGCAGCCCACTTCCATCAATAAATACGACAGAGTACTTGATCAGGGACAACTTAAAAAGGGGAAATTAGAATAGGAGAGGAAACACTAGGGAGCTAAATGCTCGGGAGTGAATAAAAACCCATCACAAAAGCAGGAACTATTGCACTGTACAGTTTGGGGGAAAAGGTTCTTCCAATATTTGATATTTCAGAATACTGCTACTTCATTAGCTCCTCTGTGTGTAAGCATTAGGAACCAGAGTTACCTCAGTTAAGCCTGGGGCTAGATCTCTGCACAGATACAAAAATGTAGATGCACATCCGATCCGCATCCACCAGGATCAACCCGCGATCCAATCCGCTAGCCATCTTTTACCTGTATCCGCATCTGCACTCACACCCACAGCAGCAAGACGTCTCACAGGGCTAGCAAAGGGGGGGGGGGGGAGAGGAGGGGAAGGGAGCTAGTGGGTAGGGGGCGGGGTCTTGCAGGGAAGAGGCAGCACGAGGATGGGGACTGGGGTAAGGGGCAACGTGAGGGCAGGGTCTCGAGGAGAAGAGGCAGCGCAGAGGGGGTTGCTGGGAGGAAGGAGCGTTGCATCGCATGCTGCTCCCAGGGGGCTCGTGAGCAATGGCACATGGCAGATCAGTGCGTGTTGCATCACAGTGTGTTGGAGGGATGGGGTGCCAGGGCCCCACCCGCTCCAATCACCATGGCCGTGGGCAGGCCCTGCTGCACAGGAGCCGGCAGGCCGGGCCCAGGAGTGGGAGCGTGGCCAGTGCTGCCGGGCCGGACCATGATGGGGACGCTGGCGCTGCCTGAGGGGCCCAAGCTGCTGGCAGGAAGTGGCACAGCAAGTGGGTGCTCGACAGCCCCAACTCTGATCTGCTGCCCAGCCCCAGCCACTGGCTGCTGGCCACCAGTCCCGAGCGTGCTGCGCCCCCCAGGCTGCCCAAGCCGGACATCACGGGCCAGGCGCCACCAGTGACTAGAGCCCTGTATCCAATCCACTATCTGCAAAAACGGTCCATGGATATGAAGCGGATATCCGCAGATTTGCAGGGCTCTACCTGGGGCTAGCCAGTTCAGCCATAAGGCTGCAGCAGAATCACCTGACTGGCCAGCCCAGCCCACCCAATTGGCTTCAAGCTCGCTACAGGTCTGCATGTAAGCTCAGCAGCAGCAGCAAGTCGCTGGAGGCTCCAACACTTATGCCTGCAGCTGTGATCCTATATGCCTTCTTCCCAGCCTTGCTCCACCCCTGCTCGGTTCCCAGCTCTGGCCCTGACCCCTGGTTCCTAGCTCCAGCTCTAACCCTCAGCGCTGCTCCTGGCCTCTGACACTGAGTCCAACCACTAGGTCTGACCGCCACTTCTCCGATCACTAGGTATGACCGCCCACACCCTGGTCCATGACAGTTTGGGCGGCCCAAAAAGACAAGATGTAGTTTAGCTGCAGAATGGACCACACTAAAGTTGATGCCTCTTTGGCAGAGTTAGCGAGCACCCTAAAGAATCTATTAAAGCCAGGTCCATGCCCTTCACGCACAGAATGTAGTGCCGCAGGCACAAGCCACGCCATCAGTGACTCAGGCCCATTGAGTATCGAATATCCCAATTGTCTGACAAGTTTGATGGTGACTGTGGAAAATACTGTGGGTTCTTAAAGCAGCACCAGTTCCTGTTCCTGCTGTGCTCACAGTCATTTCCTGCCAACCAAACCACAGTGGGACTCGTCATTAGTCTGTTGACTGGGGAAGCATTGACCTGGGATTCTCCACTGCTTGAGAAATCTAGTCCCCTCTTGAGTGAGTTCAAGGAATTTGTCCAAGCTACTTCAATGACCTTCAACAATCCGAATAGTAACATACAGCAGAAGCCACGCACCAGGTATTGAGGCAGGATGCCAGCCGGTTGCTCACTATGCTGCAGATTTTCAGCACCTGGTAACAGACACAAACTGGAACAAGGCCACTCAGTGCTATCAATTCCAGCTGGGCGTAAATGATGGACTCAAGGAGGAGCTGGCACAGATAGAATCTCCGACTGGGCTGGATGCATTTCTCCAGATAGGCATCAAGATTGCCAATAGCTTATCATAATGCCGCAAGAACAGAGGGTGGCTTCTTGACCCACACCTGTCTTAACAGAACCAGCCAGCCAGCAGTCAGCACCCACTTTACAGCGTGAACTTCTGCAGGCAGATGTGGTCTACAAGCATTAAGCTGATTGCGGTCACCGGGCTGCAAATAACTTTAGCATCAGTTATCTGGTCCGGATATCAACCAGCAAGGTCTGGTTATCAACTCAGAATCTCAAATCAACCTGAGCATCGGCTAAGCTGGATCACCAATACCTAGGCCCACCCAAGATTCTCAAGCAGATCAATCCAGTGACATTCAAGATTCAGTTATCAGTCAGTGAAGACCCATCCTCTGTTCCATGTCTCCCTCTTAAAACATTACCTAGAGACCTTCCCAGGAAAGGTTGAGAGCCAATGTCCTAAGCCATCAAGTTTAACATTATTTAATGGAAGAGTTTCGTTGGAAAACATGTAACATTTAAAATTAAACAAAAAGCAGCAATACAAAAACCCCAGTGGGTCAGTTTAATGATTCATCCAATGTTTGCAGCTTTGTCCATGCAATAAGAATGAAAGCAGAACTCCTCAAGTGAGTTACAGTCACTCAGATACTCTTAAGGATATGCGGAGATTGTCACAGAAACCAGTTAAATCCCATTCAACCACAACATGCACAGTGCCACATTTCACTTTCAAAAGTCATATTTCAGCCTTCATCCATCCCTTCAGATTTTATTACTTACGCTTTAGAGTAGTGGTGGGCAACCTGTGGCCCATGGACTGCATGCGGCCCGTCAGGGTAATCCGCTGGCGGGCCGTGAGATAATTTGTTTACATTGACTGTTCGCAGGCACAGCCACCCGCAGCTCCCAGTGGCCACAGTTCGCCGTTCCGGGCCAATGGGAGCTGCGGGAAGCAGGCAAGAGCCAGTGAACTTTGAAGAAACAAATGTCCTTAGTACAAAGAACAAGCAAAGGAAAGACACAGAATAGATGTACAGAGAATTGTCTTGATGAATATTTTTCAGAATTTTCTGAGACATCAGTAGCTCCTTGAAAAGCTGCTTTCTTTCTTGTTAATATTAAACTTTTGGAAGGACACAAAAGGACTGATTTCACTGACCTGTTTTGGCAGCCTTGTCAACATATCTTTGCAGCGTTGCAAACATGTCACTGCTTTCTGAAAATACCCTTGAACAACTGCCTAAGAAAGCAACAGAATACGCCAATAAATTGTTAGAATAAAAGCAATTTGTCTTTAAATACCCTGCCGGCTCACAATACAGTGCAACTCACTATACTGTAAATGGAGAGGTAACAAAAACAGCAAGACACACCGTGAAACTCTGAGGTTATAGTGCATGAACATGTAGGATCACGTGATCATTTCCTTCAAATGTTAAAATTGCCATGAAGATACATGAAATATGGTATAAGCCAGAGATCCCAAATAGTGGGTCATGGGAAGATTGTAGATGAGTCATGGGCCTAGTGTGGAGGGAAGAGGGCATTGGAGAATGAGCCCACCCCATCAGACAGTAGTGGCTCCGTCCTGTCCCGCAGGGCTGTGCCCACCTCCCCATTTGTCACAACTTGTCACAACTTGGTGCACATGGTTGCCATGCCACTCAGGTTTGGCCTAGGCACCCCTCCATTGGCCGGATCAAACCTGAGTGGCGCTATGACCTCATGCACCAGGTCAAAACATCTGGAATGGGAAGCTAAGCCCAGTTCCACTGGAGCCACCACTGTAAAGTGAATGCAGGGTAGGTTCACTCTCCAACCCCTCTTCTCCAGGGGCCTCCTCCCCATTCCAGGCCAGGATCAGGATTAGGATTAGGATTGCGGTGCCAAGGCAGAGGGTCCTGCTGCATGTAGTCAATGCCCCTCAGTGGGGCGATGAGGAGGAGAAGGATGCTGGCCTATGATTTTTGGGCCTCCCCCATGAATATAGACCCTGAGAGAGTCACACACACAAAAAATGATAAAATGCAGTTGGTGGGTCACCATAGTAAAAAGTTTGGGAACACAGTTCAGCAAATCTGATCTCCAGACACATTGGCCCCTCCATTGGCTCCCTGTGCAACTTAGGGATTGAGGTCTTCTCCTATTTGTACCCCAATATCTGTACCACTTTTTAGTTTTGCCAACCCCAACTATTCAAAAATCATGGGTGGCTTACAAATCATGAGATTTTTTTTAAAGAAAGAAAGAACCAACGAAAGAAAGGGTTGTTTTTATTTTCTTTTTGGTGCTTTAGAAGAGTACAGTTGTGTCATTTTCAAACTTTTCTTCTAAAGGACTACAAATTTACTTTTATTAAAATTATTTTTAAGAAAGCTGAGATTCTCGCCTTCGCCTATTCACATGATTTGCAGGGGTTGGAGCTTTAAGAAAAATCACCAAATATCATGAGACTCATCATAAAATCATGAGTTGGCAACGATGACCTCCCTACTTGTATATAAAAAACACTGTACATAAAAAAATAGTTTATATGTGTGTGTGTGCGTAGTTAGTATATCTAAAGATTACCATCTAGTGGCACTTCCAATAAAGTTGTTATTATGCACTGCAAGTAGCTTCCTGTGTGCAGCTTTTAGATCTTGGCTACTTGTGATCTAGATGCAATGTTGCACTTAAGTATTATTTGATTACTTTAGTGACAGAATACTGGCACAGAGATGTGTGGTTTTGAATTTACATATCTCACTAAATATATGTTGCACTGCTGTGGATGTGGAGACCCTGGTTCCAAAGCTGCACCAGATATCTTGCTTCTTCAGCCAGTGAAACACAGATCCTTGTAGGAGGTGACTCAGGCCTCGAAAAGATAGCTGTCCATTTTATAAACACTCCTGCTAGCTAAATGACAGAAGGTATGTCTACACAGCAAAGAAAAACCCATGGCTGGCCTGTACCAGCCAACTCAGGCTAGTTGGGCTTGCGTTGAGGGGGCTGTTTTAGTACTGTGTAGATTTCTGGGCTCGAGCTGGAGCCTGAGTTCTGGGACACTCCCATCTCACAGGGTCCTAGAACCCAGATTCTAGCCCAAGCCGGGTGTCTATACAGCAATGAAACAGTCCCACAGCCCCAGCCCGAGTCAGCTGGCACAGGCCAGCCGCAGGTGTCTAGTTGCTGTGTAGACATACTCAGAGTCTTCAAGAAATGATCTAAACAACTTTGCAGGATTATGATAAATTAGTGAAGATGCATGTTGAAAAAATAGGTATATTAAGAATGCTTAAATTACTGCAATGCTGAGGGGTCAAATCTGAGACCTTACAGCAGATCTAGGGAAACATATCTTTCCAGTTTAATGACAGGAACTCACACTTCTAACAACTGAGTCAAAGTTCCAGTATGATCACTCATACATTCCATATGCCCCAGTGACCTATAAAGGGAAACTGGCCAGGACACGTACTGATTCAGCCTGATAAGACAGCACTTTGAATAGGTCCTTCTCTACATCAGCTTTGTGCACCTGAATATCTGCCTCACCACTGCTCCTCTTCATTAATTGGGCATATAGTTTTTCTAGACTCTGGAAAAGAAAACATAAGCACCCAGAAAGCTGTTACTCAATTGTAGCACTTGCTAGTAAGAGTGTTTGCAGGAGACTGTACCTAGCCAGAAACTTACATTTACGGCAATCACAAGAAATCCATCAGCAAGGGCGGCTTTTCCAACATCCACCCACCCTTTTCCAGTCTTCATGGTCATCTGAAGCAGAAAAGGAACATGTGTTTTGTGAAAATTCAACCCAAATCATTTCTCACTTGTTCTCTATCCACGGCATCATCAACCTCTGAAGAACAAAGGAAGCAGAAATGCACTGGGGGAAAGATCCTGATTGAAAGAGGTTCAGCCAGTAAGATTGTTGGAACATATGGTGAGAGACACCTTTGCTTTGTTTTCACTTAGCTTGTTAAATTAGGTGTTAGTTGCATTTTACCTTTTATTTCCTTGTAACCAATTCTGACTTATATGCCTCATTACTTGGTCACTTAAAATCTATCTTTCTATAGTTAATATTTTTTTTTGTTTTTGTTTTATCTAAACCAGTGTAAGATTGAAATGTTTGGGAAACTCCATTTGGGATAACAAGATTTGTGCATATCATTTTCTATTAATAAATGACATACCTTATATGAGCTCGTATCATCGAGGAGGGTGCTGGGCAGTACAAGACACACATTTCTGGAAAAAAGTCCGGGACTGGAAGTTTGCTGGTGTTGCCTTATAGTGTAATTCTATAGTACTCATGGAATATAGCAGAGAGTGATTTACATGCTGGAGGCTGCATGAGAGAAGACCTGGACTGGTTGCTCTCACAGCAAAGTAGGGTAAAAGGTTGCAGAATTGAGGGGACACAGCTATCCATCAGTCCAGATTGTACCCTGGGTAATGTCTCAAAAGGGTCCCCTGTTCTTTGCAAACATCTCTCATCTCAGATCTGACAAACTCACTCTGCCAAACATGTCTTACAGGATATTTATCCATAAAGAGTAACATGTAAGGTATCTACAGAACACTCGTAACTTGTCAAGATTCATAATTATTGTGAGATGCATGTATGGGTAATATTTAAGGAATAATGTATTTATTTTGAAAGTTTGCTTTATGGACCTGAAGTACAAACACTGGGAGATAATGTGTCTTGGTGATAGCCCATTCAGGCAAAGAGAAGTTGTCATCACTCCCTGTTTGGCCAGTGATGCAATGCAAGGTTCAACTGTTTAGGCTTGTGCAGTACTAAGACTGTGAATGGGAAACCATCAGAGCAACAAACAACAATTGAAACCACTTAAAGATTTAAAAAAAAGAAAACTTTAAACAAGATTATTGCTTGCTCAATTTATAAATAGAAACAAAAGGCTGTTTTCAGTATAACACATGGGAAGGAGAGGACTCTGTATCCATTCGCTGAGAAAACCCCCTTATAGAGCAGGGTTGCTTTCATGAACATTTGGATCCTCGTTCTGGAGAAACTAGCCAGCTCTGCAACAGACTGAATTTTGAAGGGAAATCTACTTTATTGTATAGGAAAAGTAACTATAAGTATAGACCCAGATTCATGTTGTACGATTTTGTTTTGTATTGTAACCATTTGTTTCTACCACACTCTTGTTCCCAGTTAAATTCTTATACTTTCTTAAATAAACCTTATTTTGTTTTATTATAAGTGCTCACAAGTGCTATGCGGTTACAGAAGCAGTGATTAAAGATAAAACTGGTAAACTGAGGTACCTACTCCTTGGAGGCACAGGATCTGGAATTTTTGGGAGTAGACAGTGACAGAGGGACTGGGATGTACTCACTGTTAACCTGCAAGGTGAAGTTAGGGCTGGCATAGCCCAGAGGATAGTACTTGAGTGACTGAAAGCCTAGCAGTGTCAGGGAGCTGACACACCCAGCTAACACAAGAAAGACGCACTGTTGCTGGAGGCAGGGGGTAACAAGGTGACCCACAGCCCTGGGTATCCCAAGAACCATCACAGGTATATAGATACCTCAGCAGGGGCACCAATTGGGGGGCAGGGGAGGGCGGGAGGAGAGCCCCTCCCAAGTTTCCTACAGGAGGTGTGTGAGTTCCCAGGTGGAGCTCTTAACTACAGTACAACATTAGTGTGAAATGTAAGTTCTGCAGAGGAGAGATGCCCCTGGGGCAGGGGGTACGTCTTCACTATCCACCGTATCGGCGGGTAGCAATCGATTTATCCAGGATCAATATATCGCGTCTTGTTAAGACGCGATATATCGATCCCCGAACGCGCTCACCGTCGACTCCGGAACTCCACCAGAGCGAGCGGCGGTAGCGCAGTCGACGGGGGAGCCGCGGCCGTTAATCCCGCGCCATGTGGACCCCAGGTAATTCGATCTTAGATACTTCACCTTCAGCTACGCGAAGTTGCATATCTTAGATCGATCCCCTCCCCAGTGTAGACCAGCCCAGGGAGTCAGTATTTTCTTTGCAAACAGAGGCGAGGTGATGAAGGTAAGGAAGAGATGGTGATTAAATTAATGATCTGAAAGTCTAGCCTGTAAAACAGGAATCTGGGGGCGGGGGGAGGGAGTTGGTTTAGAGCAAACGCAGGGGACTCAGAAAAAATACAGCCAAGCCCTTTGAGCCAACATTACATTCAGAAAAGAAGGAGATTTGGGGGTGCAGGTGAAAAGAAGGGGCAAAAACCCAGGGTAGGGATAGCAGTGGTACAGAGAAGTTCCCACTCTACCTGTGGTACTTATGTGGCCTCACCACCGTAGTATCTGAGCGCCTCACAAGATCTAACCTATTTCTTCTAGAGCAGTGCTATTATCCCCATTGTACAGAGGGGGCACTGAGGCACACACAGACTAAAGGCCAGATTTTCAAAGGTATTTACGCACCTAGTGAGATTTTCAAAAGCACCTAGAAGGTTAGGTGCTTTGTAAACCCCACTAGATACCTAGCAGCATCTTTGGGTGCCTAAAAACCTTTGAAACTATGGCCTGAGGTCATACAGAAAGTCCACAGGGAGTAGAACCCAGGTCTTTCAGGGCTAGTTCCCTATCCAGCAGGCCAGCCACTCTCTCTGCTGCATGCTGCAAAGCCAAAAAAAAAAAAAAGGACTCTGATAGATGGGAGCAAAACCAAGGCGTCCAGTTATCTGAGACTCCAGCAAATGGACCCAGGAGGTTGGGATAGAGGTCATGGTTGACAGCATGAAAAGCAGCACAGAGGTCAGAAAGGATGGAGAATCAGAGTCAGATGACAGGAGATCACTTAACTCCCAAGGGGTGGCAGGTTCTGCCCCAGGCTGGGTTGTAAAGCAATGGCTGCTGTGCAATTTTACATTTTAACTGAAAACCATTTTGTTTTGTCATTTTTTTTTGTTCTATGTTTGAGAAAAGGAAAGAATCAGAAAGTGTCATAAGTATCAGGTGTATTTATGCCTCAAACTCTTCGGGTTTCAGCTGTATCCAGCCCAATTCCAGAACAAAGAACAGAAATTACATCCACAGAGTCCATAAAGTCAACAATTATTGTCATGATTTGTGTTATTCACTGGGCACCATCTGTGTGCTCAGCACTGTTCAGAATATGCCAGACAATACAGTCCCTGAGAGCCAGTGTGTATCAAATGTGTAGCCCTGGATAAGATGGCTCAGATATTTAAGTATGAAGTGTATACTTATTAAGCACATTAATATCTATGAGTGGAGGCAATAGATATTTTACTGGATTAAGGACTAGAAGATTTGACCCTCCAATCTTCTTTCTAAAGGAAGAGCTGTCCAGAGGTCCTGTGCCTGTTTATTTTCTTTTCCTGCCTGCAGTTGCCCTGATGTACCTCAGAAGTCTCAGTTTTTTTCTCAACTTTAAAATATAGAATTTTCTTGGTGTTTGGTTTTAAATATTCTCCTGTGAGAACTGCAACTCAATCACTGTAGTGTTGTGCTTAAGAGCCTTCTGGAAAGTAACTAGCCTTTAAACAGAAGTAAAAGCAGTGTTACCAAGGCTCGGGATTTTGTCATGCGTCTCATGATAATTGTTTTCCTTAAAGCTCTAGCTCCAGGAGTCAAGGGGATATGTGATGATTTCAGCCTTCGTTCTTAAAGACAAATGAAGTTTCTAGCCCTCGTGGCTGTGGAGAACGCTTCAAAATGTGACCCTAGTGCACCCTAAAGGCTCAAAAAGCAGAAGGCAAATAAAAAGAACAACAAATCTATTATTTTTACATACTCACGAGTTTAAAGCCAATCTCACGATTTTTGGTGAGCCTGATTCATGATTTTTTAACATTTTAACATGATTTTTTAACATTAACTTGAAAGTGTCACTTTCACTCCTGTTTAAGGTCAGTTTCTAGTCTATTATTTGTAGTGAGGTAACACCCTAACAACCCCAGGCAGGTGCAGTATAAATTCAGGGGGCTTTGCCCTACTTGGATGTTTCCAAAGTTAAATGATCTATTCCAAGCTTGATGAACTGCAAAAAAGTGATAAAAAGGTCATCTAGATTTTTCTACAGTTGTTTCAATTGTTGTATTCAAGAGTTAGTAACAAAGAATATACATTACAATTTTAAACCTAACCAGTGTCCCTTAAGTGACTTAACAAAAGATGTGAGAATATGTTAGTATTAGAGCTGAGTGGGTCTAATATTTATTTAGTCTTCTTCTTTTATATAGGAATTAGATACAGTGCCCTAATCAGCTAATTGCTAAGTTATTATCTGCAAAAAAACCTAGAGTTTTCAGGTGCCTAAGTAGCCCCTGGATTCACGGTTAAAGTTGCCCCCGCCCTCCCCCCCCACCAAAATCTGAAATGGTACCCCCGTGCCTCAGCCTGCTTAGTACTGTGGCAAACACACCATTAAAAATCCTTTTACCCTTTTATTAATTAAAGATACAGACAAGAAGGAAAAATAGCTAAAGCATTTAAATTGTAAAGTATTAAATAAGGCTTTCACTTCAACAACCCTTGTCCCTTTTCCCTTTAGCTGGAAAAACCCCTTAGAAGGAAAAACCCCTTTATATGACAGTCTCTTAGAGCAGTGGTTTTCAAACTTTTTTTCTGGCAACCCAGTTGAAGAAAACTGTTGATGCCCACGACCCAATGGAGCTGGGGATGACGGGTTTGGGGTGTGGGAGAAGCTCAGGGCTAGGGAAGAGGGTTGGGGTATGGGGGTGAGGGCTGTGGGGTGGGGCTGGGAATGAGGGGTTCAGGGTGCAGGAGGGGGCTCTGGGCAGGAGGTTGGGGTGCAGGAGCGGGTCAGGGCTCTGGGCTGGGGGTGCAGGCTCTAGGTTGAGGCCAGGGATGAGGGGTTTGGGGTGCAGGATGGGGCTACAGGTTTGGGGGGGCTCAGGGCTATGGCAGGGGCTGGGGTGAGGGAGGGGTGTCAGGGCTCTGGGGTGGGGCCGGGGATTGGGGCGCGGGGTTGAGGCATGGGTTTAGCTCGGGCAGCTCCCAGTCAGCGGCGCAGCGGGGGTGCAGAGGCAGGTTTCCGTCCTGTCCCGGCACTGCAGACCGTGCTGTGCCCGGAAGCAGTCAGCAGCAGGTCTGGCTCCTAGGCGGAGGTGCACAAGCAGCTTTGTGTGGGTCTCGCCCGCAGGCACCACCCCCCCTCCCCCCAGGTCCCATTGGCTGGGAGTGCGGAGCTGGTGCTCAGGGCGAGGGCAGCATGCAGAGCTCCGTGGCCCCCCCGCCTAGGAGCTAGACCTGCTGCTGGCCACTTCTGAGGTGCAGCTCGGTGTCGGAACAGGTAGGAACTAGCCTGCCTTAGCCAGGCAGCACCGCCAATGGGACTTTTAACAGCCCGGTTGGCGGTGCTGACCAGAGCCGCCGTGACCCAGTCCCTTCCATTCCGCAACCCATGGTTTGAAAACCACTGTCTTAGAGGATATAAAGATGGTAAAACAGTCGTTTTCAGGGAAAAGAAGATGTTAGTTCAGATGGGCTGGAGCTGTTGTCATTGGTTATGTTAAAGTTTGATTCTGTTTCCTAAGAAGATAAAAGAAGATAAACACACAAACGGGAAGAATAGCAAAGATAAAAATGCAGTTTGTGTCTTTGGTGTTGACTTTCACTTGTAACCTCATTGCTGGAAAAACACAGGCATACTATCATTCCTACCAGCCACTCCAAGACCTTGCAAACTTATACACCAGTACCAGGCTGTTTAGGGCATTCCATTTAGCTACCTCTTCTTTTTGGTCACAGCCTTACACCAGTGTTGCAAAATATAGTCTTGGCTGGCTAAGCCAGACTCTTATTAGATAGAAGGAAACAGGAGAGGAATAGGAGAGAGAAGAAATAAGGTGGGGAAGGAAAAGGTCACACCAGGGGTGTGACAGTCTCACATCCCAGGTTGTATCTGGGAGTTAGCTAGAGTCAGTGGAGGTGGTAGTATCATCTGGGTCCCTCTCTCTGGCCTGATCAGGACATCCATCAGGATTAGGATGAAGAAGGTACTGGGTCCCAAGAGACAGTAGACGGCAACGGCCATCATTGTGAAGATTGCTCCTTCCCCTTCTCTAGTCTTTCGGTCAGCCAGCATTATGGTAGCCCTCTTTTCCCGAAAAAATCTCTTTTGAGGACCACAAAAGGGGAAGAACAGCCCATTCACTCATCGTTTTGTCCACCAATTAGACCTAGTGTCTGACACACCAATTTTGGTTCACTGATTTCCAGTTCCACACTTTTCTTGTTTACCAAGCATGATCTTAACACAGTCCTTGAGCTATATCAGTAGCATTTTTGCTTGACCTACTTCAGTTTGTCTTGCATTTGTTGTTACAGGTTACTGTGGCATTTTATGAACTTGCACTCGCTTTTTACACTTGAGCTCATAATTAGGGTAAATTTGTAGGCCCAGTTATCACAACAGGATGTATTCTTTTCCATAAGGTACTGAAGCAGTAATTTACTTCTTTCACAATATTCGTATTGGCTGGGTAAGGCAGAACTAGTGCCATTAGTTTCCATGTGGGAGACCTCAGCAATTCATGTTCTCACCATGGACTAAGGGGTGTTATGCTGGTTTACTATGGAAGTCAAGGCTCATAATGGTATGGCTGAGAAACCCCTAACTATAGTGGCTCAACCAGGTGTCATTGTGATAATACAGGTCCAACTTTAGCAGATACATCCCTCAGAAATATAATTTCACTCACTTTCCTGAATTACTCTATCATTTGAAAACACCTTTCCAAGATTTCCCTTGGAACCCACCATACTGCACTTGCATTCTCACCATTTAGCTAGACTTACCAAAATCTGTCTTCGCACCTTCTCCTCTGGAGGATCGCTGCCTTCACACAGGCACACTAGCCTGCAAGAAACATGGCGCACTGCAAGAAAACAATGCATGCATACATAAGGATGGGCCACTTCCCCTGTTCTTTCAAGCCCTTATGAACTCCAACTCTAAAGTCAGACTATGGAGAGGCTACTTCTTCACCAACTGATGCAGTCAGAAACAACATTTCTTAGGTAATGTAAACCCCCATAAACCTAACAACCAGACAGGGCCGGCTCCAGGCACCAGCTTAACAAGCAGGTGCTTGGGGCGGCCAAGGGAGAGGGGCGGCACCTGCGGCAATTCGGGGGCAGCAGGTCCCTCACTCCCTCTAGGAGTGAAGGACCTGCCGCTGAACTGCCGCCGCTGATTGCGGCTTTTTTTTTTTTCCCCCCCCGAATTGCCGCCGCCGATCGCGGATTTTTTTTTTGCTTGGAGCAGCAGAAATGCTGGAGCCGGCCCTGCAACCAGAACACTGTTGTGTGCTGACTGTCTCATATAACCAGAGTAAAATGGAATTCAGCACATTAGCTTACAACTGATGTTTTTATAACTGCAAATCTCAGAGCAGATCCACTGCAAATTAGAAGCTCCAGCTCCACATCATACCCAAGCACCACACCAATGGGAAAGCGCCCTGGAGACTGCAGCCAGCCTGGAAACCTTACTGCACTACACAGTATGATGGGTAGTATATGTTTCTACCATGTGGGACTTAAACATGTTCCCACTGAAGTCAATAGGAGTTTTGTTATTAACTTAATTGGAACAGACTTAGACTCTCCATATTTGGGAGCAGATTCACCTAGTGTTTATCTTGGGATAAACCCTGGAGGTCTGTGTCAGCAAATAGTTCTGCAAGGGACAAGGCTATGGAGGTGCACAGAAGTCAAAACCTTAGCTATGCCCAGGGGATCATTAGAATACAGTGCAGCCCACAAAGCAGGGTGAAACTAGCTGAGAAGAGAAAAATGACCAGGGAGTGGCCTGATTCAGCACCTTCTCTCTGCAGCTTCTACAAAGTTCCAGGAGGAGTTAAAGCTTGTCCTAAGCAGAAACCCCAAGGAAAGGCAGATGCGAAAACACAGCCTGCCCTTCATCAGAGTGAATCTCTCTCCAGTGCATGGAGATTAGCTGGCACAAGAAGTGTAATTTAGGCACATCGGTAAACATTTTGTAATGAATGAATAACAAACAATAACAATGGACATCAGGGTAAATACCATGATGCAATTCATTTATTATTGCTTGTTAAGAATCAACAGTGTGCTGCTCTGTGATGTACACCAAAATATCCTCTGGCAAAACCAAGAAAGACAAGGTTGACGTTCTTTATATTTCAAAAGTTACAAGCTAACAGAACAAATCTTTCAGATCTTCTTCATACATCAAAAAGTAAAAAAAAAAAAAGAACACAACCCCAATTTTTTTAAATATCCTTTGCAGGTCACCTTTAACTATGATATGAGAGCTGATGAGATTGTGCCCTACAACAGTAAGCCTCCCTCCTTCCCCTTTGCCTAATATCATCTCTCCCTGCATTATGTATATAACTTAGACTGTAAGCCCCTTACAGCAAAAACTATGGACCAGATACTGGGGTCCTGCAGATTTGCACAGAGAGCAAGTCAAGGTGCAAATACAAAGGTGGCTTTAAAGTTCACTTTTGCACTCCACCAATCATGATGCTCCCCTTGTGCAGGGCCACTTGCCTTGCACCAGGTTAGATCAACCTTAGGTCTGCAGAATCCTTAGGGTTTGTCTACACACAGTTTTGTACCAATTTAACTAAATTGGTTTATTAGAGATACAATGTGGGTGAGGTAATATCTTTTATTAAACCAAATTCTGTTGGTGAAAGATACAAGCATTTGAGCTGCACAAAGCTCTTCAGGTCTATATCAGCGTCTATCAGTGCAGCCCCCCACAGCCCAGACACTTATATCAGTACAGTTTATTTCCAAAAATGTATGGACCAAAAACATAGCCAAGGATTAGTGAAGCACAGAGGAGTCCAGACACAGCTCCTTTCCTCTGGTCTGTCCTACAGGCAGCAGGAAAGGGGAGCAATATAACAACTCCTACACTGACTGTGTCACCAGAGGATCATTCTTGCACTGGAGTGATCCTTCCTTAGTTGGTTACACAAAACAGCTGCAAAGTACTCTCTGCCTTCATTTTATCTGCAAAGATACACACAACCCTATGGCACTATATACAAACGTTAAATAAAATAATTGTACCATAAGAGCTTTTCTTTTACAATATAAAAGAACTTTAATCTAGGACACAAAACACATACATACATTTAGCTCTTTGCTCATCATTGATGACTGAATCTACTCGGTTAGTCACAGCCCAATTCCATAGGCTTATTGCACTTTCTTCCATCTAGGAGGACAGAAAAATTTCATTAGAATTTGCCTTTTTGTTTTGATCTGGGTCATATTTGAACTTCTTGATGTAACAGAACCATATATAGGTAAATATCTATATACTTGGGTAAATCAAAGAATGACATGACTTACAATTGAAAAGATCTAATTAGACTGATGGCAATAGCACCCATCAACACATACCCACGTTGGCCATCAGTGTCTTCAGCCATAATTTGAAATTGTGCACAGTGGGGAATTCTGTATGTGAAATCAAGATTTCAGAAACATTTTAAATCCTTTGTTTTGTGTCAGTAAAGCATCTTCCTGAACAGATCCCCTTCATCTATCACTTTACTCAATTGTCCTTACACTCATTTACAACAAGCCCATTCCTGAACTTGTCAACATTTGATCCGGTTTATTCCATCCGTCTGGAATTAAATGATCTCACACACACAAACCTTGTGCAATAGCATATCCATTACCATTAAGAAACAACTGACTTACTAATGTATTTCAAAGTCTAATAAGGATGTTCAAAATGTGAAAAGTTCCCAACACATGTTGAAAAATTGGAACAGGTTCAGAAAAAAGCTATAAGAATGGCTTCAGGTCTAAAAATCCTCTCACAGTGACAGACTTAAGTAGCTCAATCTACTTAGTTGATCAAAAAGAAAGTTAAGAGGTGACTTGATTATGGTGAATAAATTCTGACACAGGGAGAAGACTTCTGACAGTAGAGGGCTATTTATTCTAGCAAGACCCAACAGCTGGAAGTTGAATCTATACAAATTCAGACTGGAAATACGGTACATATTTTTAAGTGAAGGTAATTAGCCATTGGAACCACATACCAAGGGACATGGTATATTTTCCATCACTTGATGTCTTTAAAATCAACAGTGATGTCTTTCTAAAAGATATACTCTCTAGCTCAACCAGAAGTTATGGTCTTGATGCAGAAATCACAGGGTCCAATTTGTTGTGCAGGAGGGCAGAGTAAATGGTCAGAATGGTTCCTTCTAGTCTTAAAAGTTATGCATCTATGAATCAGTACAAATCAATAGAAGGAAATATTTGGTTTCACACCAAATTTCTAAAGTAAATGCTTAATTAACAATAGGTTGCTCTCATAAGAGTAAGTCCAAACTGAAAAGGCAAAAGTAGCATTTTCAGAAGGGGAACAGGGATGGGGCTGGAAACAGTCAAGACCCTTGCGCTTCCCCTTATGTATAGACTACTGACCTAAGGTGCTGAACCTCCAGAAGATTTCCACTGTAACAGGCCCCAGTTGTTACGTGCTCAGGACTTTCATAATATCTAATTCACATGTCAACAATGTTCCTTGTAAGGTACACACAGGCACAGCCATGCCTGTATCCAAAGAGCACTAGCCAGAATACCACCCAAAAACAAGCCAGAAAATATAAGCGGACAGTGGGGGTTGCGTCATTATGCTGGGAGTGGTTGCGTCAGGATGCCATGATGCTGGGCAGGGTTTGTGTCAAAAAACATCCAGGGGCAGCAGGGGGCATAGTTAAAATAAAAAAGCAGAAGTAGTCACAAGACAAGCAGAAAAACCTGCGGGCTGTGACTGCATAAAAATGCCAACCCAACTGCTCCAAAACAAGCAAAAAGTCACTTGTTTTAAATTGACTTGGTACTATATATTGAGCATGCATAATTCTGAACAAGCTCAGTAATATCTGCTGAAGCTATCCCTACTCTGCCCTCACTTGGAACCACATTTGTGCTCTCTGCTGTTAACTGGGGCTAAAAGGTGCAGGGGGGGGGCAAATCAGCAGGGAGGGCTAAGTCAAACTCACATATTTATATGATACTCTATTGTAGTAGGCCCTGTCAATACATTCTTGAAGTCCTTAAAACACATTTACATAATCCATACTTTAAACACTCTTGAAATACTCTTTTCCACAATAGACTAATCTCTTTAAAAAGCAATTACAATCGATTGTGTCTACTCTCACACAGTTCTGCGAGGGATTTAATACACACAAAAAAGCATAAGTTTGCCAAAGAACAAAAATATAATGCTCAGTGCAGTTTGCAGCCCACACAGTATAAAGAAAATTTAGAAGGAATGTTATATGTCAGTAATGTTAGAACTAAATATATGGCATTCTCTTTCCAAATGAAAAGAAATTAATCTGGTCTGAAGAGTTGCTGGAACCCTACCATACTATATAATAAACATCTCCTGCCAGTTGCTAATATGGCCCCTGGATTTTTTGTTAGAGAACATTTAAGAAGTTATTACTTTAATATGCCTCATGTTTTATATTAATGTGACAGAAATACCTCGACTTTCTTCAAATGTGCTGAAGGAGATAAAAAAATAAATGTTATACAATAGGCATTCAAGTTGTGTCACATGGCCAACACAGAGCTGTTCACCTTTACCTTGGCCACAAGATTAGATTGTTTTTAAATACCCAGTGTTTTCAGCAATTGTTTCCGGCCCTCTACCTGAGCCTCCTGAATCTCATTCCCAGCCTCGTTATCCACACGTTCTATCTCACTGAACAGTTTGTCAATGATCTCAGGTACATTTGATGAGGTGTCTTTCTTCACCAGCTCTTGAATTAACACTGAAAGAAAGACAAACAAGAGACAGCAATGCAGTGAACTTCACACAAAGATTAAGAGCAGCACATCATTTTTGAATGTCTGAACAAGAGAAACCAGTCAGTTTACATTTTCTCCATAGCCCTCTGTCTACTAATAAACACAAAGTGAAGGCGGAGCCTGAGGAAATAATTCTGAAACCTAGAGGAAGTTTTTACGTACGCAACGAAACTAAATTCTGGTGAGCTTCACCAATTAAATCTGTTGACTTACATAGAGTTGAATCCCGGCAATGAGAGCATATTTTGGCCCAACATTTAATTTGCTAATAAAATATCTCTTTCCTGACAGTGTCTTTTGTTTCCATTCTAAATGACTTTTACCCTTTGGCACTCTCCAACAGTACAATGCTGCATGAAACCTGCATTCAGTAACTTTACTGTGAGTGAGTCAACGCCCGTGCTTTTATTAAGAAGGCTGAAAGCAAAGTCACTATTTTGATGACAGGTTGAACCTAGAATCCTGAAACTCCCATACAAACAGTTATGAAGCATATGATTAAAAAAAACGAACAAATAAAACTGCTATTCTGAGTCTCTAAATTCCTCCCCTGGTTTAAAAGGAAAACTGACAAACTCAATTAACTGCTGTATTAACCAGTCACTGAATAGAGAGAGAATTAGGTCACTTTACTGGGTTTTCGATCAATGTAAGGCCCTCACTCCCTTTTCAATATGCGGTGTTCATCATAATGTAAAAACTTCTCCACATACAGGTTTGAGAAACAAAAACCCCTCAATGTATCCCTTGTCTCTAGTTCTGTAATTATTCAAGTGTTATTTTATCCACTAACCAGTTTCTTTTCGAGCACTGATTAGCTAAGCACAGTACAGGGAAAATAAGAGGGGGAGGGATAGCTCAGGGGTTTGAGCATTGGCCTGCTAAACCCAGGGTTGTGAGTTCAATCCTTGGGTGGGCTACTTAGGGATCTGGGGCAAAATCAGTACTTGGGCCTGCTAGTGAAAGCAGAGGGCTGGACTCAGTGACCTTTCAAGGTCCCTTCCAGTTCTAGGAGAACTCCATTAAGTCAAGATACCTTTAGGGCAGGGCTCGGCAACCTTTCAGAAGTGGTGTGCCAAGTCTTCATTTATTCACTCTAATTTAAGGTTTCGTGTGCCAGTAATACAGTTTAACGTTTTTAGAAGGTCTCTTTCTATAAGTCTATAATATATAACTAAACTATTGTTGTATGTAAAGTAAATAAGGTTTTTAAAATGTTTAAGAAGCTTCATTTAAAATTAAATTAAAATGCAGAGCCGCCAGGACCCAGGCAGTGTGAGTGCCACTGAAAATCAGCTTGCGTGCTGCCTTTGGCACAAGTGCCATAGGTTGCCTACCTCTGCTTTAGGGCCTCTGCCTTGCTGAGAACAACTTTTAGTCAGATCCAGGGCAGGAACATTTTTTATTCACAACAGATATTTGTTTTTACCCAACTAAATGCCAATGGTCAGATAATAAATTTAAGCTATAAAGTCACCAAAAACAACTTCCGGAAAAAGCAAAAAAAGTTTTGTTTAAATGTCCTAACTGAAAGGGAAGGTTTTCTTCAGCACCATGAAGCCCCATTTTGTGGGGTTTCACAGAAAGCTGACTATATATCTTTAGTATATTTTTTCTAATAAAAATCCAGTCTGTCTCCAAAATTTCTTTGACTGTGACTAGTTCTTCTAGCACATCAAGCCTAATCAAACATTCTTTGATTGCAAGTTATGTAATGTGATTTGTTTTTCTTGGGTTGAAGGTAGTCATCAAGTGGCTATTTTGGACTGCAAACCGGACAGCATGCTTGATATTTCCTTCCCTATTTCTCCTTTGTACTTGTGTGCTCACTTTACTGGGCATGGGGCTAGACAAAACTTTGACAGCCCAAGCTAAACTAATCTGCAAGCATTTATTCAGGGCCAGAAATATTATTCTCCCTAGCTGCATAAGAACACCGTCGTCCCACACTGTATCAAGCTCTTACTAGTCAAGCCTTCCCTGACATTCAGGCTTCAAGACAAAGCATATCATCAGGAAGAGTCAGATTTTCCTGACTATAATTAGAAAAACCTGGGAATGAGGCTTTTGTTCCCTTTGGCCTCCCTCATGACACACAAAATATACATGTGTAGCACTGAATTATTTACACAATTATCAACTAAACATTTAGTTTTTCAAAGATTACTGATTCGTACCTTTAATTTCCAGTAAGTGAGATTCCCCCTTCATTTCTAAAGCGTTGAATCAAGTCCTTTAACACACACACACACAATTATTTTAAAAGCCATATAGTCAACTTTTCTACTACACAGGCCTATGCCTCTCAACTATTCCTTACTATAAGCCTGATCTCACTCCCACTGAAGTCAAGGATATTTTACCATTGACTTCAATAGCAGCAGCATTCCTAGAGACCCATTTTTACCATTATCCAAACATCTACTTGCTATTTCCTCACTTCCATTACCACAAGTGATTTACTGCAAAAATTCTAATTCAGGAACTGTTACAGAAATGTGGCAGGGCATTTAACATAAATCACAATTTCTGATTGGCTATTTTTGACTCTCCCATTTTTAATTCTTGTCTCATATCTTACTCCTGGGGGAATTCTGCACCACTGTACATGCATAATTAATGAGCCATGCATATTTTTAATTTTTTGCACAGAAAAAAGCTTCTGCCAGAAAGTTGCTGCAGTTCCACTTTTTGCCCACCAGAGGGTGCTATGGCACTAGAACAGAGCAGCAGCGCCCCACCAGCCAGGGAAGAGAAAGAGCCGGCCTTCTTCACAGTGCCTGTCAGGCCAGGCCAAGATACTGGGGATATGGGGAGACAGACAGCATGTGCCTGCCAGGGGGGTCATAAATAGGGGCTCATAAGGGCTACTAGGGGAGGACAACCTGGGGCAGGGGCTAAATGGGAGTGGAGGTGTAGGGCCACATGGGGATGGGGGAGGGGGTACAGGAACACCTAGGACAGGGGGGTGGCTGAGTGGGCCCACAGAAACACATGGGGATGGGGGAGGGGTGCAGGGCCACATGGGGATGGTGCTGGTTGGTGTCTGAGTGGGGCTGGAAGGACATGTGGACAGATGGTGCAAGGACACATGGGAACAGGGGCAGATGTGCCTGACTTAATGGGAGAGGCTAGGGGTCAACATGGGGGAAGCTCCCTAACAATCCCTCCCAGTCCCCCCCACCAAATCTTCCATACTTTTCCCACCCATACCTAACAGCCCTCCAAGTTCACATGCAGGCTCCTTCCCAGCACTTACTTCCCTCTCTCACAGCTCCTCTGTTACTCCTGACTCCCCCAAACCTTTGCACTGCTTCTGAGGGGTGCAGGAAATAAGGCTCTATATTGTAGTTTAAATGATTTATTACTCAGAGTTCTGTATTAATATGCCTAGTAAAGAATCTATTTGTCAAAAAACATTTCATTAATCTTTTTTTGTTGTCTGTATTGTTACAGACATACTTGCTGACAGGTATTCTGAAATAAATGACCAAAAATAACTGAAACTGATGTGATTATTTTGTGTTATTTTAACAAATAAAATATGCAGAATTTGAAAATATTGTGGGCAGAATTTTTTTTTTTTTTATTGCAGAACTTTTAATTTCTTGGCACAGAATTCCCCCCAGGAGTAATATCTGGGACTCACCAGGTTGACAGGTATGCACAGACCACAGATGAAATATTACACAAGTAATCAAAGCTCTGTGTAGTTCTTG